>NW_011888855.1:5889593-6235432 GCF_000151845.1 Pteropus vampyrus
TTTTCACTCTTATAAATAGTATTATAGTGAACATCTGTAAACTTTGCATGTCCATGGTTATTTTAGAATAATTTCAGGGAGTGGAATTGCTTTGTCAAAAAATTTTAAAGGGCTTTATTTAAGAATATAAAGAAATAGGAAATTTCCTATGGGGGTGGCTCCATAGTGTAGTGGTTAGTACATCTGCTTTACGTGCAGAAGGTTCTGGCTTCGTGCCCCAGGTGGAGCCATGGACCATATCCCGGGGGCACTAGGCCCTGGGTGCCCGCTGCAAATGCGTGGGAGGAGATGCCCTGCCTTCAGAGATCCAGTTCTTAAAGGGAGACATCCTAGGTCAGAGGTGGAAGTGGGCGGGGGTAGAGGGCAGGAATTAAAGGGAGGGGAATAAATAAATAAAAAGATTTGCTATATGGTATGTGTTGAAAAAGTTTAAGTCCCACTCAGCCTCCTGATGAAAAGGTGCAAAATAAGAGACCTTAGTTTTAAGACTGGTTTTCCTGCAAGACAGAATGTGGTTTACTTATTTTCTAATGTTCAAAACTTCTGACTGGACTAAGCATTCTGTTTGTGATAAAGATTTCTTTTAACGGTTAGATATGACAGTTAATATGTAACCAGTTTTAGTGTTGTCTTTACAGTGTATGCTGATGGTAGCATATGTTTAGATATCCTTCAGAATCGATGGAGTCCAACATATGATGTATCTTCTATCTTAACATCAATTCAGGTAAGTGTGTGTTAACATATATCATAATTTTTCAAGATTCCGTGGGATACAGTCAGATCCTTTAGTAGCAATCTAAAGACCAAGTGAGCAAACTAACCTTCCCAGCACACAGATAATAACCAATGGCAGAGTTCAGAAGCCCATGATTTTCAGACAACTGGCCTCCTTTTTCGTTAGTGACCCCCTTAGGTCAGATCTACAATCATTTTCCTGATCGTGTCTAAGTGTCCTCACAGATCAAGTATTGTTTGCACCCATGAAGCATAGCCAGAGGTTGTGGAGAAGAATGAAAGATCTTGGGGACAGATAAAGGTGATTGCTTAGAAAAACCATAGGGACCTAAAGAAACTGCCAAGTGCAGAGAAGCATTGATTATGTTGCCCTATCCAAGAAATTGTCTTTCAAAAAAAGAAAGTACTGTAACTATTTGCCAAAGCACTCTGGCAGAATATGTTAGAGTTGACCTTGAGTGACAGTTTTGCAGAGGGGTGGAATGAGGGATGTTTATTAACGTGGATTTGAGAGAAGACAACATTTTGGTATGTGTAAACATTGTTTTTAACCTTCCTATTTCATTCCCTTGCTGCTAGATGTATACGTTTCACTGATTAAAAGAAACGAGATTCACTACTTGACTTACTGTCAGACATTTGCCAAGTAACCACAATAATAGAGCTTAACTTTGAAAACTGTTAGTTGCTAAGCTATTTATACGTATTATATATTAATCAAAACAAGCTGCTTATTTCCTGGTTTAATGTGCTAGTATGCTGAAGAATATTGTTCTTTTCTAATTTCTTTGAAATTATAGAGGTTTTAAGGCAATTGAGAGCTGTTTTAGAAGCTTAAGTTCTCTAGCAGCAGGAAACTTCTTACTGTATTTATCAAGCCATTTCTGAAAGTATTTAGACCTAAAAATATGTAAGACATACTAATTTCTGCCATTTCTTTATTGGATAATGTGTTATTTTGCATAACTTCTGTGCTCCTTACCTGACCCATGTTAATATACAGAGTAATTCTGCAGATGTTTTTTCTTCTCTCTTTCCTTCTAGTCTCTGCTGGATGAACCGAATCCAAACAGTCCAGCCAATAGCCAGGCAGCACAACTTTATCAGGAAAACAAACGAGAATATGAGAAAAGAGTTTCGGCCATTGTTGAACAAAGCTGGAATGATTCATAATAGACAACTGGTCTGTTAATCTTTTTCATCATTGTTGTGTATAATTTACCTCTCAGTAGAAAGGCTAACAAATTTTAAGTGCCACAGGTTTTAAGGATTCTGCAGAAAAAAAATCCTTCAGTTTAGAACCTACAAAAGCTTGTGTATCTTGATTAATGTACTTTTTATTGCATGGTGTGAACTAAGTTATTGCTTACATAAATTTGTAATATATCCTGTTTGTATTTTTTTCCAAGTGTATAATGTTGGTGTGGAGTTTTCATGACAGAATATACACATTTTGTAAATCTGTACTTTTTTCAAATATTGAATGCCTTATTTTTGAATTCTTTAGATTTTTAAATTGGAGAAAAGCACTTAAAGTTTTTTATAAATGACTATTACATGTAAAGCTGTTAAAATACATAACTTCAGTGCAAGAGACTTTGTCACTTATTTCCTTATCTGTGTAGGAGGGGTTAATAAGTCTCTAGCTCTCCATCAATTGATAGTTTCCAATTTCAAAAGAACAGATTTATATTTTATCAAGAAATTATTCAAATTTGATTCTAAACACCAGTTATAATCTCAGACTTTATTTTGAATGCACCTATATTGGTTTCAGTTGAGTAGTTCTAGACATAACTGACTTGATTCTGTCCAACTCTGTACTTGAGCCACCTGTTACTATTTTTTCATGCACTACTTACTGTTAAACTGTACCTTTTGCAATTTCACAGTTTGCACCTCTGCCTTGAGCAGAGAGCTGATGCGACTTATTTTGCTGCTTGATAGCACCTTAAAAGATTTCTGATAATGAAGTAAAGTAAAACTATAAACATTTACCAAAAATCCTTGCCCCCCTATTAACAATGAGTAAGAATTAGTTGCATTGGTTTGAGCAAGGCAGATATTTGGAAGGAATCTTGGTGTAATTTAAATATTTGAAAACTGCCTTTTAATGCAATTGCATATCTGTTTATTCTGGGAAAATGTTTTCATACCAAGGCCTGCTGAGTTGCTTTCTCTTGTGGAGATTTTTTTAATCTCCTCAGTGTATAAAAGTTGTATTGCATCTTAGTTTACTGGATAAATTTAAAACACAGTATTGTAGAAAGCTAATACAAAGCTTCCTATGCTTTCAAATAGTATAGAAAATGGAAAATATACAAGTAAATTCTGTTGAACCACCTGTGTAGTCTTTCTAGTAGTTAAAACATTTCAGTAACCCCAAGAGTTTCTTGTCATACTCATACTAGCTTAGTAAGCTGACAGCTTCTTCTCTATTTGAAGACTGATTTCTTCTTTACTGGAAGACTATAAGTTGGCAATATCTACGGCTTCTATTTATTTAGCAGAGTTTAACACTGGAAAAATTAAGTGCCGATGGTTCCCTTTAAAAGTTATTACTTGAGAAATTTGGGGTAAGTGTAAGATCTTAGGGAACTTTTGATGCAAATGAAGAGTTCACTCACTGGAATTATGGCCCTCCAAAAAGGTGCTTTATTTAAAGGTATTTTTTTGGTCATATTACATGTGTGATGCTTTTATATTCAGCTCTAAACTAAATATGCTTTCTGTAGACATTTACTCCAGTGAGTGACTCTTAAATACAGTAGCTATGAGAGTCTCCCCTCTTCATTACATGTTATTTGGATACTGCTTCAAAATCTATTTTTATCCTTAATATGTTTTTCCTCTTTCTAAAACTGAAACATTTCAAGTATTGACAGATAGTTATAAGGGAATTAAATCTTAGTTTGCAGAGAATCTGAGCTCTAACTTCCAAATTCAACACATGCATAAAACTCACACCGTTAGTCTGCATTCCCATTGGGAAAAATTCTTAGGAAAGTTCTCCCTCTCAATTACTCATAGTTTTTTTCTTTCACCCTTGTAACAGATTCCTATTTCTTTAGTTAAATACTAGATGTAAACCTTCAGTTTACAAAGTTGTCATACAAAAAATGCTTTTAAACTCCACATAAATCTTATAAACATATGGTATGGCAAGAGGCTAGAACTAAGTTATTTAGGTATGAAGTTGGATTCATGTTAAAGTGTTATTATATTACAGATAAGGAAACTTTACATTATAAAGAAATTAAGTGACTAGTTCTAGGTCAACCAGCTAGTAAATGATAGAGCTGGGCTTTGAATCCAGGCAGTCTGGTCTTTAAGCCAGTAACTATAATCTCTCTCAAGAGTTATTAAAAGATTGAGTTTAGTTTGAGAAATTCTACTGAACTTAAATATTCATCCCATTTTGTGAAAATTCTTTAGTTGATTTAGTTCTGTACAGACTTATATCTATCTAATGAAGTTTTCTTGACCACCATTTTTCACTTTTTCCTAGTATAAAGTGTGAATATGGGAGCACTTTCAGTCTCTAATACAAAGGACTATGGCTTATCAGTAGACCAAAAAATTTTCCCCTTCCTAGAAACAGCCTTGAGTCTACACCCCACCCTCCAAGAAATAAGTTCCATGAATATGAACAACTTCTAGAACTGATCTAAAAATTCTTACATAGGCGGAAGGTAGTGGAGAAATAAGCTATTAAAGGTGGCTTATTCAGTTAACACTTTTGTGCTCAGTAAATAAGGTACCTGTGTAATTAGTTTATCCATTTAGTACTCTTGAGAATGCTGGGGCTCATACCACAATTTAGAGCTAAATCTAAGATATTTTAATATCAATTCTCCCAAGTTTTAAGAGACAGAGACCAAATTTTTAGGTCTCGGTGTTTATTACAATTCCTTTCTATTGCATTTAGCAGTGCAAAGTCGCAAAGGAACCTGTTATGTGGGGATTGTGTATGTAAATAGAAAAAAATGGTTGGAAAGCTATTAAAGGTAAATGAAACTGTCCATAGGACAGGCGCCTTGTGCCAAGACATGCCCTGTTACTTCAGTTCCCATCTAGTTAGGAAAAACCTGATCTGTTGTCAGATAAGGAAAAAGATTATTTATCCTGTTCTAGTATATGACAGAGCACAGATATTACGAACAAAATCTTAAGAGAATTGACTTACTCTCTCTCTCTTCGAAAAGAATACATAATATGTGCCTTTCAGTAATGTCTCCACACCATCACTAGAGTTTTTTAAAATTTTGTCAGTAGTGTCTTGAGTTTTTTAAGTTTCCTGTTCATATCATAGGCTAGGGCTTTATTTTATTTGGACCAACAAGATGGATGAGACGTTCCCTTTACAACCTGTTTGGGTATGTGTCTCTCAGCTCTGCAACATGAGCTCTGTTGGTTGAAATCAAGAACCCTGGAAGGAAGGGCTCCAAGCTTCCTCTTTGGCATATGGAGGATTCAGACTTGAGTGTGAACCCTGCATGGACTGACTTTCAGGAGCTCTGCCATTGATTGCTAAACTTGGCCACATGATGCTCTTGTTTACCAGTGACTTCTGGAATATGTTTGGGAAGACTCTAGTGTATCTGCTGAGAGAAAGCAAACAAGGTTTTACCTGGTTAGCTACAAGTCTAATGCTTCTGTAGTCTGAGGGAGGTTAGCTGAACTCAAGTCTAACCTGAAAGACTGGGATCCTTAAAGTGCCTCTGGGTTGGGAACTTGTGTAGAGGGGACCAGAGCCTATCTCTGAAAGGACCACCAGAGGCTCCATTAGCCTGAACCATTTGGTTGTCATTCTTCCTAGAAGGCGAGCGGGGTCCTGTAGTGTCTTGAAGGCTGCCAAGGTGCAAACCTAAGAGCACTTAAGGCAGACCTCTTAATACTGCTTCCTGTTTGAAGCCCAAAGGACACAGTTGCCCCATTCCCTTCCCCCTTTACAAACAAGGCTTTTTGCCAAGAATACCAGAGCCTATCAGCTGAATTAGACAAACAGCACTCCTGAGCAGGAGTCACCTGCAGAGAGGCGTGCAGTTCTTTGGCTGGCCTCTGTAAGTCGTTTTACAAAAGTGAGTTGGGAGGTTTAATGTTTTTGTATTGGTGCTAGTACAAAGACAACAAGAAATAGGAAGCTTCTAGCCTAGTAACCATCCTGGGCTGAAAATAGGAAAGAATCCAGAGACTCCAGCCAGCCCATGACATCAGCTTCAGCTAAAGGCTTGGAATAACAGCTCCAAAGAAAAGCTATATTAGAAACCTTGCTGTGTTGTAGTGGACCTCAGCTGTAGGACTGTACCTGTGTGGGCACATACGGCTGTGGTTTCAGGTGGAGACTCCCTGGAACATCAGCTGGAAGGTTACCTTTAGAGTGAAGACAGTGTCCACCCCAGAGGTGGGTATAAAGGATCTTTTGCAGGCCAGGTCCATGAGGGCAGCACTGGGGCCTCGTGGTGGTGAGCTGAATCCATCTGTTAAGGGAGAAAGAGAAAGTTCCCCTCCCTGGCTTTTGTTAGCCCTTACTTACTGGTTCTTTGACCAGGGTTGGGTATTTTACACAGAGCAAATTGAGAACAGACCACAATCACCATGGCACCCTCTCAAGACAAAGTCTGAGACCACAATCACCATGGCACCCTCTCAAGACAAAGTCTGAGAGATCAGGCTGTAAGAGCAACAATATAAGTACCAAAGATTGAAACTTAAAGCCAAAAACTGAGAACTGCTTTCCAGACAGCCAATGGGACAGCAGAGGACTTCCAGGGTCCAAGCTTTGAATCCTCAAGATACTTTTTAATTAGCAGTTTTCTGTGGTTTTGTTATAAAAGTAGAACATAGTCATAAAAATATCATTTGGTAAACACAAAGGTAGATAGAAGCATGAGTCATTGTCTCACCACCTGAGAAGGTGAAAACAGCTGGTTTCATGGAAAGTGGGGACTGTAGGTGATGGTCCAAGCCCCACTGTTCCCAGCAGGCTGGGGCTCACAATTCACACCCACAGTGACAAGGAATCTAGTCAGTTTGACAGGGTGAGACTCTGGGGCAAGCCTCCTACCATGGAGCCAGTGCTAGAGCAAATGCCATGTTCACAAAATAGTGTATACCTACAGCCTTTGCAAGCCCTAGACACCTAGACCCAGGTGGTACAGGGTGCCAAGGCACTTAGTGTGTACGGAGGACTACAGTGGACACAAGTTTTGAGTAAGGCTGGTCATCTGCTGACCCCTTTCCACCATCCTGGATGTTTTGCTTCTGCCCCCTCTCCAGAACAGCTTGGCGTTTCACTGGTGCTGCATTGTTCAGTGCCTGCTGCTGTTCACTGTCAACATATCTACTGAGTACCTGATGGGTACATGTTAGGCCCTGCTCCATAACTTGAACCAAAAAGATCTGTCCTTTTGCAGTTCTGGGAATGGAGCCTGGTCTGGTGGGGTGATTGTGAGTGCTCATTTTTCTTTCATGTAAATTTAAGTTAGTTGAAACTTAATATCCTCCCAGCTTGGCCTCAAAAGGAAAGTAGGGCAGGAATGAAGCAGGGAGAGTTCAGTAAGTACTAGGTACTTTCGCAGAACATGAAATATTTTCCACTGCATCCTCCAGTAAAGATTAAAGTAGGAATCATACCCACTTTACAGATCCCTTCACTGAGGTGAAATAACTCGGGGAATTATCTACCAGTTCACATCTACTACTAGGTTCAGTAAAACATTCTTAATATAAGAAAATGTCAAAGGGGAAGGAAAATGCAGCCTTAAACAAAGGATGAAATTATAAAATACTGGTTAATTTAGTACTAGCATTCACAACAAAGCAAGAGCTTTAGTCACTGGGCCCACCAGTTTAAGGTTGACCTTACTCATAATTGCTTCACTGTTAGGTACCAAGACCTGCCTCAGGCCCCCAACGGCATGTTTCTCCTAGGCAAATAGGTTGGAGGGCCAAATTCACAGACAGTTTCGGTTTGTTAGCCTACTTTTCCTAGGCTGGGAAAGAAAGATGGGATTTGGACTGGGCCACCTGGCTTATATTCTAAAGAGGGAGGCCCCCTTTCTGACAGCACTGTCAAGGAAAAGCTCTGGTTCACATGCTCAGGTCTAGAATAGGTAAGAATTAGCTCCACCTAATGGGAGCTTAAAAGTTTCAGTGTTTACTTTTGATTTCAAAGGGCATCTGTTCAAGTGTTGCCACCACCTCTTGTCCATAGGCAAGCTTCAGGCCCACCTCCATCTCTGACAAAAGTATGTGCAAAGCACTCTGCTGGCATTGTGAGAAAATCTTCCAAACCAAAATGAGAAGGGCAGCCAACACTGCCACCCTAGCCCCGGGAATCATTTCTTTGAAGGGACAAGAGTAAACTTTGGAGAAGAAACCACCTTTCCTGGCTTGCTTTTTATTTAAATAAAAAATAGGTTTTGTTGCATGCTCTCCCTTTAATGTAAAGCCAGGCAAACCCAGAGTTTGTGTGTCCTCATGAGGGAAGATATTTTTTAGCAATTTCCATATGACCAAAATTCTATTTAGGTTCTAAAACTCTTGCCTCTTCAGATTTATGTTTACTCCAACCGAAAGGTGTCCTTAAACTAGTCAAGAATGAGAGCCATGACTAGATGACATAACTAGATGAAAGGCCCCAGATCCCAGAAGTTGACACTCTCTTCCTCTGCTGGGTGTCCAGCAGAGATTTTAGAGCTGGACAGTTGGGAAGCACCAAATTACCTGACATGTAGGGTAATATAAATATCAATCCAGATGCAACAAAGTGTATTTTCATGGCCATTTACTACAAATAACAAAGCACTGAAGCACGGGCAATTGATAGTGTGATTCCTCCCAGTGCCCATGGAATAGGTAAGCCATAGGTCCAAGTGGATCTTGGCATAGTTCAGAGGGAATCCTTTCCTCTCCAATGGTAGATCACATGGGCCACAGGCTCTAAGAATGTTTCAAAAAGCAATTTTCTGGATAACACGAAAAGGCATCACTATTAACTAAGCACCCTAAACTGTTCCATTAGTACTTGCTTCTCACAGGTATTGAGACTTATGTCTATAACAGAAAAAGATGCTCTCCTAGTCATTACCTAACGGGTAATACTTTACTGTGTCCCTTTCTAAAATCTCACTTGACCCTCACCCATCTGGGTAGGACCATATGGATAAAGGGGCCGGTATCTTTTAGCTTGTATCTGGTGTGAGCTCCTGTTTGAAAGTTGAGTGGGCCATTTTACCTACACCTCAGGGAGTGCTGCAATGCAAAAAAAAATTAGATTTCTATTCCAGAAAAACAAAGGATGAAATTATAAAATACTGGTTAATTTTATAAGATAGCCACAAAGGTTGTAAAGGTTAAGACAGAGGAGGAAAAAAAAATGGTGTAAATGATACAGGCTGTATTCATCCCTCTGGCAAACAAAGTTGTGACAGAAACAAGGAGCTGCAGCAAGGAAAAATTGCCTGGGATCTAGAGGAAAAAAACTGTAAAATCCAAGAAATCACCCTGCAACAGCAGAAGGTAGGACGGTGAGAGGATGCGGGGCTGCTTGGTCTCCAGTGGCTAAGTGAGATGGAGGCTGCAGCAGCAGCAGACACCTCTTAAAGGGGCCATGTCCGCAAGCAGATTTTCATGGTGACAGACCTGCTCGCTCTGAGCATCATTGCCCATTCGGCTGCACGTAGCGGGCACCAGGGACTTACAGGGAGACAATGTCAGAGTGAGGGCCGAGGTGAGACACTGTACAGAAGTGCTGGTATCCATTGTTCTCTATTGAACCCTCCCCATTTCCAGTGCATCGGACACAACGTGGCCATAGCCAAGATGTCATCAAACTGGATAACAGATTGTTCCACCCAGAGGATTCCCTGAAACCCACCTCCCCCAACTCACGGCCCTACTCAAGCCACATCCAGGTGTATCCTCAGCGAGTCAGGTGCTCTTTGCTGAGCAGCACCTAGACTCACACTAGAGGCAGCTGGCTCCAGTTTCTGGTGTGGCCTTGTGAGGAAACTATAAGCACAGCATCTGTGGATTGCCTGTTGAATCTTCACTGGTGGCCCTGGAGGGGCAGAGGCTTGGGCTAAATTTGGCCTGCAGCGGAACCCCTCCAAGGACTGTGCCACTGGAAACCTACCTCACAAATCCACACTAATAAGACCGGGAGACTTAGGAGCTTTGCTTAGTACACAGAAACAGACACAGAAAGGCAGCCAAAATGGGAAGACAAGCAGAAACCATATGAGAACAGAACAGTGATCCAGATATAATGGAGTCAAGTAATCTAACAGATGCAGAGTTTAAAACACCGGTTATAAAGATGCTCAATGAACTTTTGGGAAGAAGTATAGATAAATTCAGTGAGAACTTCATAAACATAAAAATGAAAATGGAAATTATAAAAGGGAACCAGTCTGAAATGAAGAACACATTATCTGAGATGAGAAGTATATTAAATGGAATAAACAAAGTAAATAAAGAAAAGGATCAAATGCCCTATCTAGAGGATGGGAAAGCCAAGGACATGCAATCTGAATGGCAAGAGATGAGATGCCAAGACTATAAAAATAAGGAGCATATGGGACACTATTAAGGGTCCAAATATCCGTCTGATTGGCGTAACTGAAGAAAATCAAGATGTTGAACAGCTGTTTGAAGAAATAATGATGGAAACCTTCCCTAACCTGGTGAAGGAAATGGACATAAAACTCCAGGAAGCTCAGAGAATTCCAAAAATCAGGAATCTGAAGAGGCCCACACCAAGACACGTCATAATTAAAATGCCAAAGGCTAAATACAAAGACAATATTAAAAGCAGCAAGAGAAAAACATAGTTACTTATAAGGGAAAACCCCTAAGACTGGCAGCTGACTTCTCAAAAGAAACTGTGCAGGACAGAAGGGCTTGGCAAAAAATACTCGACAGGATGAAGACCCAGGATCTACAACCAAGAATAATTTATCCAGCAAAGCTATCATTTAGAGTTGAAGGACAGATAAAGAGCTTCCCAGACAAAAATAAGCTAAAGGAATTTATCACCACCAAGCCAGTATTACAGAAAATGTTGGAGGGACTTCTTTAAAAAGAAAAAACGTGTATCAAAAACAGGAATAAAGCATAGTAACAACTACAGTCCTATCAATAAGTACCTCAAATGGAAAAGAATTAAGTGCTCCAACTAAAAGAGTGGATGAAGGGAAGGGAAAACAAGACCCCTACATGTTGCCTACAAGAGACTCACTTCAGATTAAAAGACACAGACTAAAAGGAAGGGGATGGAAAAAGATATTGCTTTGATGGACCTAGAAGGTATTTAAGTCAGACAGAGAAAGATAAACACTATATGATTTCACTTATATGTGGAATCTAAGGAATAAAAAGAACAAACTAATCAAAAACAGACTTGCAAATATAGTGTATAATTTGGTGATGAACAGAGGAGAGTTTGCGGGGCTGGGAGAATGGAGTGAAGGGTTAAAGAAGTACAAACTAGTAGTTGATAGATGGTCACAAGGATGGGGAGCACCACATAGGGATTGCAGTTAGCATTAATACGTTGGCTAGAGGGAGGGTCGGTGGGGGAGGGAGTAATTGGGGAGATCGTTTTATGAACTATATAGATGTCTAACCAATGTACTGTATACTTGAAACTAATTAAAATATAGAAAAAAATAATTTAAAAAAATAAAGGTAAGACAAAAAGAAAAACAGAGGCAGCTTAAACTGAGGAAATAATGAGAGAATACCCATTAGAAAATGGTATCAGAAATTTTGATTTTGGTTAATCAGAGAAGTCTTCAAAAATAAACTGAAGGAGATTGGGGCAGGAGGATGATCCGTCCACAATTTAAGGTTGAGGTATGCAATGGATACAGGATATTATTTTATTGGGACACTCTATCTTACAGGGAAAATAGAATCCATGATGAGAAACCTATGGAAAATGCATTTTAAAAGTGAATAATCACACTGATTTTTTTACTTTATAATTTGTTTTTTTAAGCCTCACAAATCTGTACAAATCATGAGACTGGAAAGAGCCTAGGGTACATTGGAGGAAAAGCAGCAGCTAAGGCTCACCAAGCACATGCCTGGCCCCCTGACATCTTAATTCTCACCACAGCTCTTTGTGGGAGCTATTTCTATGATCTCCATTTTCCAAGTAAGGCTTGGGGACAGAAGTGGCTTGTCCAGGGTTTTAGACCAGAGATCCTGATTCTTCATTGGTCTACCCTACTGGTCACAAAAGATTTAGAGACAGAAGCTGCACAGAGATGTGGCCCATTTAAGGTGTGCAGCCTGGCCTTAGCCTTGCACCATGGGCAAGAGTCATCTCACTTCTCTGCCCACAGACACCGTGCTCCCACAGCCAGCTCTCTTCAGCACTTCTGGTTGTTCAATTACCTGAGTTTACCAGTAAATTAAGCTAAGGAAGGATCCACCATCTTATTCACCACTATCCACAAGACCAAGCACCATGAGTGAATCCTGCTGTGATTGGCTATTACATTGCTGTCCCCCAAATGAAGTCCCTCTCTCAGTATTTATGGCTAGAGATAAGTACTTAGTAGTGGGTACTAAGCACGAAAGAGGAACAGGGAAAGGATAAAGAAGATATATTAACTAAAAGAGTAAAATTAATACCAGAATTTCAGAGCAAAGCAGCACTGCACTAAAATATTTCCTGAGAGGCCATGTGCATGGCAACTCAAGTCTAGAAGACCACGGCCTCAGGCTCCCTCCAGAAGAAGAGAATATGGGCTTTAATCGGCAGCCTGGGAGAACTTCTAGAGAATCTATAGATCGACTGACTGCCTGGACCAAGCTGTGGAATCTTGTCAGTTAGTTTTAAAATAAAGGCAGATTTTTATTTTTTTTTGGTAGGGCGCCTCTTCCCATGAACTGATGGGTACCCGAGGCTTGTGGTTTGACTCTCACTCATCTCTTTAAAAAAGATGAGTGTGTGTGGTACTGGGATATATGGATGGCATAAATTTCAGGTAGAAATAAGAAAATAAGGGATCTGGTTTGCCTCAGTAGGGGAAAAAAAAAGACTATAAAACAGTCACATTTAAAGGTACATTGTTGAGAAATCCAAAATAGTAAAATCCACCTGCCATTACATCAAGGTACATTGTTGAGAAATCCAAAATAGTAAAATCCACCTGCCATTACATCAACATAAAAAAAATATGCATTTTTAACAAAAAGTTCAACTGATATTCAAAAACAAAATAAAAAAGAGGATATAGTTTATAAATATGTAAATATCCATGCATTCTTTTACAATGATAGCTAGCTACTTGAAGAATAAGAACTTTTAAATTGACACTTTCATTCCAGCTGCCTCTTTCCTACATTTTGGTGATACCAGGAGTCTTAACAGCTGCTGCGGTCAATGTCACATTTGTCCCAGCCTCCTTTTGAGCCTGTAGTTGATGATGAAAATATGATGAATCTTCTGCCTTAGCTTTGATGCTGGGAGGAAAAAAAAAGGTTATATAGCTATGCAGTCTAGTGAATCAGATTCATAAAATATAGCAGTGATGCAATACTTATGTATGACCTACATGGTGAGTAGACTCAAATTATTACTATTTTACTACATACGAAAAAAAAATCAGCGGAACACTGACCATCCCATCCATCTGAAAGTCAGAACCTATTTTTTTTGTCTTGTCATCTGTGATCTATAAATGTTCACAATTTAAAGTGATAACAGAAATACTTAAAATATAACTTTTTCCTGGCATGTTCCACAATGAAGGGTTCTAAAAGCAGAATCACACAAACACTTATTGTTCTAAATTAAAATTAGTTGAATCCAGGTAGTAATTCACAACATTTCACATCAAGTCAGAATATTTAGGAGATGTGAAGGTTAAGTATTTCTGGATTTCACACTATTAGAAACTGTAAATGCTTGTCTTCAAATAGTGGCAAAGCAAAACAGATACATTCTTTCTGGGTTCTCTCTAGCACCTTTGATAAATTTAAACTTGGCTTTAGACAACTTTTAAGCAGGGTGTGAAGAAATCATTTTGGCTGTCACCTTGTATTTGAATGGATTTCCTTAACATTTAGCAGTGTGAATGAATCAACCTGAGTCTTTTTAGTAATCAGAGTTTTCAAGGTATGACCTATTTCCTAGCCAAACCTATTGCTCTAGTCTTTGAGAAATGAAAAAAGCAAAATTCCTCAGCAAAAGCAAAATATAAGGTCTTTCTACTTTTAGGAGAATGCAGTATGACCTAAAAAAACCATCTTTAGGCCAAAGGGAAGGAGATTCCCTAAGCTGTCTCTCAAATTTCTGATCAGACAGACCAAGATTATAGCAGCACAACAGCTGCCACTGGCTTTGGTTGCTGCAAGTATGGTCTTTGACACAAGTTGGCAAATGATTCATTCATCCTGGGCTCCAGGCAACAGACTGGCCTGTGGGATGAGACAGGTTTCCCGGCTTCTAGTGAATAAAGGGAAAAGGTAGTTCCACTGAGCATTTATCTTGGGGATACAAGACAAAACTTGATTTTACTAATCTGATAGGCTGAATTTTTTTTTTTTTTGAATACAAATACTTGTCACCTTAGAACCACATCTCCTTCCATCAAGGGTATGGCTGCTCCATTACCTTCGAGCTTGCCAAGACTGGACATAATCCAGAAATAAAGAACCTCCTGCAATGCAGGCAAACTTGTTTTTCTAACTTCTCTTTCACATTTCATATAGTCACTTTCTATTCTGCCATTTTCCCTCTTGGATAAAAATGTTTTCAAGGAAAATGGACAAGTAATTAAGCTGACAAATTCTTTGGGCCAATAATGACAGCTTCCTAGTCAATCACTCCTTTTTCTTCTTAAGACAATGCCTTGGAAACATTAACTCTGACAGTCATAGTAATGACACCCTTCCTGAGAGAGCTGCTACTCATTTGTTAATTATTGCTTATTAATGGGTAGAGCTGGTCAACCACAAAGGCTGCTGGTAGGTAGGTAATTAGGGATGACTGTTAGATAATTAAGATTGTTTGTTCAATATATTTGTGACTAAATCCCCTTCTTTCAAAAGAAAAAGCATATGCTGCAACTGTTTGACAAATACCACCAGAGGCCAAAGCTCATTTATTTTCTTACAAAAAAGTTGGACAAACCGCAGAGATGTACTTGCCCCAAAACTGCAGAATAGCCATAAAGTATTTTTAAAATCTTAAAGAGCTAATGTCCCTAAGTCATCTTCATTGTCTAGTCCTAAGATACCAACAATGCCAGGTGATTCATTTCTACTTGGTAGCTAGCTTTAAAACCCAACTAAAGTCCAATTTTAGAGCTAAAGATCAATTCTGGGCAGAACTACAACAGACATTTTCAGGTGCATGGCTCAACATCAAGGGTTTTTTTGTTTGTTTCTGGGCTGGCAATGTTGCTTAAGGTTTACCAGCATCTATTACATGTAAAAACCTCAAGCAAGACACAAAAGAACTGCTGCAAAGTCCCCATGGCTCTCTTTCCAGTGGGCTCTCAAGGTAGCCTTCAATGGAGAAGGGACAACCTTCAACATCGCCCAAATCTGTCATGGCACACGGATCAGATGACTCATTCTCAGGATGGGCTTGCCTAGAAGAGTCTTAACAACTGGCAAAACTGCGTGCCCTCTAAGTACCTCACTTTTCAGCATCAACTTGAGTTTTATTTTCAGTGGCATCAACAGTCTAAGATTAAATTTGGTTACTTACTGAGAAAACGTAAGTTATATTTGAAGGAAGCTGAAATACATGTAATACCAAAGGACTACAGAAGTATAGGCTTCCTGCAGGCTTCTTCCAGGTAGTTAGGTGCTAATGTTTAGTATGATGGCAAAGCTGGTTTCAAAGATGCCAGGTTCATGCCTGAGGACTCTTCTCAGGAGGGTACTATTGTGTAATGACAGTGTCAAAAACAAACATTCCAGGGCAGGGATCCCTTTACAGTGTATAACAGTTTAAAGAGATCTTTCCTCTCAACACACATACACTTCCTCACAGTGGTCTATGGATGTTAAGGATATGCATATCAATTACGAAACCATTTTAGTCTCTCCTGGAGGCTGCAGCCCAAATATCATGAAGTGATCTGATCTCAAATAGCCCAGCATGACTGGAAAGTGTACAGCTACATACAAGGCAGAGAAGTATACTGTAATAGAAAATTGATGTGAAAGATCTTAGGGAGGGCAGAATACCTTAGGAGTAAAACAAGGAAAGAATCTGCCACACGCAGTTAGGAAATAAAGGTTCACCCTATTCTCTGCCTGCCTCTCCCTCACAGGGTACACTCAGGCAGCCAGCAACTATCTAGCCACCCCCTACCTAGGCCCGAGGAACCTCATCACTCTGGGGCACTGAAGGACTGACTGCCCAGAGATTTTTTTAAAGTATTACATGAGGGGATCCAACCAGTCGCACAGAAGGGAAACTCTTTATATGCCCTGCCTTCCAAAATAAGACCCAACTAGAATGAGACAAGGGCTTACCTGTTTCTGAGGGCAGAACTAAGAAAGAGGCCAGCAGCCTTTTAATTTATTGTTTTGGTCAATTTTGTAAGCATTTTCTGAGCACCTTCTCTGGATTATGCTATAGTAGGTTTTGGAGTTAGAAAGACTAAAACTCTAGGCATCCCCTCAAGAACCTTCAAAAAGAGGCCCAAGTAAAGTGACAAAGAAACAAACTTTGGGAGACCTAGACAAATGATGAAGAGCATGTCTTGGGAGATTCTGAAAAACAGCTGGGTAGCTCAGCCTCACCATCTCAGCTTCTTTCTGCCACACTCTCCACAGCCCGGCCCCGGGATCCAGATACAAGGTTCTACAGGCAACAGCTCACAATGTAAAAAATCCACGGGCTCATATCAAACCCTACAGAATACAGAACAGCTATGATGTGTGGACATTAACCCATCTACATTCCCATCAGCAAATCGGAGAGGCCAAACAACACTAGTCAGTCTCTCACCTTTTGGGTTAAGAATGAGTTAATGTTACCAACCAGATTTTTTAATAAGTGGGAAATTGTAGCACTTTAGCCAATATTTTCTTCAAAAATCAAGCAAAAAGGTCAGAACAATGTTCCTAGAGGAACTGAAGAGGTTAGGTTTGTATGTTACTCCACCAACAATGCATAATTTATCATTCTGTGTTGTTATCTAGATATAAAGGTTTATACCAATTACGGAGAAATAAAAATGAAAGAGTTTAGATCTTTGGGATAGTAAACAAACATTCAGGAAACAATATATACTCATAGAATATTTCATCATACATACAGGGGCCTTTAACTGTACCATTTCAAATGTACTTGGAAATCCTATTTACCTTTTTCATTAATTCACTTCTGGTAGTAAACTGTGGCAGGTCTTCCACTTCAATCCCATTAGCCATTTCCATCACCTTCTCTAAAAGGTCTTTGTTGTAACTGCACAATAAAGAGTAGTAAGGTTAAGAACCTTGGAAGAATTACTTGTTAGTATGGCGCTAACAAGAAATTGCAGGCAAATGGACTGTAAACTCAACTCAGAGGACTGATTTGATACTACAGGGGAAAACCAATACATGTTCAGCAGCAGGTTAGTTAACAGTTCTTCCCACTTGGGGATACAAAAGTGGCTCTAGGAATGCCAATAGAGCAGGTGTTTCAAATTTACAAAACAAACAAAAGATTTACAAAAATAGAGGCGCTGTACATCTGGCAGTACATATTCGTGGATATGGTATGAGGGCCAAAAAATTTTTAGTTTTTGAACACATGGAATGTTGGTCTAATGAAAATAACATTATTTGTTTATTCTTCCACTTTTCTGACATTTGCTGAATCTTGGATCCTGTTAACTACAATTTCCAGGGGCACCTAGGAGACAGAGAAAAAGGATGGATGCAAATGGTGCTGCTTCTCAAAATCCTGTTCTAATAACTCCTAACATGTGAAATCAAAACCAGGTGGCTTAGGGCTAGAGGAGCCATGTGACCAGAGTCAGATAGCCACAAGGAGCACAGAAAGCAGGACTAAGCCAAGTCATCTCATCCTAATACAATTTCAGGAAAAGCTAAAATAAAAGAACGTGGGAGCCTCAAGATTTGCTACCACCTTCATGGTGGGGTAGGAGGGAGGGGTGCAAGGCATCTGTTATTTTCGTAAGAGGAAAGCAGTGAGGCGAAGGCTGGCTCTTGCTCAGGGTCCAGCCAACTGGGGAGTGAGGAGAAAAAGGCAAGAGCCACATATTACATCCAGCCATAAATCGTAAAATCCATCAATCCTGCCTGAAGCTGCAAGGCCCTTCCTTGGGATATCACTTCCCCTCTCTCAGCTTCACCGTATGTAAATTGGCGGTCTCAATTTCTATCTCTGCATTTGCTATGTGAGTGAAAGGAGCTAATGGACTTAAAATACACTGCAAAACTGATGGTTTGAGCTCATACTGGCAACACAAATAACAATGGCAAGTTTGGCGCTCAGCATGTATTGTGCTGTTGCTAGGTGGCAACCTGTTAAGTGTTTTTCACCCTTTAATATTGTAGTCATCACAACTCACTCTCTAAATGAGAAAACTGAGGCTCAGAAAGGTTAAATATCTTTCCAAGGGCTGGCTGGGGTGGGGATCAGCCATAATAGGCCTGGCCAGTGCGGCTGGAGGTAGGAGGCGGGGTCAGCCCTGGGCGAGGGCGGCAGGTCGGAAGACAGGGGGTCGAATCAGACGGCCGGCAGGGGTCCGCACCTGCAACCCAGGAAGAGGTGGTTGGCCCAGACCATGGAGAGGGACAGCAGCTGGTCCAGGCGGCCGCCGCCGTCGGGCGGGTCGCGGTAGTCGGGCAGGTGGCGCAGGATGAATTCCATGCGGGCCCTCCATTGCTTCTCGCTCTCCGAGTAGGAGCGGAACTGCTCGGCAAAGTCAGTCGCCTGCCGCACCCCCGAAATCAGCTCCTCCACCGCTGCGGCAGCCTCGCCACCCACCATGGCGCCCTCCGCCGCCTTCCCGACACGCACTGCGCCACCTCCCCGCGGCTAGAGGGGCCCCGGCGGCGCGCGACTGCTCCAGAGGACCGGCCTGGAGCGCCCTCGCCGGGCGCGGCGGCCTGACTGGCCCGGCCCCTCAGACCACCTCAGCTCCGTGGCTCCTGGGCGCAGGGGCGGTCGACCCCGCGGGGAACCGGTAGGGAAACTGAGGCCCCCAACCACGGCACCGGGCGCCCCTCTCCCATTCGACAGTTGGATACCAGCCAGAACTGTGCTGTGTTCTTTCCCTGGGGGTTCTTGGGCACCCGGCTCGCAGACGAATTCCCCCAGTTCTGAGGACTTATATGTGTAGCTGCTCCGGGTCTATCATTGGTTCCCACAGGTCCCAACACCCTACCCAGGTTGTGGCCCACCTTCTCAGAGCGAGTCATCCATCCAGTTAAATACCTGCCAGGCTCTTTGCCAAGTGCTGGGGATGCAGTGAGAGCAAACTCAGAGCCCTGCTCTAATGAACTTTACTATATCCAAGGGAGGCAGACATTAGTGAAATATCTAATTGCTCAAGTGAAAAATGTCAGTGTTGACAAATTTTCATAAGGAGAGGCCCAGAGTGCTAGGAGCATGAGTAAACAAGGGATCTGGCTGAGATGCGGGGGTCAGGGAAATGATGCTGGAGAGCTGAGACGTGAACAGGAGATAACTACATAAATAGGAGTAGGCCATGGCAAGACAGAGCCTGTCCTGGTAAGGGAACTACAAGAGCTGGGTGACAAGGTCCAAGAATAAGGGATCACAGAGCAGATGAGGCCACAAAGACCAGTAGGCCATGGTAGGTCCTAAGGGGAATGTGGAGCCACTGATGGATTTTAACCAGAGCAGTGATGCCTGTGTTTCCAAAAGAGATTGGAAGGAGCCAGAATGGATGAGTCCAGAGATGAGCAGGTGAGCTGGCGAGAATGTTTGTTTAGGGTCAGGTAACAAACTACCTGAGAGACAGAAAAGCTCTGTTTTAAGTGGTGCATTTCCCATCCTTGAAAGCATTCAAGTACAGTAACAAGGAAATCACTTGAGCCTCCAGCAGCCTTGAGTTCTTCTTCACCTAATAGGCTTCCTCATCATTCCCCATCAGCTGTGGGATAGAGTACAGAGCTGGGCCTTGAATTCAGGATTCAGGGCTCCAGTGTAGGCCCTATGTTGTGAGTGGAGCTCAAGGGCAGAGCTAACTGTGTTCTCTGCTGCTTCTGCAGCTTCTGATAGGACATCAGGGTCCCCAGCAGGCAGAAACCCCAGGCAAAATGGAAATACCAGGCAGTCTTAATGAGTAGACTGTGCTTCCAGATCCAGCACCAGGCCCAGTAACATCTCATTATTTTTAACAAAAGGGAGGCATGCTATTCTCACCCTGGTGAGCAGAGAGAAAGTGAACAGGGCTATGAAACTAAATCCAGACTCAGCTTCTCTACAGCAATCAGAAATAGGTGCCCGGAGCTGGGACCCCCAAAATGGTACAAATCACATCTCCTGAGGAGCCTGATAAAATAGCAGATTCCCAGGCCCATCTCTGGATGCTCAGAGCCAAGGCCCTAAGTAATCGATTCACCTGAGGCTGACCAAACTTTGAAAAATACTTGATGTTGATAAGCGTTCTCTGAACCAAATTCTTGGTCAGAGAATTATGCGGTGGAGAGGCTGGCCGAGAAATAGGAACCTGGGATCTGTGACCAGCGGCTGCAGCTACACACCATGGGTTGGGGGCGGAAAGGGGGAGGTGCGAAAAAGCTAAGGGGTCATCCAGAAAGTAGCTTATTTAGCATCATCTTTAACACTAATGGGACATAAGCATATATGTACCAACATATAAACATACTGAGACATGCATGTAGGTTATAAGAACCCCAAAGTGCACAAATAGGTATTTTTTAATAATAAGCTTTCAAAATATGAAGTAGTCTAGAAATGTTAGTATTAACATTTTATAGGATCCTGTGTCAAATTACTGCCCAGTTTATTGTTTCTAATTTGTTTTTATGATTCAGCTTTTCACAGAGTGGAGCTTTTACTTGTATAGATGGATCAGTTTTCCTACCTCATTTTTTTAAGCATCTTTGTTGAGATGCAATTCACATACTATAAAATTCGCCCATTTGAAGTATATAATTCAGTGATTTTGGTTTAGTCCCATATTTGTGCAACCATTAACACAAATATGGGACATTTTTACCACCTCAAAAAGAAAGCTCATACCCATTAGCAACCACTCCCCTTTCTCTCCAGCCTCTGGCAACAATAAGCTACTTTTTGTCTATATAGATTTCCTATTTTGCATATTTAAAATAAGTGGAATCATACACCATGTGATCTTTTATGACCGGCTCTTTCACTTATATATTTTCTAGGTTTATCCATGTAGCATTGTCAGTACTTCATTCCTTTTCATGATTGAATAATATTCCATCATATGAATACACCTCCTTTTGTTTATCCATTCATCAGTTGCTAGACTCTTGGGTAGTTTCTACATTTTGCCTACTATGAATAATGCTGCTATGAATATTCACATACAAATTATTGTGTGGACATATGTTTTCAACTTTCTTGGATATATAGTGGATGGCTTGATCTATGTTTAACTTTTTCAAGAACTTACAGATTGTTTTACACAGCATCTATACCATTCTACATTTCTACCAGCAGTGGAGATTTCCAATTTTCCTACATCCTCATCAACACATTATTTTCCCCTTTTTTGATTATAACCATTTTAGTGGGTACAAAGTGGTATCTCGTTGTGGTTTTATTTTGTTTTTCCCTATGCACTAATGATACTGAGCATCTTTCATATGCTTATTGGCCATTTGTATATCTTCTTTGGAGAAATGTCTATTCAGATTCCTTGCCCTTTTTAATTGACTTTATTTTTAGAGGAGTTTTAGGTTTACAGAAAAGTTGAGAGAAAAATATGGAAAATTTCCATATGGCCCACCACCACCACCACTACACACACACACACACACACACACACACACACACACACACACACTCCTCCACTATCAAATTCTCACTCTAGAGTGGTATAGTTGTTGAACTGACACATCGTTATCATCCCAAGTCCATAGTTTACATTAAGGTTCACTCTTGGTGTTGTATGTTCTATGGATTTTGACAAATATATAAAGACATATATCCACCATTATAGTAACACACAGAATAGTTTTACTGCCCTAACAATCCTAAGTATCTTTTGAGGAGGAAGTTTTTATTTCGATGAAGTCCAATTTATTTTTTCTTTTATGAGTCACTTTTTGGTCCTGCCTAAGAAATCTTTGTCTAATCTAATGACAAAGATTTTCTGTTTTCTTCCAGAAGTTTTATAGTTTTAGATTTTACATTTAGGTCTATAATTCATTTCAAGTAAATTTTTGTATATGATACAAGACATGGGTTGTCAAGAGCAGTAAAAAAGGATATAAGATTTTACCCTACTTGCAAGCTAACAAATTACCCTGCCACAGTTCAATGGATGCTGGACATAAGCCTCCTAAGACAGAGACAAAGAACTTTATTACAGCACAACAGGTAGCATGAGCTTCATGTTCACATTGGCTCTCCTTGTCCTTCAAGTTCCACAGCGGTTATGCCAAAAGGCCCAGGTGGATGAGTACAAACAAGTTCACACAGTAGGTCTGTATCACAGCTGAAGAACCACAAGCTTAGGGAATATCAATTTTTTATAAAGGACAGCAAGCAAACCTGCCCAAATTTTGCCCCAGAGCAATATATTACCTTTTTATCTGGACAGTAAACAAACTTGCCCTTTGCTCTAGAGGTAGACATTATCTCTAGGCTGTTTTGTGGGCAAATATCCTTGAAAAGACAGTCTGGAGCAAAAGGAGAGTTAGTATCTAATTCTTACAGTGTTCAGGAACATGAGATACCCATGGAGAATTACCTCCAAACGTAGTTTGAGATTCTTTCTCTCTCTCTCTCTTTTTTTTTTTTTGCATATGGTTGTGTAATTAATTGGTCGAGTACAATTTTTTGAAAAAACTATCCTTTTTTCGTTCAATTACCTTGATACCTTTGTCAAAAATCAATTGGCCATATATGTGGTGAGTCTCTTTCTAGACTCTCTATTCTGTTCCATTGGTCTATGTGTCTATCCTTTTATCAATACCATACCGTCTTGATTACTGTAGCTCAAGTGTTAGCCAACTTTTTCTATAAAGAGTGGGCTACATATAATCCCTGTTGCATACTTTTCTTTGTTTCTTTTTAAATTGTTTAAAAATGTAAGAAAGCATTTTTAACTTGTGGGCTTTTTAAGAGTAGACTGCAGGCTAGATTTGGCCCACGGGCCATAGTTTGCCAACCTGACTGTAGCTTTATAGTCTTAATATCAGATCATTTGAGTCCTCCAATTGTGTTCTTTTACGAAATTTTTTGAGCTATTTCAGTTTATTGCTTTTCAATACAAAATTTAGCATTAGTTTGCCAATTTCTAGAAAAACAGGCTGCTGGGATTTTAATTGGAATCGTATTGAATCTATGGATCAATTTGGGGAGAATTAACATTGAACAATATTGAATCATCCAATCTATAATCATGGTACATCTCTCCTTTTATTTAAGTCTTACTGATGTGGTATATTTTAAAATCCAGTGAACTATTAGATTTGTATGCATATTTACCATTTTATTCTTCATTTCTTCTCTATCTCTTAGTTTGAATCTGGTTTCATTTTCCTTCTACCTGAAAGTTTTGTTAGCGTTTTCTTTAGTACAGGTCTGCCAGTGGCATGCTCACTTTTTGTCAATCTAAAAATGACTTTATTTTGCCTTCTGTATTAGTTATGTGGCTGCATAACAAATTATTCCTAAATTTAATGACTTAAATTAGGAATGCAGAAGGGGCTTAGCTTGGGGTCTCTGATGAGGTTTCAATTCATTGTTGACTGATGCTTCATGTGTGTGAAGGCTTGTTTAGGAGTAAAGGCGCCACCTCCAAGATGGCTCACTTACATGGCTGTTTGCCACAGGTCTCACTTTTGCACTATATGGACCTCTCCATGGGGCTGCTTGAGTGTCCTCACATGGCAGAGGGGTCTTGCTTTAGAGTAAGTGGACCAAGAAAGAGGAAGGCAGAAGCCACAATATCATCCATGACATGGACTCATAGGTCATATGCCATCATTTCTAACTTATTCTATGCATTAGAAGTCAGTCACGAAGTCCAGTACACATTCAGGGGCAAGAGAATTAGGCTCCACATTTTGAATGGGGTGTCAAATGAATGTATTTCAAACCACCACACCTTCTTTTCTTTCTTTCTTTTTTCTCCTTTTTTTCTCTTCTCCTTATTTCTCCTTCCTCTTCCTCTTCTTTCCGTTCTTTCTCTTTCCTCCAGTCCTAAGATTATCTTCTAGAACATTCCTCACCAATTCTTTTGGGCCTGGAAAACTTAAGAGAATTCTAGAGAGTACTCTAGAAAATAATCTAGAGTGTTTCTCTTTAATTCTTTTACCACTAATTTTTTTGTCATATCTACATTGCATTGGTTACTGGGTCTAACATATCTTATATATTAATGTCTCTAATATTTCTCTGTTAAGCAAACTGTTGCTTTTCTGCTGAGAATAAAATTTTTTTTCATTTTGAGGAAATATGTATTAATTCCCATTTTACTAAATGTTTTTAATCAAAAATAAGTATTTAATTTTATCAAATGCATTTTCAATATTTATAAAGATGCTCATATGATTTTTTCTATTTAAAATTATTAATATGATGATTTATATTATTAGATTTTCTAATATTAGATCTTTTTTTCATTCCTAGAATAAACTCCATTTGGTCACAATATATTCCTTTTTCAGTGTGCCTTTGGATTCTATTTGCTAAAATTTAACTTAGGATTTTTGCAATGATATTTTAAAATGAGTTTGGCCTCTCTTTTCTTTATTTTTACAATTATTATATTTTGGTATCTATGTACTTATATTTGCTTTATAAAAAGAATTTGTTTTATTTTCTTTTTTTAGGCTATTTCTAGGAGCATTTAAAAACCACTGGAATCATCTGTTCTTTAAAGGTTAGTAGATTTGTAGAATTCTATAAAACATGGGCCTGATGTTTCTTGAGTTTTCTTTGGGGTAGAAAGGGAGTAAGAATTTGACAAATTTCGTCAAGTTATTTTGAAAAATTTATTTATTAAAAGTGTTATTTTAATTTATATAACATATCTATATGTTATATTTATGCATAATATTCAAATTATTTTGAAAAATATGCAAATTTGTCTATTTTAGTTTTCTATCTTTAGTTTTCTGATGAAATTGTATATTTCATACAAGTTTTCAAAATTATCTGCATAAAATTGTGTAAGTTATTTGCTTATGGTTTTTCTGTTTTGCTTTATTTTGCGTTTTACCTTCTAATCTTTGTATGAATATTTTTAACTTTTAATTTCTTATTTTGGGTATTAGTATATCTCTTTTTTATTATGATTAACTTAGCTTGTGACTTACCTAATTTATTGAATTTTTTCTAAGAACAAGCTTGCTTATTTATGTTATACTGAATATTTGCTATATTAGTTGATTAATTTCTGTATTTATCTTTATTAATTTTCCTTTTTCTTTCTTTTGCTTTATATTTAAATTATTTTTCTAGTTTTTTGAGCCAGCTGTTTAATTCATTTATTTTTCTTTCTTTATGTCTATGAATTTTCCTTTGACTACTACTTTAACTGTACTGATAGATCCTTCTATATGATATGTTCATTATTATTGTTTTCTAGAAATTCTGTAGTTTTGAATTCGTATTTTCTCTTTGATCATGGAGTTATTTAATATAGACCCCACACACACATCCAAATAGAAGGGTACTTTTTATTTGTTTTCTGAATATGTTATCAATGTCAGTGTTTATTGTGTTATTATAGAATGCTATCTATCTATATTATTTTTACAGTGGGAATTTAATGAAGTTTGGTTTGCGGCCTAACATAAAAGCTTTTGTGTGTATATGAATATTCTAGAGCACTGGAAAAGAAAATATATTCTCTAATCTCATGGCATAATGTATGATGCATATCAGAACATCTACCTTTTTTATTGTTTTGTTTGGACTCCTAGATCCTCATTTAATTTTGACCACTGGTATGTTTTAGATTAGTAAAAGTGAATCAGAGTCTTCTTTTTTTAGTGGATCTTGTCTAAATCTCCTTGCATCTCTATAGTTTCTATTATATGAAAGTTCCTACTGCATTACTTGATGCATATATACTCATAACTTAAATTTTCATGGTGAATTGTAGTCTTTAGCATTAAAAAGCACTTCTCTTTATCTTGTTTAAACCTTTTGTTCTGAATTCTGCGTTGTCAAATATTAAGATTTTTTAATGTTTATATTATTCTAGTATGCCTTTCTTTGCCCATTCTTTCATTATTAACTTTTCTAAATCATTTTGTCTTATACATATATAGCCTATAGTTGGATTGGGCTTTGTGATCTATTTTGAAAACTATTTTAAAAACATGAGTTAAACCTATTGATATTTATTGAGGTGATAGATATATTTGGTCTCAAATCTATTATTTTGTGTTGTGTTTTCATTATGTATTTGCCCTTTTTCTTAATGTGGTTTTGATATTTAGGAAGGTTTACAATTTTGTTCTAAAAGTTATATTTATAAAATACTGTTGGTCCACTCTCTTTGGGAACTATCATTTGGTTACCTACTATGAGCAACAGTAAAATTATCTTGTAATCTCACCCTCTACCCTTCGCTTCTCATCCATCACACAGTCAGTAGAATTATCAATATTAATGTTTATGTTACACATGCTTAAGCTTTTCCTTGATTCGGAAATTTTATTGTATTTATTATTTTTTTAATTAAAATTATTGAGGTGACATCAGTTAATAAAATCAAATAGGTTTCAAGTATACAATTCAACAATATTGCATGTGTGTTCACCATTCAAAGTTAAATTTATTTTTATCATCTAATATTCGACCCCTTTTACCTCTATCTACCTGTTCCCTCCCTGCTTCCCTCTGGTAACTACTCATGCAGTGTCCATGTCCATGAGTCTCTGTTGCTTTTAGTTTTATATCCCACACATGAGCGAAATCATATGGTTTTCAACTTTTTCTGTATGACTTATTTCGCTTAGTATGATTATCTCAGGGTCCATCCATGTCGTTGCAGATGGTAATATTTCATTTTTTCTTATGACTGAGTAACATTCCACTGTATATATGAACCACATCTTCTCTATCCGATCATAGGACACTTTGGTGGCCATGTCCTGGCCACCATGAATAATGCTGCTATGAACATTGATTTGGAAACTTTAAATACTGTCTTTTGAATCGATTAATTTGAGGTGATCAGTTAATTCGTTGTTTTTCCTACCTTCTCTCTCTCTGTTCTTCAATTTTTTATTAGCAGTGAGAAATTTCTGCAGTATTAAGGCATGTAACATCTGCATTCTGATCCTTCACCCTAACCTTCATATCTGTTTACTCTTATTTCTACAGTTAAATACATTCAATGCTAAAGGAAGGGCTTTTACCTGGATTTTTTCAGGCTTGCTCAGTGGTGCTGAGACTGCTGTTTCATGGTTCTAGTAGGTTCTTCAGAAAAGGCTCATGATAATAATATTCCCTGATTTTTCACAGGTTTTAAAATGTTCATCTACAGGTCTTATATTTGAAGATCAGTTAGGCTGGATAGAATCCTTGACTCATATTTCCCTTCCTTTGAGTGTCTTACCGGTGGTGTTCCACTGGTTGTGGTAGTTATTGTTGCCCTGAAGTGGAGGGGTGAACAGATGGGACCAGGGGAGTTGTTTCTCTTGTCATAATGACAGACCTCAAACATGGTCCCTGTGAGAAGTTACCTCTTCTCTGGATTTCAGAGCTTCGTTGAGGAGACCTTCTCTCATTCCCAGATTTCTTTACAGCCTTTGTTTCTAAGACAATATACTCACTTTTTAAAGTTTTATCATTTTTCCAGTGCTTTCCAAGACTACTCATTGTCCCCAGCAGTCTTGCTTTGTTCAATTAATGTCTTGTTCTCATAGTTCCCTTTCAGAGTGGTGTCTTCCCCTTCTGGAAGGGAATTGCAGGAGCTTTCTGAACTCTCTGAGGGTCGACATCCCATCCTCATGCTAGGTTTTTCACCAGGTTTCCTGCTTTTTTACCTTTGGCAGCTCTTATCAAAACTTTGGAGGTTGCATCTTTCTCCTGGTTTCACTAAATACGTAGTTGGCAGACTTGCTGTTGTCCTTATTAAGTGAGTCAATTCAAAACTAAACCACTGCTGTGTTCCTTCTGAAATGGAACATTTTCCTATTTTAAAACTATAATAAAAAATTTAATCAATGCTACTATGACTTATCCTTTCAACTAAATTTCTATGGACATCCAGGTTTTATTTTCCTTCTGATAAACTTCTAGCAGTGGAATTCCTGGTTCAAAAAGCATGAATACTTTTAAAGCTATTACTATGTTTTGCCAAAGTACCTTCTAGAAAGTTTGAGCTTAAGTTTCCATACCTACCAGCCACAGGCTTCCTCTTTAAAATTGGTGAATCATGCAAGACTGCAAATCACTGTTCTCAGATTTTTTAATTTCCAGACTCTCTTGAGCAAAACCTTCCTTCTTTTTGTTTAGCCCCCCACTTTGTGGCTGAAGCTCTGTAAAAGCCTTCAGCGCAGAGGCCCTGGCACAGAGACATGGGCTAGAAAAATAGCTATCCCTTATTCACCCTCCAGCATTTTCAGCTCTTCTGTTCTGATTTTGGTCTTGAAAAGGGCCAGTCCGACCAGAGAAAAAACACCCGTGGAAGTGGCTCAAGGAGGCCTCCTAGTGGGCAGTCAGATGAGAGCACTGAACCATGGCCCCAGGGTTTTTTTTCTTCCCTTCCCTCCACATACAAGCTCAGCAAGTGACCTAAATTCAGAGTGGTCCTAGAAGTGGCAAGGGGGGAAAATACCTACTTTCCCTTCATACACAACAAAACTGTTCTAAAACAGCCAAATGGACTGGAGCAGTGGTTTTATTCTTGCCCATTTTGCCTTGGAAAAGCTGAAAATTCAGGCGCACTAAAAATATCAAGTGGAGAAAGCTCTTGGAGCTCTTCGAGCTGGCTTCCCAGCATCTACAGAGGAAGGTTTTTCCAGCCAAAGGCTAGGAAACATTAAAAGCTTTGAAACCTTAAGATTCATGACTTTTAAAGAGGTGTCTATATTCTGAATATTATTCTCCAAGGGCTTCTCTATCCTAACTCACCAACAGCACAGGGCTCTCACAAGGACAAATAATATGTAAAACTTTTTTAGTCTACTTATGATAATTGCCTCAAATTAACATCACAAGGCAATTGAAATTACATTCCCCAAAGGCTTCCTACTACAGGAAGTTACCCAGTTCCTTACTGTAAAGGTAGTAATGACTAAATTCTGGTTAGCTTCTGTTTTGCAAGTTTGTCTGTTAATCTATTATTTATATTCATATAAGATGGTATTTCTGTATCAAAATGCATGAATGTTTTAACCTGTTGTAAATGTAAGCTTAAGTTTTTTTTTTTTTTTTTAAATAATTGAATTAGACAGGTCTTCTCTCTCTGCCAGAAATCTTCAAATTGATATTCTTATAACAGCAGTGAAGTGGCTGGCTGCTTTTACCTAAGTGAATGGATGTTCAGCATTCAAGATCACAGAAAGTTGTAGTTCTTTGCTATTTTGTACGCCTCAGGCCATACCAGGAGAAGTTCAGTCTGAGTGCCTTATTTTAAGCACAGCATTGATGAACTAAAGTGCTTACAAGGAAAGAATGGAGGAGGGGAACCGGGAGACCAGGTTACAGAGGAGCAGAGGACACAGTTGGAGAGGCTCTGTGACTGTCTTCAGATCTTTGAAGGGCTGTTTTGTAGAAGACAGCTCATTTTTTGCTTTTCAAAGCAGGCATAGGGCCAAAGAGTGAGAGCTGTATAGAGTCAGATTTCATCTTTAAATAGAAGAACTTTAAACAATTAGAGCTGCTTGAAAAAATACAAAATACCCCTTAAATTGAACTGAGCTCCCAGTCATTTCACATCTATAATAAGTTCATGATTAAACTAGATACATAACTACATATTTTACAATTTAGATAGATGATAGATGGATGGATGGATGGATGGATGGATAGATAGATAGATAGAGCCACAGCTCTTTGTTTTTAGGAAGCCTTGAAAATGTTTAAGCAAAGCAAACCGTTTGTTATTCTGCCTACTAGTTTTGTAAAATCAGACTGTGGCTGGTTAATCATCTTAATCCCAATTGGATTTCTGAAACCTGTTGCCTGCCTAGCTGCTGTTGACATCTACTCACGTAAGGAATGATTAATGGCAAAACAACAAAAATGCTTTATATTTGTGTTCATTTTTCTTTTTAAATATCTAGATTTTAGCTGTTTCTCTTTATACATTTATGTATATGTACTTCCAAATTATATATTTATAAATTCCAAAGATGATTTTAGCTTTCAGGAAGATGCACATAGTCTTAATTCTATTAACCCGGAAGAAAAGTTTTCCCAGCACAAATCGGGAAAAGTGGTTATATCCCTACCATTAATTGTTGGTGGTAGTGCATTTCCCCACGGGTTTGACAAAATCCTTTGAAAGTAAAACTCTTGATAAGCACATTGTAGACAAGATTAGGCACCTATGTAAATTAGCTTAAAGAGATAATTTTTCAATAAAAGGTGAGAGTTGATGACATGGGTGTGATCCCTCTCCTTAATTTACCTAAATTTAGGTCCCTTGTCATCCTGCCCTCCTCTCTCTCAGGAGAGAAAATGCAGCCCAGGTTCAGTGATGGCCTGTAGGAGTCCCGGGCTCAGCTTCTGCGCCCTCAGGGGACAGGTGGAAGGAAGAGTCTCAGGCCTTTGGCCCTCAGGTAGACCCTGCTGCCAGTCGCAGGACAGGCCCTGCACTCCTTGAAATGTACTTCTGAGCTCACAGAGACTGGCCAGGAGCTGGTTGACACCGCTCGGGACACATCTTGAGTAGATACCAAATCACCACTGGCATAGAACCAGGAAGTTTTGTCAGTTTCTATACATATCTCCCACACCGTGAATATTAATTGCCAAAGAACTTTCTGATTCCATTATCTTTTTAGCCACAGGCCTAGCCTGCAAAAACAGTGAAGAGAGAGCCCACATTTTAAGGTACCAAATTTAGCAAATAAAATACTAGACGTCTGGTTAAATTTGAATTTCAGATAAATAACGAATAATTGTTTAGTGTAAGTATATCCCAAATGTATTTTCTCTGGCAACCCTACCATATTTTTCAATCAATATTTAAGACTTTGAAAGAAAATAAATGAAAGAATACCTGAATGAGTAAATGGAGAGGAAGATCAACAGGACAGAAACAAATTACAGAGCTGTAATTAATGAATATTTAACACTTTAAAAATTTTTTGTTTTGTCAATTTAAGATGTTTTCTATTTTCCTTTTACAAATTTCATTTTCATGAAAATAATGTATACAAACATAAAATATAAAAAGTCAAATAGTACTAAAAGGCATATGGTAAAAAAACATCAGTCCCCTGTTCTACCACTAGTTTGATCCCCAGAGGTACCCAATTAAATTCTTTTCTGCTGATTTTCCCCCTTTTAACCTCCTCCCCATATTTTTACATAATATGCTTATAGTGCTATTTTGTTGATTTGTCAATTTTTGAGAGTATCAATTTTCTTGCAGTTATGGGAGATGAGGGTTTGTTTCTTTGGCCACCAGCACCTGCATACTCCTTCTCTTTCCCCCAACTTCCCAAATTGTTTATTACAGTCTGGTTAAATCAATGCTGTATGTTTACATTATTATGGCTATGTAAATTGTTTTTGATATTACATTTACTTTTTTTAAACAGTTTATATGTTGTGGGTTTTCTGTAGATAGTAATTGCCTCATATTTTTTATGTACTCATTTTTTTAAATAAACTTACTATTAATTCTCACAACCCTCTAATAGCCCCTCAGCATAATTTCCCACCTAACTGCCCTGTCGGGTAATCCATTTGGCCCATCTCTGTCCTGAAAGTCTTCTATTCTCTAGTTCAGAGGGAATGCTCATCCTCGGGCCTCCTTTCCTGCTGTCATCCAGGGGCTTTTCCCCCACCATCCTGGGCATCCCTTCTCCTGGGCATGTCTTCCTCATTCTTGGATTAGTCTTGTTTGGGTAGAGAGTTTCCTGAGAAAGGGAGCATGAGAGGCAAGTTATTTGTGATCTCCCGTGACTGAAGGCATCTTTTATTCTACCATTTCTCTTAATTCATGGTTTGGGTTTAGATTTCTGAGCCACAAATAATTCTCACTCAGAATTCTGAAGGCTTCACTCCACCGTCTTCCAGTTTCCAGTGCTGCTGCTGAGAAGTCTGGTGCCATTCTAATACTTCATTCTTTGAATTGACCTGTTTTTCCATCCTGGGTCCTTTTAGGGTCTTTTCTTTATCCCTAGTGTTCTGACATTTCATAATAATGAACCTTGAGTTGTAAACCTTATTTTCCCTCCCTGAGGATTTTATAGTATTTTAAAAGCTTTCTTCTCCTCCATGAATTTATGCATTTTTTCTCCTCTTCCATTCCTCCCCTTCACCCACATATCTGTACCTCATGTCCGAAGCTTGCCTTAAAAGTCTGGGAATCTTGACTCTCTGATCATATTTAAAACTTGTGTGCTAAAGAGATGATTAGCTAGTCAGGATGCTTGGGTAGAGCTTGTCTAATGATGGACTTCCCTGTAGGAGGTGGTTGGTCATGAGCTGGCTCTTCCACTGAGGGTCCCAAATGTCCATATCAGTACGTCTTTCCCTTGAGCCTTCTCAGTTCTACTGAAAGGGATTCTGTAGTTTCCAGCCTCGGACTAAGAGGTATGACTGGCTGCCAGTTTGTCTAGAAGCAAGGTGAGGAAAGGGAGCTGGGATTTTACCTTTTAGTATCTAGATTTCCACTTATTTCCCATATTTTCAGTTCTGTACTTCATACGCCCCCTCCACAGTGCCTGATGGGCTGATCCATATTCCCCAGCGAGTACCTCAGGTCTTCTGCAGGAGTAGGCAAGGTGTGGTGATTCCACTGGCCACTGGGACTGTGCTCTTACACAGGCTCCACCAGTCTTCCCATTTGCACCTCTGCCCTCTCTTTCCCTGCAGCTTGCCCTGCTTCCCACCTTCTCACCAGGAACCCCTCTGTAGGCATCAGGCCTTCAACCTCTCCCACACTGCTGTGTGATTCACCGCTCCTTCATCTGCTTCCCACCTTCCAAAAATGCGCTGACATCTTTGTCTGCTGCTATCTCCTATTCTCATAGACCTTGTGGATTTGTAACTCTTTTTACTCCTTTATCGTTTGTGGTAGGGTATTGGGAGGGAGCAGACAGAGATTCATGAGAGGCTCTTCTGCCACATTTAACCAGAAGTTCTTTGGGGGTCCATTTTCACTCCGAAGCACTAGAAGGGAACAATTTCTAGGCCCCGTTCTGAAGTAACTCATGCTGTCAGTCAACACAGTCACATTTTATTTTATTATGGGGTACATGTTTCTTTATGGGAAGAAGAGCAAAGTCCAAACACACACATTGTTTAATCATATTAGTAAAACACTCATGACCTTTTGATCAAGACCTGAATATGTTTCTCTGCTTATGTCTAAGAACCGGAGAGGCACTTTGAAATGTGGCCCTGGTGCTTACCAAACCTGCGCTGTCTTCTGGGCTTGAATAAAAGCAAGGAAAATGCCGAAATACCATCTCCTCTGAATTAATCATGAGCTCCCCTCCACCCCCATCCTGTGTTTACACATTACTGCTATTGTGTTGTATCTGCTGGCGGATCTCCTTTCATCTTCAAGCCACACAAAACTCTCTTCATTTAAAGCTGCACACGTGGCTCTTGAATTAAGAGGGGGCATTTTAGCAATAATCCTTCATTCCTCCTATTGAAGGGCTGAAAGTCTTAGAGAAGGATCGCTGCTGTTTCTATGTGCTCCTCTGTGTCTAGATGACAGCTGAAGTCCAGACAAGCTAAGGAAAGAGAGCAGGGCCAGAAGGCTGTCACAGGAAAAGGTGACTCTGTGAGGTAAGGCAAGGGGTTAGTAGGAGAGTGGGTGGATCAGGATGGAGAGGGCTTCAAATGCCCTGCTAGGGAATTTGCGCTTTCCTGTAGGGAATGGGGAACCACCCAAGGATCCTGAGCAGGAGAATGACTTGAGTTAAACTATGCATCAAGAAAATTAAGCTGATAGCTGTGAGTGAGAGGGTTTAGAGCAGGGAGAGGCTGGAATCTAGGAGGCCAGTTAGACAAAGTGGTTCTTAACCCCAGCTACCAAGATCACTGGGGGAGCTTTTTAAAAATCCAAACCCTGGCCTCTGATCTGGGATCAAGAATCAGTGTTCTTAAAACATCCCCCAGATGTAGCACTGAGCTGGAAGGCTATTGTGACAAGCCAGTAAAGAGCACCAGACCTCAAAAACGGGGTTGTGACTCTGGGAGATAGAGGAAGAAATAGATCGACAATGGGGGAGTCCCACCTGACCTCTGCCTGTTTCGACCTGTGGGAAGGAGGCATGAGGAGACCATTGAGCTGGCCCTGGAGAGGCAATGAAGTCTGGTCCCCTTCCTGCAGGAGAACTGGAAGGAGATCAGATTTGAGAGAAAATGGTGACAAGGGATATTCAGAATGCCAGGGGACTTTAGGGAAGATGACTCTGAGCATCTGGCTCCTACATACAGTCATGGAGTGCATGGAGCTGGGAAAAAGAGACTACAGTTCAGACCCCTCTGGTCGCATACATGCATGGAGACATGCATGCATATACATGGACACACACACAGCTCTGTTCTGTAGGAGCAGAAAGTGTGGTGGTTCAGAGACTGAGCTCTGGATCTGATTGCCCTGTCCGTCCGTGTGAGGCTGAGAACCATAGCCTCCTCACCTACAGAAAGCTAATGATGCCAGCATTAACTCAATATGGCTATTGTGATGACTTAATGAGATGCAGCATGCAAAGGCTGGGCACAGAGCCTGGCATGCAGGGAGCACTCTGTAAATGGTAGCTGTGAGTAATACTAAAAAATGTGATCTCACTTCTGAAGCCAGTGAGCCATAAAGTATTTCATTCAGTGTTAGGAGACAAGTCCACAGGAAGGCAAGAAACCTTTCATTTGTTGCTACCCGCTCTTGGTGGCTTTCTCTGGGTGTGTGCTTGGTGAGTCCTTTGCCTTTTATTTCTAGGACTATTAGAGAAATGACAGTCCCTTGCTGCTACGTTTAATTGGAGAGGAGCTCAGAGGCCTGAAATTATAATGATGACATCTTAAATGTCGAGCCTTTCAAAAGTCTGCCATTGCCCTTGTTGTCTCCCTAAACATCTCTGGGGACCTAAACCCTGAAGCCCCCAGGGTTTGTGCTGGGTCTTAGACAGGCCTCACCTGGGAAATCTGAGTGAGTGACGTGCAGGCAGCAGGAAGACACAGTAAACGGAGAGCCTGTGATGAGCTCAGAGGAGGTGAGTTGATGATCTGCTATTTATAGCCCCACTAAGAGGCTCTGGCCGCCAGCTCCATGTGAGGCTGGGTGGAAATGATGCCTTCACAGAGCTGAGAGCACAAAATGAAACTGGTGATTCATGGGCAGCAGCCACTTGAAATACAAACACACCCGCACCTCAGTCCCACTGGCCTTTCACAATCCCACTTTGGAAGCATGTGGAACAGAGTTGCTAGCCTGCTGCCTCCTTGTCTGCATGCGTTTGCAGCAAATTCTGCTCCAACAAGGGGCCTGAAAAGGGCTACAGTACTCCTCGGAGAATCCCAAGAGTCTAAACCCGCCCCTCCCAGAGGCCCTGGCTAGAACCTAGGTCCAGGCTGAGTAAGAGGCAAGCCCTGGGCTCAGGAGGCCACCTTCGGGTGCTGGGACCTTGGATGGCCTGTGAGTCAAAGAGAGAGGATAGTTCCTGCTCCTGCCCTCTGTATCCAGGGGCATTGCTGGCCACAGAACAGCTTCCTAATGACGCTAGTTCTGCTGAACATGCAAACATGTACAATGAGGAAATCCTGGTAGCTTTTAGATTCCCCCTGCAATTCCATGGTACAGCACCTGTCACCTGAAGCTGTTGTTTATTTTTTTGGGGCAACATCTTGGCTTCCAAGCCAAAGTCTACTTAGAGGTCCTAGTTCAACCTACCCTGTGTGAGGAACGCACAGGGTGTCTCTAAGCTGCCAAGACTGGATCAAAAGGGCCAAATCGAGATCATGAGGCATAAACCAACCAAGCTCTGGAGCTAGATTGTCTGGGCTCAGATTCCATCTCCACACTTGCCAGCTACACAGCCTCCATTCCTCACAATTCCTCTCTGAGACTCAGTTTCCTCACCAGTAAAATGGGGATAATAAAAGAATCTACCTCACTGAGTGTGGTGAAGATGAAAAGAAGGAACAGATATATAGCAGTCAGCATAGTGCCTGGCACATGGAAGCCTCAGTCAGTGGAAACTGCTGCCTCTGCTGCTGCTGTTTTCTCTCTGGTGTCTTGGTCCCTAGGCTGATGTCATTCCTTTTCTCATAGCTTATGGCCCTGAGGCTCCTCATCGAGATGGTGTCCTGGGGCCTCTATAAAGACCCTCTGTCTATCAAGAGCACACTCCCTCCAGGCTGCCCAGCATAATGGGCTTCCCCGCTGGGCTGCTCAGCCCTTTGCTTTTCCTTTCCCTGCCCTTGCCTGGCAATCAAGAATTGGGCCTTGCCTGGGCTTGACCAGCCTACTTTTCTGCAGATCTGACACCTGGGGTGGCCTAAGGGGGCATTAACTATCACTGTCCAGTGGAGGACTTCACCTGAGGGTCCCAAGTGCTAACTTGAGGTCTGTAGCCAGCAGGCTGCCCACCAAGGGAAGACTGGACGACTGGCAGGGTAGGCTCACCTCACCTACCAGCTAGACATGTAACACAAACTGCTGATTCATGGAGGCTCATGAGGTCTTGGCTGTTTGTATATTCTCTCATCTCCAGCTGTCGGCCAAAACATAATTGTAGCTGTCACTTTGGCAGCGAGATGCTGTGATGTATCCTAATACAACTGCCTCTGCTCCATGGCAGTGAGCTTTTGAGAGATGGAAGGACTCTGCAGCTGTTCCTGTGGAGAGAGCCATTCTGGAAAGTGGTCTGTGTGCTTTTCACCCAGGTGCAGCCACAGGAATGGTGTAAGAACCAGGGTAAGGTCCTGCGTTAGAGCGGGCACTGGCATGCCTGTATCTGCATCTGTAGTAATGCAATTCTGATGACACCAGTTAATACAAGAGAAGCTGCTTTGGAAATGAGGCATTTGGGGCAGCTGTGAGAGCTTGGAAAACAGCCTTCAACGCACAAATTGGAATCTAGTATGCATGAGGTGAATGAGTGGTTAAACAGCAGAGTACATAGCGTAGAGAGATATAGCTGGGGCCAGATTGGGAAGGAAGGGACTTGAAGGCCATTCCGCAGAGCTTGGACTTAGTGCTAGAAGCAATGGCAAGGGAGTAATGTGATCAGACAACGTTGGTGTCTGAGTTCAAACATTCCCCAAGAAGTGGCACTATGAATAAGGCTCTCCCTCCCCATAGCAGTCTGTAAGAAGTGATGTGCTACTTGGGAAGGTGTTCAAGAGAACCTGCAGCACCAGCCCCAGGATTCAGAGTGGCCGCAGCTCTGTGTTTAGTGGATCAGTGTGAGAAGGACTGGCCCTTGTCAGGCTAGCTGAGAGTGTGCAGCAAGTGAGAGGAAGCCCTGGGCTCATGCTTTTCCTTCTTCCTTGGTCCTCCTAGGCTAGAGTTCATTAGTGAAGCATCTGCCTGCAGATGTGCCAAGTACAAGGGACTGCACATACTCATGCTAAAGATCCTGCAGGAGAGGTTCCTGGGGCCGAGAGATGGTCCCACTGCCTGTTGGTGTTGCCTCCCTCACCACATACACACACTAAGAAAACAGCAGAGACAAATGTCCAAATGTGGTTGATGGAAGAATTCTTAGAAGGAGGGTTCTATCTTCATGTACTTAAATACTGGGTTATAGGTTGGCTAAAGAAGACAGAAGAATATAAAGTATTGGGAGTCATTACTAGTAGGTGAGCCACCCATGAGCTTGAAGGCTGAGCACATCAAGACCATCGAATAAGTCAGGAGGAAGACAATTGAGTTGAGAAAAATTTTGTGTACCCTTCTCAGAAGTGCATTGTTGTACAAGCAGTGGTTTGGCAATGATTCTCCCCTTTCAGCGGCAAGATAGGGAGGGCAGGATGCCTCTCCGGTTGTTAGGGGAGGAGGCCAGGAAGAAGGGATTCCCATTCTGGCGTCATCTTCCATCAGTGTTCTCTGAGTTGGGCTGCCAGCGGGCTGGAGGGTGGAGAGGCAGCTGGTGTTGAACAGTGGGGAAGTCTCCTCACCTAAGCAGCTCCTGACACAGGGTAGGTGTGGTAAGTGTCTGGAACCGTTTGGCTGGTGGGTGGGCCCCAAACCTTATCCTATTCCCTGCAGGCAGACAGCATGTCATAACCACCTCCTGGTAGCCTTGTGGCTAGCTTGGAGCAATAGACCCAGATGTAGTTTTACCTATTTGGTTTATTTTTTCCTTTAAAATTTACAAAATTTAGCACAGCAGAAGTGTGCTGGGCCCATAAAATTTACAAAATTTAACGATAACATGAATCCAGTTTCTTTTATTTTATTTTAAAATATAATATACAATCAGGAAAGTCCAAACAACCATATGTACAGCTTAAAATGAATACTATTTTTACATATATATAAAAAATATATTAAAAAAGAAAACAAATGGCCCTTAAATTTTTGCTTAGACAACTTCCGTTGAAATTCTTGTAACATACAAAAAGATAAAAAATGAAAAGTGAGTGCCTCCTCCTTTGCTTTTCACCCATAAGTAGCCATTAACAGTTTCTTGTGTATTCTTCTAAAATTTTTTCTCTGTATCAGTAATGTTTCTAAAATGAGTATGTGATCATACAGGCTTTGTCTATATTTAGTGATAAGTTTTAAAAGAGTACGTAATCATGACTCTCCTAAGATGTAAAATTAACGTGTCAAAAATTTAACACGTTAATTTTAAGACTGCGAACTACTAAAATATTACAGTCAACTCAAAGGATAAGTCAAAGGATCACACAGGATAGTCAGATAAGGAATGTTGAAATGATTTTAGAAATGGACGCAAAACTGATCGATCTCCACAAGGCCATAGTCATTAGTATTCCACAATTTGCATTTCTGTGAACAAGAATTACCTGCATTACTATTAAGATTTTATAACTTAAGTTCCATGTTTAGAGTTGAGAAATGTCAACAAAAGGCAGAGATAACCTCGGTGGGTAAGTTAGTGATTCAAGACACCCACAAAATTTCAACATCTTTCTCAGTTTTCCCTACACTTGTAATTGGCTCCCTACCTCCATCTTTCCTAGGATTCCCCTGCCACAATCCCTGCTGCCCTGTTCATACCAGCTGACCCAATCCCGTTGCCCATGTTCCAGGTGTTGGGCTGGGACTCAAGCCTAACCTGGGAGAACCAACCATCGTCTAGGTTGAGCCAACTAGGTGTTCCTAAGGCTCTGACACTCTGCTTCTATGGTGGTGGGCCCTGGAGTTGTGAATTAGGCCAACTCAAGGCTGGTGGTCATGTTGGGCCTTGTAAAATATGGTCAGGGGTTTTGTGAAAAGAGGAAGAGATTAGCAATGCAGAGATAAAGACCTGTGGTCCAGCAGGAAGGACAAAGTGGCTGCCTAATGAGCTTCCTGAGATGGCTTCATGCATTTGGATTTCATGAGAGTCCTTTATGCCCCAGTCAGCTTGGATGGTTGTCTGTTCCAATAATTCTCCACCTGAGAGAATAGCTGACATGTAAGACGTACAGTATTATGGCCTAAGGACCTGGGGTAGTGTCTCAACCCTCCTGGTCTGAGGCAGTTTCCCACAGAGCCCAGGATCCATGTTGGCTTCATGAGGCTTTATGTCAGCCCCAGAGGTCAGGGACAGAATGGTCTATGATATAGCAGAAAAGAACAAATACCAGACCCTCTCTGCACCTTTTGATGATCAACTCATGTCCTGCAAACAGGTTTCCTTATCTTAAAAATGGGGGACAATATTCCTTTCTGTCTCGCCTCCTAGGGCCTGTGTAGGGATCCAGTGAGAGGGTGTGAGTCAATTGCCAAGGCCAGTCACATGGTGAAGACTGAGCCCACAGCTCTGGCAGGACAGGAGAGCTGTGCCTCTCCCCCCACACCACCTTGCAAAGTGCTTTGGGAGAAGAGGTTTTGTGCAAATGGCCAGTCATTATTAATTGATGGGGAGGCCCTCAGGCAAAGGATCAGATTTCACAGATAAATATATATATATTTTTTGGCTTTCCTGAGAAGGAAATATTCATTCAGTGTAAGGCAAGTATATATAAATCAAGATTTTCATACCTTCAATGGGTACCTTTTCACCATCTTCATTCATTCTCTGAACATGTATTGAGCACTTCCTGTATGCTAAGCACTGTCCCAGGCACTGAGATACTGAGATAAAGAGAGCTAGTTCCTGCCCTCGTGGTGCTGGGGGCAGGCATAGAAAAAGAACTTTACTGAGGAGTGTGATAAACACAGACAGAATTAAACTAAGGATATGCCTGCAGCACCAAGAAGGGTCACCCACCAGTGACACTGGTGGGGCATCAAGGATCCGCAGGGCATGTACAGAGGAATGTCTGATGTTGTTAGAGTGTCAGGGACAGTGGGACCAGTCACGTGGGGTCTTGGCCTCAGAAGGAAGTCCGTACTTCACTTAAGAAAGTGAGTGTTGTGGTCAGATTTGTACTGAGAAACAGCCACTCTGGATGCCCATGGAGAACAGCTTGGAGGGGAATAGACTAGAGGCATAAAGACTCATTAGGAAAGAGTTGCAGGCATCCAAGCAAGAAATAAAAATTTGCTTTTAGGAACGGGGTGGAGGGAACTGATTCAAAAAATCTTTTGACCAGGATTTAACTTGAGAAATGAAACAATGATGACCCTCAGGATTTCTTCGTGATTGACAATGTGATTAGGGTGTCACCTTCATAGGAGAAAAAAAGCACAGGAGGAAAAGCAGGCTTGGGGGAGGGGGCTGAGCTAGGCAATGGTGAGTTCAGTTAGAGACATAATGAGTATGAAAGACCTATGGGCACCTCGGTGGAAGCATCTGGTGGGCAGGTGGAATGATGCACAGGTCTGAAATCTAGGGAGCTCTTTGGGTTGTGAAGCTGGGGAGAAGAAGTTGGAGTGAATGTGGGCGTGGACAAGTTTATATGATTGTGGAGGAGGAGGAGAGAGAAGGAGAAGAAGTGGACTAACATGCATCGTGACCTTTGGCTTTAAAATTCTTACTTGCTGAGAATGAGGGTAGGGGAGGGGCTAAGGGCAAGGAGTGGATGATTAGAACCCTTGTTTTAGGAAATAGAGAATCTGAACTAGGCCTAGGAGTACAGGGCTCTGCTGGCTTTGGTGGTCATAAATCTATATTGGCACTAATCTGTCTACCTTGGCTTTTTCCCAGGACATAGAAGCTAGGAAGGCAGGTTGGCCTGGAGTGCCTGGGTGGTGGTCTTGTTAGGAAGGTGTGGCAAAAGGAAAGGAAGGGTGTGTACCACAGAGAGCTAGCTGTTCACCAAAAAAAATATTGTCACCACCCCCAGCCCTTCCAAAGAATAGAATTGAGGCTTTCCAGCAGAGACTACATCTTCCAGTACAAGCCCAAGATAGTTAAGAAACGGATGTGCCTCTGCACCCTTCCTTTCCCCTTCTTCCAGTTTGATGCCCCCTTGGAAACCACATGTTTAAGATGGCAGAGCCACAAGGTGCAAGGATCCTGGTCCCTGAATCATCCCTTGGAGGAGAAACACCACTAATCAGGAACGCCTGTTGGGTTTTTTGTGAGCAAGAAATCAACTATGTTGTCTGAGCCAGTACACATTTTGGAATTTGTTATAGCATCTAGCATTACCTGAACTAATATAGGGTTTATGAAAATGCATCGTTGTTTAGCTGATTCAGATGGGCCAGGCTGAGGAAACAATTGAGGCCTCTAGGGACAGAAGGTCCTTGTTAAAGTCCAAAAGCAGTAGTGGAGAGAGGACTGGAAAAATCTAGAAAGCAGGAAGTCAGTCAAGGCCTCTGGTACAATTTTGGAGGCTATGATTTCAGAGAGAAGCTGTCTCACGATGTGGGAAGAGCCAAGTGGGAGAAGGTGAGGAACATTAAGCAGGTCTAGGAATTTTGATGCCGAGAGTCAGGAATTAGCTGGCTAGTCTGCCCAGATGTCATAGTCGGTGATGAAGCAGGACGTGGATGGAGAGGGAGCCTCAGAGGGCCAGCCGTTGTCTTGCAACCAGGGCACCGGGAAGGAGCACTTTAATATAAAGAATAAACTAACAGGACTGTCATCTCTCAGTTCTGTTAGCTACCATGGCTGAATAGAACTGAGCAGGGCATCTCATCACTGCTAAGGATCTACTCAGTAGGCCACATGGGGTGCATACCTGAAAACTAGTCCATGAAAGGGACACCTGTAAATGTTGACGTAGGCTAACTCCATCCAGAGACAACCAGACCCACAGCAAGAGAACTATCTTTAGTTTGTAGAGCTGCTTGGCTCTCTCTAAAGCACTTACAAATTGTTTGAGGCTCATGGAAATCCCAGGGAGACCCATATGAAGATGATATCTCTGTGTCAGGTAAAGTCACCAAACCATTACATAAAATCCCTCAGGAGGGGTTGGAACCAGTGTTTCCTGATCCTTGGCCTGTGGTTCTCATTATGAAATTCCTTTTATAGACATTTTTAGGCATCAGCTTAGGAAGATTTAGGCCCCAACGTGCCATTGGTAGGAGAAATGACTGAGATGGCCTCCAAAGGCACTTCCAGCTGGTGAGTCTTAGAAGAGTTTCTGAATGAATGGCGGGTGCCAAATCAGGGACAGGAGTAGGAGTGACACAAAATGTAAAATAATAGTTGTGAAAATAAGCTTATTTCTCTTTTTCAAAAAAAATTCTGAGGAAGGTATGAAGGGTTGTTATGGACCTCCACAATTTCAGAGGGCCAAGGCTCCTATTTTGTTGCTCTTCTCTGTTGTGTAGCAAATTATTTCAAAACTCAGTGGCTTAAAACAACAATAAACATTTATTATCTCATACTTCTTGTGTGTCAGGAATTCAGAGTGACTAAACTGGGTGGTTCTGGCTCAGGTTCTCTCATGAGGGTGCCGTCAGGGTGTCACATGGATCTCTGGTGATCCGAAGGCTTGACTACAACTATAATACTGCTGGCAAGTATTATAGTTGGACCTGGTTGTTGGCAGGAAGCCTCAGTTCCTCACCACCTATAATCCTCCATAGCATTGCTTGAGTGTGCTTACAACATGGCAGCTGGCTTCCACTAACCTAGAGCAAGTGATCTAAAAGAGAGTAAGGCAGTAGCTACAATATTTTTTATGTTGTTACCCTATTGGTTTGCACAGGTCAGCCCTATTTAATATGGGAGAACATGAATACCAGAAGTTGAGAATCATTGGAGGCCATCTCTGAAGTTGGGCTACTACATCTGCCATCCTCAAAGTGTGGCTTCATTCTCATGTTCCAAGATAGCTGCTATATACAACTCCAGCTATCACATCACAGAAGCTTTTTAGCTAGCATGAATAAGGAAGAAAGGAGGAAGGGCATGCTTTTTCCCTTTAAGGATACTCCCCAGAAGTTGAATGCACCATCTTTCTTATATCTCATTAATCAGAACTTAGTCACATAGCTAGAAAGGAGGCTGGGAAATTTAGTAATTATTTTGGATGGTGAAGTGCTCAGTTAGACTAGATACTGGAGGACAGCTGGCAGTCTCTGCCACATCTGCAATGTACCTGTGTATATTTCAAAAGATGGAGGAAGGGAACATAGAGAATATTACTACCTTGGGTTACTGACCTGACTAAGGAGTTATGACTCATCTTGTCTGAGAAATAAGTGTGTGTGTGTGTGTGTGTGTGTGTGTGTGTGTGTGTGTGTGGTGTGGTACAGGGATAGGGGAGGAGTATAGATTAGTGCTTTACCCTGTAATTAGTGAATCTCAGTGTAAAGAGAAAATAGTCCTTAGAAGAACTCAGGAGACAAATGAGCTTTAAAAACAGGCCTAGTTTAGTCTCAAGAATTAAGATGACCCAGAAAATGAGAAAATTCAAGAGGCGTCATGAGGGCAGCTTCATTCTGCACCCAGACCTGCAGGTTTAAATAAACTCTAGGTAGCCCAATTTACTGATCCAAATACAGAAGCACAGATAGGAAACTCTACCAGCTGTGTTTTTAAAAGGTCATATGATTCCTGATCAATGAACCAAAGAGACCAAATACGGAAGTGTTTAGAGCTGAGCTGCAGATTTGCCCAGAGACCTCTGGAAGGACCAGAGCCAGGGCTTGAGCAGCCAGCTGGGTGCTGACTCAAGCTAGGGGTAAGGAGATAGGGAGGGTGGTGTTGGGCTTTGGAGCCTGGCTGAGCAGATGAGCCGTAAGCCAGTCAGAGAATTCTAAGGCTTGAGAAGTCCACAGAAAAGCTGCCCTGGCAGGAAGGCAGGGCTCTGGCTTGGCAAAGTGGCCAGAGACAGGGAGCATTGTCATCCTAGAGGAATGCAAAGTCTGAAGCAGGATGCCTGGGGTGGAAGCCAAGGCCTTGTGGCAGGGGCTGGCCTTCTCTTTGCTGCCACAGCCTGCCTGGACATGGATCCTTATCATGAAAGTGGAAGAGGGTAGACTGAGCACTCAGAGGTACTTGCTTCATGGAGTGTGGCTGGGGGTCTCCTACCTGCCTGGCTGATCTTACACACCCTTCCCATGGCCCAAGCTGGATGATGTACTGGGTCCTGAGTATCCACCTGGTCATGTCCAGATGGGTTTGTCAGGACACCTTGGGCAGGCAACATGCTCAGTCACTCGGGCCACAGCCCATGCTCTTTATTGCAAGTGGGTTGTCAATCATCACCACATTGCTGCTGCACAAGGCTCAATTTCCAGAGCAGTGAGGGATCAGCAAATTTCCCAGCCTTCCCCACTCTGCCTTGGCCTCAGTCCCAAGTTCATCAGGAACTTGGGGGACCTCCACAGACTCCTGTTTTGAGGACTCTTTCAAGAGAGACACCTCCAGATGTGGCTAAGGGGGTGGTGAGGAGAGGCAAAGTATTCTGTAGTACCCTAAAACTGGCTTAGGAAATCTCTAACTCTGTTCTGTGACTGCCCCAATGCTCGGTGAGCACCTGTCAATGAGGCAGATACTAGGCTACTCCCTGGGGACAGAGAAGAGTAAGGTGTATGACATCACTCCAGACAAATAATTAAAGCGCAACAGCTGAGAGTGCAATATGCAGTGATGGGTTAAGTACAAGGTACAGAAATAATGGAGCGGGGAGTGTGCTAGCAGAGTGGTAAAGGAAAGCTTCACAGAAGAGGTGATACTTGCAAAAGGAATGAGAGTTCCTCAGCCAGCAGTGGGGCCAGGTGAGGAAGGGCATCCTGGCAGAGGGAACAGCAAGCCCCAGAGTTCTGAGCTGTGAGACCACCTGCGGTAGAGGAAGGGATTTTGTTTGCCTGGTGGGTTTACAGTACTCTGAAGTTTTGGGGCCTGCTCAGGGTAGAGTATGGCCTTGATCTCTTTCCACTAAGCAACTCAGAGGAGTCAGAGAGGGAAGAAAATGCTCCCTTGCTGCAGGGTTTGTTTGGTTTCCTTTTGTCTTTGAGTCTTTGATATCTGGTCATGATCGTGGAAGTCCCATAGTTAGGAAGGGGAGAAGGGTTCTCTGGTCTTGAATAACCTGCCCAAGGCCCAGTCCTTCCTGTAGATCCCTTAGGCATGATTGTTCCTCGCAGGGCTGGAAGGTACATCAGGTGGGGCACTTCTGGCCTCCGCTCCCTGCTGTCAGACCCAGTGCCTCCAGATCCATGGTGCTCTCCAGAGCCCACGGGAACCCCCAGTATTGCCAAAGCACCCATCCTGCCTCTTACAGCTGGCACTACAGTATAAGCAGCAGCATCTGGCTCATACGGGCACACCCTAGTCACTCTTTTTGTGGTGTACAAGCTTGCTTTTCCTTCAGGACCCAGGAAAATGTGATTTGCAAATGAATCACCAAGTGACCCAAAACCAAACAGCAGCTCTGGAGTGGTTCTATGAAGACAGAAGGAAACAAAGGCCCCAGGAGGTCCAGTGGGCACCACTTCCTCTCTGGATCAAAATGGGCAAGTAGGACTGAACCAGAGCCATGCTGGGATGTCACCCTGTCTCCAGCTTCAGGTGGACCGGGAGCCTCAAGCACAGAGCTACCAGTGCAAGGCTATGGGAGAATTTGTGGTGCAGGTAGAGGGTAGGCCCTGCCCTCAGTATCAATGTCCGGGCCAGTAAGCTCATTCATCCAGGGACCCCTTTTCCTTGATTATTATTCTTCTCACTGGGATGTGCAAATAGTCACCTGGCAGTTCTGGCCGCTCTCATCTTTGCCAGCTCCAACCCCAAGACCTAGCTCGGGTCATGTCCCTCTGGCTTTGTAATTAATTCTCTTAATTACAAACTCCTTGATCTGGCTTTCAAGGCTCTAACCACTATGGTTTTAACTCACCTCTCACCAGGCTTCCTTACACTCCTTCATCCATTTTATCCTCTGCCTGTGAATCTCTCCCATCCTTAGGTCCTGGGTCTTGCCTTTACTTGATATAAATACTCCTTTGTCACTGCCATAGACACGTGCCCTTCTGACCAGGTCCAACTACAGTACTGTCTCACTCTTAGTAAGTTTTCCTTGTCACCCTCTGCCTTCTGAACCTATGGCCTTAGGGATGGAGCTTTTTACTAGATTTGCATTTCTAATTACAAGAGTCATACATGCTTGTAAAAACATTCCCACATTACAGAAGTGTACACAGTAAAAAGAATATGTGTGATTCCCAACTCTCCTTCCCTAGAACTCACTCTGGTTAACAGTCAGCCATGCACATGGGTACCCATTTACCCAGCATGAGAGGTGCCCTTGGGGACCTTCCATAACCATTTGACATGGTGGTGGTAGGGTAGGACTTGGGACAAGCAGAGTTGATAAAAATTTTCAGAGAGTGGTGACTTGAGTTGACTTTGAAAGAAAATCCTCAGTCTGTGGGACCCTTGGTTTCTTTTAAAGAACAGAACCCCATGGAGGCATTTCTTGTTTGCATGGGAATATTCATTCTATTCACCAAAGAGCCAGAAACACAAGTTCAAAAAGCACCTAGGCCCCTGGAGAATCCTCTTGGCCTAGCACAACCTGCACTACAAGCCCAGGCTGAGCTGAACCAGAAATTGGCAACCTTAATTTAATGACATGGTCACTCAGTTGGATGGAGAGAGGCAAGGTTTGAACCTTGGTCATTCTTTCTCCGGCCTGGGCTTTTGCCTGGCCCAGTGTTCTGGCTGGGCAGCCTGGAGCCCCTCTACCTCCTAGGTGATTCTCCTTATAATAGTCCAAGAGAAGAATCTATCCTAGAGACTAAATGGGCCCTGTTCTCCTTAGAATAGGATCTATGCTAGCATTTCGAGAGGGAAGAACAGGGATGTGCTGGTATTTCCTTCTCCGGGAATTCCAGCCCACGTTTCTAGGCAGTTTGAAGAGCAGGGGGCAGATGTCTTTTCCAAATAACCTGGAAACCTCACTGTCTCCCACCCTCCAATTCAAATAAATTTGAAGTAGGGAGAAGGGACTGGAAGTGGGGTGCACTAAGTTGGGAACACCTAACCTGAACTTAGGGACATTGGGGAAGGCTCCAAGGTATTGGCATCTAAACTGACACTTGAAAAATAAGCAAGAGGACATGGTTCCATAGTGTAGCAGTTAGTATGTCTGCCTTACATGCAGAAGTTCCTGAGTTCATGCCCCAGTGGAGCCACGGTCCATGGTCTACGGCCATGCCACCCTGAACAAGCCTGATGTCTGATCTCGGAACCTAAGCAGGGTTGGGCTTGGTTAGTACTTGGATGGGAGAGCACCTAGGAAGACCAGGTGCTATAGGCATTAATACTAATAAATAAATAAATAACAAATAAAATCTAAAAAAAAAAGAAAAAGAAGCAGGAGCTGACAGGCAAAGATGAGAGCAGCATTTCTTGCAGAGGGAACACCATGGACAAAGGCCTGAAAGTGAGAGGGAGCATGACTCTGGAGAAACTGAGATTCACTGTGGCTGAGCTTAGTATGTGAGTGGGTTGTGCAGGGCCATGGTTGGAGAGGTCAGCTGGCTGGGTGTGTAAACCCCAGTGCTTTGTCCCAATGGCCAAGGGTAGCCAAGGAAGGGTTTTAAGGAAAGAAGTGACATTTTAGATAGATGACTCTGGTTGCCACATAGACCATGACCTAGAGATGATAAGCCTGGAGGAAGTGAATGACTTTAGGTGAAAATAGTAGTGGCCTGGACTAGGGTAGACACAGTAGAATATGAAAAGAGGTGGAATTCAACACAACATGTGGGGGTGAGGGAGAGGAAGGGGACCCTGCCTTAGGTGTTGAGGATATAGATTCTAGACCAATGGTTGCATTTAGCAAACAACTCTTAACTGATTGGACTCAGGACATGGTGGTCTGGGGCACCCCACATTGTTTCATAACCAAAGTACTGAAGGTCAGTGGCAAATAATAAGCCCTAATCTGGCCATCTAGCCTGCTGACATCAGTGGTAGACCTGATTGGACACCCAGATCTTGATTCAGGCATGTAACGCATATAGAAGCTGCTAGACACCATATGCTGAAGCAGACAGTCTAGATACACAGCTGACCACCTCCAGCCAGCCCAGTGCTGACTGGACCTCTAAACCTGATATCCCCAGTCACTCAGCAACACTCAGAAACTTTGCTTTTTAAATACAGAGCAGAGATAGTTCATGACCAACCCCATTTCTCTCCCTCACCCAACCCTGAGCGTAGACTCCGCTGGAGTAGTTTCTCTCTGTGGCAGTAAATCTTTTCTACTCAGCACTCAACTTTGATCTCTAGTATTAACTCAAGCCAGAGGTTCCCACCAGCCACAGGGGAACCTGAAGGAGCTTCAACAAAGTTGGACACACCCTATAATTTCTTTGCATAATTCTGATATCCTGCACTCTGTGGTTTGTCTTTGGGCTCTCCTGGACACCTGGAGGTACAGTGATTGACCCCAAGAGGGGCCAGAGGTGTTCTCTGAGGCCATGAAGCTTAGGGGTGTTGGGCTATGGGATATGGTGGAAGAATATAAGTAGCAATCTTAAAGCCTCAGTCTGGTCTCCAGCTCCTCAGGTGACCTTTCCTCTCTGGGCTTGTCCTCCCAATCTCCCCAGCTCCCAGGCCTTTGCACACGCTGTTCCCTCTGCCTGAAATACTCTTCCCTTTTTTCTCTGTTTAGCTCATCCTTCAGGTCTCTGCTTTCTCAGGGCAGACCTCACTGACTTCCTGGTCCAGGTCAGAGTTTTTAGTTAAATATTCCCGTAGACCTGTGTTCCATGACTTATCCCCCTTCATTAGAGGTCTTATTTATTTATTTGCTTGTTTACTACCATCTGCCTTCCCCAGAAGACTGTGACTTACATGAAAGAGAGTTTCTGCTTGTCTTACTCACTGCTATTTCCCCAACCCCTAGCAAGAAACCTGTCTAGGAGCAGGCAATGGATGGATGAATGGATAGATGGATGGATGGATGGATGGATGGATGGATGGATGGATGGATAGATGGATAAACAAACAGATGGACAGCTGGATAGATTTTATTTGGTAAAACAAAAGGCTCAGTTGGATGAGATCCTTCCCAGCATTAGTATAATTTTCTAGGCCTTTTTTGTTTAATCTCTGAAATAGGTAGAATGTTATCTGCTTGCTACTTTACTTCTATATCTAACATGACTCAAGTCAGCCTGCTAAAGTTTGGAATGGTTTAAAAACAGCTTGGATAAAGGCTCCTGTTTGGCTCAGGATCTTATTTTCTGACACCTGGTCTTATATATGTGAACCTTGGGATAGAAATTCAGGCTATGCCAGAGACCACAGGCTCCTCTTTCAGAGCTGGGATTAGGTCTCCGGCTCCCCAGGCAGGATGAGTTTCCAGAAGCCCTAGACATACCTCCTAAAGTTAGGGCAGTAAAAGCTCCTCTATGTCTCCAAAGTCAGACAGAGAGGGTAGGTAAGTGTCACAGCTCAGAACCGGCAATTGTGTCCCATGAGGGGTTCTGCTCCTTTGTCCTTCAGTCTGTCTGCATTGCTGGACTGAGTGCAGGAGTTTTTCTGAGGCAGAGCCAGAGGGCTGACTTAAATCCTGGTGAGTCATCTCCCAAGAGTCTGGGCTACACAACAAGGCTGCCTGTGCCCACCTTTGCTTTTACTGCGGCAGGTGGACCTCACTTACTGAGACCTGGGTCTGCTTGTGAGACAAACCAGGATGAGGAGAACATCTCTATAATCTTTACCAAGTGATTTTGCCCAGCCATCCTTTCCCTGAGGGCCTGGAACTACCCATTCCTATTCCTTCCAGTCTCGAGGAAACATACTCCTCCTAAGAGGGATAGCTGGCTGGACTGGAGGGATGACTTGTCTAGGGGTAGGAGTGAGGCAGACTCCTAGCCACATCAAAAATAGTGCTGATGTTCTCAAGAGCCAGGATAGGGAAAACTATGTCCTAACAAATCAACAAGAGACTTGGAAGAGCTAAAAAATCTAAATGAGGGGAAGTAGGAGGCATTTGATTCTGGAGGAGCGTTCTTAGTGGCTTAGGAATTTAATGCCCATTATACAGATGGGTACACTTCTGCCCATGGGGACCTGCCTCTGATGGAGGCCTGGGAAGAACCAAAGCTTTCAGTATTCTAAAGAAAGGGAGCCTCTTGTCCCTCACTCTTTGACTTGTCAAGTCTGTGCCTTCCCCTTCTGCTCAGACCACCATTCACCCTTACTGCACTGCTGGTTCCTGGTCACCTTGGAACACCCTAACTGGCTCAGATCTTCCTTGAAGTCACAAAGGCAATACAATCACTATCAAAATCCCAACAATGTTTTTTCAGATATAGAAAAATCTATCCTAAAGTTCATGTGGAATCTCAAGGGATCCTGGATAGCCAAAACAATCTTGAAAAAGAACAAAACTGGGGGATCTCATACCTCCTGATTTCAAAATTTACTTCAAAGCAACAGTAATCAAAACAGTGTAGTACTGGCATTCAAGACAGACACGTAGACAAATGAAGTAGAATAGAGAGCCCAGAAATAAACCCTTACATATATGTTCAAATGATTTTCGACAAGGGTGTCAAGACTATTCAATGTGGAAAGGACAGTCTTTTCAACAAATAATATTGGGAACAATAGACATCTACATTCAAAAGAATGAAGTTGGATCCTTACCTTACACGGTATACAAATATTGACTCAAAATAGATCAGAGACAGAAACTTAAGACTTAAATTATAGAACTCTTAGAAGAAAAGATAAGGAAAAACCTTCATGAGATTGGATTTGGCAATGATTTCTTACATATGACACTAAGAGTGCAGGCAATGAAGGACAAAAATAGATAAATTGGGCTTCATTAAAAAAATTTTTTTAAATAAGTTCATGGGGTAACAATGGTTAATACAATTATGTAATTTTCAAGTGTACATTATAATTTGACATCTGTATATTCTATTGTGTGTTTACCACCCAAAGTCCAGTTTCCTTCAGCTACCATATATTTGATCCCCTTTACTCACTTCACCCTCCCCTTTACCCCCTATATTTGACCCTTCTTTACCCCATCTACATCCTCCCTCTTCCACCACCCCCTGCCCTCTGCTAATCACTAGTCCATGAGTCTCTGTTTGTTTGTCTTGTTCATTTGTTGCTTTTAGGTTTATATCCCACATATAAATGATATCATGTGATTTTCAACTTTTTCTGTCTGCCTTATTTCACTTAGCATTATTATCTCAAGGCCCATCCATGTTGTCACAAATGGCAGTATTTCATCTCTTCTTATGGCTGAGTAATATTCCATCGCATATATGTACCACAGCTTCTTTAGCCAATCATCTATTGTAGGATGCTTAGGTTGCTTCCATGTCTTGGCCACCGTGAATAATGCTGCTATGAATATCAGTGTGCAAATATCTTTTCGGTTATGAGTTTTCAAGTTTTTGGGGTAAATACTCAGTAGAAGGATTGCTGGATCATATGGTAGATCAATTCTTAGTTTTTTGAGGAACCACCACACTGTTTTCCATAGTGGCTGTACCAATTTGCAGTCCCACCCACAGTGTATGAAAGTTCCTTTTACTCTGCATCCTCTCCATCATTTGTTATTATTTGTCTTGTTGATTATAGTTATTCAGACAGGTGTGAGATGGTATCTCATTGTGGTTTTGATATTCATTTCCCTAATAGCTAATTTTTTTAATTTTTAAAAATATTTGAAAAACTTTTGTGCATCAAAGGACAATACCAACGAAGTGAAACGGAAACCCATGAAATGGCAGAAAATATTTGCAAATCATATAACTGATAAGGGGGTCAATATCCAGAATAAATAAAGAACTCTTACAACTCAACAACAGAAAACAAACAACCAGATTTAAAAGTGGACAAAGGACTTCAACAGACATTGCTTCAAAGAAGATATATAGATAGCCAATAAACACAGCAAAGGTGCTTGACATCACTAATTATTAGAAAAATAAAAATCAAAACCACAAGAGTGTGGAAAAATCAGAACCCTTGTGTATTGCCAGTGAGAATAAAAAATAGTTCAGCTTCTGTAGAAAACAAAATGGTAGTTCCTCAAAAAATTAAATATCAAATTACCATATGATCCGGCAATTCCATTTCCAGGTAGACACCTAAAAGAATTGAAAGCAGAGACTTGAACAGATGTCTGTACACTCATATTCATACCAGCATAATTCACAATAGCCAAAAGGTGGTGGCAACTCATGTCCATCAGTGTATGAACGGATAAACAAAATGAGGTACAGACACACCATGGAATACATTCAGACTTAAAAAAGATGAAAATTCTGACACATGCTACAACATGGATGAAGCTTGAGGACATTATGCTAGGTGAAATAAGCTAGTCACAAAAAGACAAATACTGTATGAGTCTGCTTGTTTGAGGTACCAAGAGTAGTCAAATTCATAGAGACAGAAAGTAGAAGGGTGGTTATGGGCAAGGGGGAAGGAAGAATGGGGAATTATTGCTGAATAGGTACAGAGTTCCAGTTTGAGATGATGAAAAAGTTCTGCAGATAGAAGGTGGTGATGGTGTACAACAATGTAGATGTACTTAATGCCACTAACTGTACACTTAAAAATAGTTAAAATGGTAAATTTTATGTATATTCACCACAATAAAAAAAAAAAAAGAAAAAGTCGCATGGGTGAGAGGCACTTAAATCTCTAAGTGTCCTCCTCTGGGAGCTTACTCAGGGCCCTGGGAGATAGTGGGAAGGGTTGGGGTGGAGGAAGAGGACTGTCTGGTCCCCACTCCCACCACCAAGTTTCCCCTAATTTCTCCCTCTCTAACTCCTGCCCATCCTTTGAAGCCCAGCTTTGATCCTTTCCAACTTCCTCCAGGATGGGATCTCCAGCCCTCACTGCCCCGCAACAAGTTCCAGCTCTCCTTGTCCTGCTCTCCTTCCTCAGGGATTGAAGCTCCTCTGGGGCTGGATGAACTTCTCTCCCCCAATGGAGGAGGCCTGCAATATCTACTCAGTGCCTTTGTCTGCAAAACGAGTCTCTTCAGATCCACCTCTGAAGGTTGTTGTGAGCATCCAACAACATAATAAATATAAAGCTCTTAAGTACAGTGACTTACATAGTAAATGCTCAACATATTATTATTACTGTTATGATTATTCTTCATACTAACCTGGAATACTTACCCGGTTGCATCTTTCAGTTACTACTCATTCCTCAAGCCCCGGCTTCACTCCTACTTCCACCACAAAGCCTTCTTGTCCACTTCAATCCCCACTGACCTCCTATGAGGCATCTTGGAATTTAAGAAAAATCTGACCTCATAGGATTGTTATGAAGATCAAATGACTTAATCCATGTGAAATGCTTAGAATAGTTGCCAGGCACATAAAATGTGCTCAGTAAGAGCAGTGATAATGATGAAGACAGTGATGAGTTGTGGTCATTTAACATGTCTGTTCTATGTGTGTTGTTACTGATTGTTACTGTCATTCTTAAGTAGGTAGACTTAAGAATAAAGAAATATCAAAAAAAAAGAAAAAGAAAAAGAAAGAAGCATCACAGTAAGAGGTAATGGGTAATCGAGAGATGGATTCAGGTTCAGCGGGCATTCTCAGAGCCTTGGAGGGGGTTGGCAGATTGGAAAGTCTCCTGAGTCTTAAAAGATGAGTAAGTGACGGCCAAGAGGCAAGGGAGATGGGAAAGTCATAGTGAAGCTAGGGGCACACGAAATGAGGCCACTGTGGTTGAGCTGTGGTCAAGGTGGCAGGAGATGAACCTGGATCCGGACTAGACAGGACCTTTACCCAAGAGGACCATAGCACCCTGGAGGTTTTGCAGCAGGAGAGAGACCCATTTGACCTACATTTTGAGTAGCTCACTCCAGCTGTTGCGTGGAGAATGGACAGCAGGGGGCATGGGTAGGAGCAGGCAGACAGTGAGAAGCTGCTGCAGGCATCCAGAAGAGAGGTGGTGGTGACTCCGCCTGGGTGGTGGCAGTGGAGGAGGAGGACTACGGACAGATTTTAGCGGTGTTTTGGAGAAAGAGAGGCCAAGGCCTGTGGCTGGATTGGCCATGGGGTTGAGGGGCTCGCTGCCCAGCAAGTTTTGCTGTATAGGTGGAAACACCATTTCCTGAGATCTGACCAGTGGAAGAACAAGTTGAAGGGACAAGGCTGGCACCTGGTTGCTGGGAGTTAAGTGATCAGTTCACCTTTTTCCACCTTTGCCATTTACATATTATAGCTCTTATATTTAGAAAGTTCTTCGTGTCTGACCCTGACCTTCCAGCAGTTTGCACTCAAACCATTCCACACTTGCCCTTATTGAGTGCTTGGTGCTAAGAAGCAGTGGGACTGAGGCATGGGCTGGGGGCCAAGGGCTTGGGTGGCAGGCATGCTTTTTGCATGACCTCTATCAAGCATGCCAACCTCTGGTGCCCGTCAGACTCAGACCCAGTGAGCCCGTGCCAGAGTGCGTAGGCCAGAGGACCCAGTACAGGAGCCTGCCTCAAGCACTTCAGGTCCACACATGCCCCTCATCCTGCCTCTAGATTCCCTCTCTTAGATCAGAAGCATCCCCCAGGGCCATTGAGAAGGGCTCTTCTTCATGATTCCTTCAGAGGTAGGAGGTGGAGAGCAAAACCTCTGATCTTGATGCCAGCCCAAGAAATTACTCCCAGAGGGTAAAGCTTCAGAAATCCAGGCAAGGGGCCCTGTCCCAGATCTGATCAGAATGGCTGTTCACCAGGGGCTGTGGCACTGGGGGACTTTCAGGGCTGGGGCCAGGACCCTGCCTAGGCACAGCTCCTTCCAAGGCTGGGCCACCCTATACCTCATCTTACCTAACTACAAGTGGGGACTGGTGGACCATGGCCTGAGCCTCCTTTGGACCTGCCCCTCTAGCTGACAAATTGGGTCTGTCAGAGTCCTCAGATCTATCCAAGATTGACCTGCTATGTATTTTGGAATCTTATCAGCAGCTTTCTTATCCCTAATTCCTATACTGCCCTTCTGGAAAGTGTCATTTGGTGCCATAGTGGCCCCCATCCTGAAAGCCTGTCGTCTGACACCCTCAGGAAAGTGTCCCAGCTTTGGCCTCTCATGAGCTCCTCATCCCCAAGAGCTGGGATCAGATAACTAGCCTGCTCGGGGTGGGGGGTTCCTTCTCTTGTCCCCCCACCCATCACTCAGCCCCCCCACTCACCACTCAACCTGGCTCACAGCCATTTCTTTTGCAGTCACAGGCCTGCCAGAGGGTAAAGAGACAGTCATTAGGAAGGTCTAATTGGCTGGGACAGAGCCAGGGAATTGTCTCTGCAGAGGTGGCATTTTGGGAGTCATTAAATCTGGAGGTAGGCCTGGAGGGGAATAGCCCTGTAACAACAGCACACTCTCCTCATGATGCTTCCTGTCCTATGTTTTTGCAGCTCGAGTGGTGAGGATGCCTTCCTTATAGGAATGGGGTCTCCAGGATCCTCAGTCCCAGACCTAGTTCTGCCCTGAAGTCGCACAGAAATGCCTGCCCCCGAACCCCCTCCTTTGGGGCCTGAGGAACCCCCACCCTCCCAAAGGAGACTGATCTTTGCTGGGTCCTGCAGGGTGAGGCTAGAAAGAGCCTGGTACAGCTTCCCATGCTGTCAGTTGAAGAGTCCTCAGGGAGTTGAACAGTGTCACTGTGGGTCTTGGTGTCACTTTGGCCACTTACCAAAGCTTCATGAGCTCCTAGCCCTCTCTGGACCTCAGTTTCTTCATCATTAAAATGGGTATCATCATTCTAAGGTCTCAAAAGTTTATTTTATTCTCAAAGTATCTCCCTTCTCTGCCTGTCATTCATTCTAAAAGCCCACTTGCCTTAGTTAAGTTTTGGTCAGATATCACTCTTGAAAGGTGGCTGGGGGCACAATGAGTTTCTCATCTTTGGGGAGGATGCATTTTTCTGATTCCATCTTGTCTTCCATTCCCTTTCCCCAGAGCTGGCCATGCCCCCATAAATTGAGACCTGTAGGTAGCACCTTGCCTGCTGCCCCCTGTGCTATGCCCAGACGATCCCAATTTAATGGACTGGAGCCTGAGTAAAAATGTCAAAACAACATTCCTTTGCTAGTGGGAGCCTAAACTGTTATTGGCCCAAGCAGGACTCTGACACTTAGCCACACCACCCTCTATTTCAACTGACACCTGTTGACTGACCCCTTATTTTGTGCCAGGCACCTTGACAGGCTGGGAGTCAGGAAGTAGGTAGAGAGGAAAGTTAGCCATGCCCTGCCCCCATTGGTCCCCACACACCAGTAGCATACCATTCTCACAGATGTGGCATTGAGCTTCCACTCTAGCAAAATCCTCAAGGAGGAGACTTGCCCCTGGGAGCCAGGTAAGGAGGGTAGGGAGGGTTCAGCCAGGTCTCCAGGCCCCCTTACGCCCTTAATGAGAGGGCAGTGCCATGCGATATCTGGTCCAGCAGGCTGACCAGAGAGCACAGGCCATTCATGTTTAGGGGAAAATAGGATGTTGGGTTTGCTATCAAGCTCAAAGCAGGAAACTGGCAATAAATCAAGAACTGAAAGCGATGTCACTGCTTCAAAGTAAATTTCCAAGCCCGGGAAACAATTGCGCATTAAAATCCATCGGAGGAAAAAAAATCTATTAAAACTTCAGGAGAAATGCTTTGCTATAAATTAGATTTTTCTGCCAACCAGGATAATTCAATAATTTCCCCTTGACATTCTCGAGATTGCTCTTTGGGGGAAATTATGATGCTTCAGAGTTGGGAACAATTTGTTTCCAAGGAAAGATGAAGAGTCAACTGGGAGTGGAGTTGAGAGGGCAAGGAGGGGGCTCTTCTGTCTAAAGGGGAGGGGGCCCCTTTTGGGGGCTCAGTGCCACTGGACAGAGGTTTTCCATGATGGCCACAGGACTGCAGTGCAGGACTTTGACTAGGGGATGCCCCAGGCCAGACCATGACTCTGATAGGATATTGGCAGAGAACTTGAGGGAGGCCTTGGGGTCCTCCAGTATCACCTTATAGTTAGGGCAGCCTCAGTCTTCCAGCTTCCCCGAATAACTGTCTAAAACCTTCCTCAACCTTTGTGGAACCAGAGCTGGTCTCAGGTAACAAGGTGCCTAAGGTCACTGCTTGGTTCTTGGGTGCAAGGTAGATGGGGATGGCTGCCTGCCTGCCAGTCTTCCTCTCTTTTTTTGCTGTGCAAGATTCAGCACCAGCCAAGACCCCTCCCCCACATCCTCTCTATCTCCTGTCATTCAGGCCTTTGATCCTAGCCCCTGTCAACCCTAGTCTCTACTAAAAGTCCAATACAGCCATGATGCCAGATGTCTGGTTGGCCAAAGCTGCTCTGGCAGGACAGGGCAGCTGGCAGAGGGAGGGTGCTAAGCAAGGGCAGGGATCTCGGAGGACTGGGCACAGTCTTCCTGGCCACTGGGTACCGGCCTCTAAGACCATGGTAGGAGCAGAGACAGGACTTAGAAAAGACAGGGCTCCAGAGTAATCCTGCCTGGCTGCGAATCTCGGCTCCTCCACTGGCAAGTCGCTTAACCTTTCTCTAAGCCTTGATTTTGCTATCCATAAAATGGGGGTAATAACAGTACTTGACTTACAGAATTAAATGTGACAGTGTGCGTGTAGCACCTAGTACCACATGGCCCTGGCACAGAGGTGGTGCTTAGAACACAGGTCCCCCGATCACAGGCCATAGCCCTTCCCACTGCAGGAAACCCACCCCTTGCAGCCCTTACTCAGGCCCCATTCTCTCTCCCTCTTCTCCCACTCAAACTTGCCTGTCCTTGGAGACTTACCTCCTCAGATAGAACCACAAAGAATGATGTCTGCCCTGTATAGCTGGAATGCCTGCTGGGTACCATCACACGATTGTGCTTGAGAAGACCTTACCCACAGTATTCACTCGTTGCTACCAACAACCCTCACAGGAAAGGTGGTTGGTATTAGAGTTCTCTCATTTTGCTGAGGCCCTGGGAGGTAAAGTGACATTGTTCAAGGTCATGTATCTGGGAGAAGAGGTTAGAGCTGAGATTGGGGCCTAGGTTAAACCAACTTGACCACAGAGGCAATCTCTCATCTCAAGATTTTTCCCTCTCTCCCTCCCTCCCTCCCTCCCTCCCTCCCTCCCTCCCTCCCTCCCTCCCTCCCTCCCTCTCTTTTTTTCTTCCTTCCTTTCTTCCTTCCTTCCTTCCTTCCCAGGAATCAGAGCCTCTCAGCTCCCAGAACTCATGTGGTGGCCAGAGCGGCAAATTGAGGCAGGGAGATGTGGGAGTGATCTTCTTTACTCCTAGTCTCTGAGTCTCTAGGAGGAAGATCCCTGGGCCCAGCAAAAAGAAGTCAAAGGGGAAGGAAGTGGGAGAGTCTGGGAAAGTTTCCATTTAAGCAGCTGTCAGAACAAGTCATTCACTTGGACACTGCCTGACTCATAGAATAGAAGAATTTGGGGTTTAAAGGTCATCTCATCCCACCTTCCTTTTGAATCATTTCTTCCACAGGTGCTTCCCTACCCCAGATAACAGGGAGCTCACAACCTCCAAGGGCAGCCCCAGGGTGCAGGCTGCTCTTGCTTCTCACCCCTTTCTGAGGCTCAGACTTGGCTTTCTGTGGCACTGTCCTGGCCCTGACCCCACATCGGCAGGGGTCAGCCAGCAGCAGTTAGGTGGTGTGCATTTGCTGCTTCTCACTTGGCAAGGCCCCAGGTTTGGGGGGTAACCTGTGAGCAAGGCAGGGGCTTTCTGGAGACTGCATCTCTCCAGAGGACAAGGTTGGGTGCTGGTGGGGCAGTATTCCCTGGAGACCCAGCACTGTGCCCAGGAGTTTCCCTCAGAGTGGAGGTCAAGGGGAAACTCAGGGCTGGGGAACTTTGCCACCACCTGAAACCAGGCTGGGAGTTCAGCAGACACGTAATCAATACCTCAGGATTTGCCTTAAAATGATAAATATTTCTATCGAATTAGCCCCTAGGCCAGGGGATTGCCAGGTTCCTGATTTTGCCAAGAAAGGCACCACCAGGAGAACCCGTTAGGACCCGGAAGGACAGGACATGGACGCTGGGAAGGGGCAAGAGGGGTTTGCGGGTTTGGAAACTGTGGCCCCTACCACCCAGTAGCTGTGTGACCTAGAGCAAGTCGCTTGGCTTCTCTGAGCCTCAATTTCCTTGTCTCTGAATGGAATAATAGTGGCGCCTACTATAGAGCCTTGTTAGAGGTAACAAAAGACTCAGTGCCTGCAAAGTGCCCAGCACAGAGTGAGCGCTCCAAAAGTGTTAGCGTTTGTTACTATTTGCAGCAAACGGGGAAACCCGTGGGAAATCCGGGCGCCTCTGGGAAGTTGGGGGTGGTGGGCCGGCCTTCCCGGAGCCAGGGCACGGGGAGGGGGCGGGGCGTCCCAGATCAGGCCCCGCCTCCCCTGTCTGGCTCTTGTGGGGCCCGCTGAGCTTCCCTGCAGCCTGCAGGAGCTGAGTCACTGCGGCCCCGCCGGCCGTTGGCCTTATCTCAAGATGTCGCTACCCCCGAAAGCCCCCAGCCTGCCCGTCGAGTGACATCTAATTTGTGCCAAGTCCCTCTGGCAGTTCTGGAAAAATAGAGATTCAAGGGTTTAGGGTCCTGAAGAAAGAGGGAGCCTCCTTCCCAGCTGTCTGAGGGTATCCAGTAAGCCCCTTTCCTAGGAAAATCTCCCTGCGCCTGCCGGCACAATGCCTATCTTTCTACCATTAGCTAAACTTTCCTTGGGATTAAGCATTGTGTTCTGCAGATTTCTGTTTTGAAATGCACATTCCCACCTATGCTTTGAAGGGGAAACCAGAAGACTGGAAAACGGGGGCGGATAGACCCTCGGAGCCAAGAAGGGGAGGGGGACTGGGAGACCGACCTGGGATTTGGCCGCCTCCTAGTCTCCCTCAGGTCCTGCCTGGCCCTCTCCCAGCCCCCCAGGACTCTAGGGGAAGTGGTGGGTGGGGGAGGGGGAACAGAGCTGACATTCTGTAAACAGAGCCGGTTTGGGCTTCGGCCAAGGACGGGGTGTCCTGGCCCGGCCTGGGTGTGAGGCCCATACTCAGATCTCCAGGACACCCCGCCCTGCCCGGCTGCCCCGGGGGTGCCAGGCCCACAGCCAGCTCCGGCCAGGATGTGTCTTGAGTTTTGGGAAATGGCCAATTCTCTCATGGAGAATGTGTCCTGGACTTGAGAGACAGGGAATGGGGTGGGGGCTTCTCTCTTAGAACCATCATTGATCTTTTATTCATCAGGTGCCAGGCTCAGGCATGGAGACAGCCTCTGGCCCCTGCCCATGAGAGAAGCTAATACTGGGTTGTTGCCCCACCCCCATCTCTACCTTCTATCATCCCCCTGCTCTTCAGCTGCCTGAGACAGAGTTCCTTTGAGGTAGAGAAGCTGAGGGAGGGGTCAGGGTCTGAGAACAAAACACTTCAAGGCCCAGTCCTGCCCCCTTGGCTTATTGCCAAGTGTGATATCCCATGCCTATGGCTTCACAAGGGCAACTCAGAGCAGCAAGGAATGACTTAGAAAGGAGTATGGGGAAAGGACAGTCATCAGGAATACTGAAGGATATTCAATATTGAAAGCAATAGCCAGCTGTGGATATGAGGTGGGGAGAGGGGTCTTTGGGTGTTCAAGGGAATAGATTCCTCTGAGATACTGACACCACAGCAGGTGGAGAAAGCTGTGGGCTATGCCTTGAAGGAGGAAAACGTGTCAAATATGAAGAGGAAACCTGGTGGCAGGAAAGGAGACAGGTTGGCCAATGAGACTTGTAGGCTGGTCCCCAAATGCCAGTCACAGGTATTAGACTTCATTGTTGAGCAATGTGCTCCTGGATGATGGTGGAGTGGACAAGAAAGGATCCTATGAACAAATATGTTTCCAGAACACTGTTCAAAAAAGCTAAACAGTACTTACTGCAGGCTTTATCAGAGCCTTTACTTCATATGCTAGTTAATGAGCATCTTTGTTCTCCAATAGTGAGGCAGAGTATGCAGAAGGTCCTTTCCCCACTGAAGCTCAGTCTCATAGGACTTGCGCTTTTCTGAAAAAAATTGGGGCCCAAGGATTAATAAATATGTCTCACTTGCTGGCTCTGGCTCAGATGGAATGGGTAAGAACACATAGGCACCAAAGTAAACATGGCTTTCCTAGAAACCCAGATTCCATGACCATCTCCTCAAAGGAAAGCCAGCCTGCAGAAGCCCAAGGAGGGGTGATGGTCATAAGAGAATGCTAAATGAATGAGTTCGGCAGACTCAAGATTCTGGGTCCCAGGTTCCATGCAATCTCCTACTCCCCAGCTCAGGTGAATATGAGATACCTGGTCATCCTTGGGGAATCCCATGGCCTATGCAGAGAACCTGCTGATTAGAGGTTATAGATTGTGGCTGAGATTGCAGCTTGAGGCTACTTTCAGTGTGATTTCTCCACTAGGACATATCTTGAGCCTAGCCTTCTATGGTCTCATGTCTAACTCCACAGAAAGCAGAGGAGCAAAGTTGGTCATCAAAAATGGGCTTTCTTATTGCTTTGATAAAGTAGTGGCATCTAAGCTGTGCTGCTGAGGGATCCCTTTGACAAAGTGTAGCCAACACTAGAAAGACCTGCATCCTCACTAGGAAGCAGGGAGTGACCAGAAGAACAGCAGAGGAAAGAGACTGTAGATTCTGCACGGGACCTCCCGTGCATTCCCTGGAGCTCCCAGAAATCCTTCGGGCACCAAGCAGGAGGCTGCAGATGCCCTGCTTGAGCAAGTTGGAGTTAGAGTCAGGATATATAGGCTGGAACCATTCATGGGTCCCCTTGTCCTCACAGGCTGGGGAAGCAGTGTGCGTGTATGTGCCTGCATCTTCCCCATACTTGCAAGCTGCTCCCGTAAAGTGTAATATATGATATGGTGATGACATCTTGTATGCAATGCAAAAGCAGGCTGAGAAAGGAGAGGTCATTGGGAGCTGGCACCTCCAGGGAAGGGCTCCAAGATGAAGCCGGGTGTGGTAAGCCTTTCCAGGTGGCTAAGTTTTAGTGGTATAGAAAAGAGAGGACTGGCCTGGCCGGTCTGGTCAGCATTGGGAGAGAATGCTCTAGAGGCCCAAGGAGTCAGCTTCACTGGCTTCTTTGAGGAGCTGATTCTCAGGCTGAGGGATATAATGTGTCTTTATGGGGGCCTGAGAGTACACACTCCCCAAACTTCCCTTCCATCAAGGCTCACTGTTGCCTTCATGGCTAGATGAGTCTCCAGAGTCTTCTCCATGTATTTTCCTTTCTTCCTTGCTGGCACACTTTCTAGACTGTAACCCACCATCACACTGAAATGGCTTTGGCTGGGGATCACCCAGAGTCCTCCTGACTGTCAGATCCATTGATTTTTTTTTTAGATAAACAGCTCGATTGAGATATAATTCACATACCATCCAATTCGCCTATTTAAAGCATACAATTCAATGGTTTTTAGTCTACTCACAGATTTGTGCAACGATCACCACAATCAATTTTAGAATATTTCATCACCTTCCTCCTCAAAAAACCATACCCATTAGGAGTCATTATCTTTTCCTACCATGCCCCACCTCCAGTCCTAGAAATCATTCATCATCTACTTTCTGTCTTTATGGGTTTGCCTTTTCTGTGTGTTTATTTAAATGAAATCACACAACATGTGGTCTTTTATTACTAACTTCTTTCACTTACTTAATGCTTTCCAGGTGCGTCCATATTGTAGTATGTATTAGAATTTCATTCCTTTTTATGGCTGGATAATACTCCATTGCATGGATATACTTTGTTTGGTTTATCCATTCATCAGTTCATGGTCATTTGGGCTCTTTCTACCTTGTGGATATTATGGAGAATACTATGGATGCTCATGTACAAGTTTTTATATGGACATATGTTTTCATTTCCCTTGGGTATATCCCTAGGAGTAGAATTGCTGGGTCATATGGTAACTCCATGTTTAACATTTTGGAGAACCATCAGATTACTTTCCAAAGCAGCTGCACTACTTTAAATTCCTACCAGCAACGTATGAGGGTTCCAATTTCTCCACATCCTTTCCAACATTTGTTATTATCTAACCATTCTAGTAGTGTGATGTAGTATTTCATTATGGTTTGGTTTGCTGTTCCCTGATGACTAATGATGTTGAGTATTTTTTCATGTGTTTATTGGTTATTTGTATATGTTCTTTGGAGAAATGTGTATTCAGATCCTTTGCCCATTTTTCTAGCTGGATATTTGTCTTTCTATTATTGAGCCCTTTCTCTATAAGAGCCCTTTATATATTCCAGATAAAAGTCCCTTGTCAGATATGTGATTTGTAAAAATTTTCTGTCATCCTCTGGGTTGTCTTTATACTTTCTTGATGCTCTCTGCAGCACACAATTTTTAATTTAGATGATGTCCAATTAATCTATTTCTTCTTTGGTTGCCTATGCTTTTGGTGTGTGTGTTGGTGGATGCGGGAAGTGTGGAATGGAGAGTGTGAAATGCTTATTGGGTACAGAATTTCTTTTTGAGGTGATAATAATGTTTGGAACTAGAGAGTGGTGGTTGCACAACATTGTGAATATACCAAATGCCACCGAATCATTCATTTTAAAACGGTTATCTTTGTGTTATGTAAATTTCACCTCAATAAAAAATTACATGTTTGAGCATTATTAGATGTGATTTAAAGCTCTTTAAAGTGTGATTTTAAAATAATTATAATATGTACATATTTGCTTGTGATGAAGTGAAATAATAGTTAAGATTTATGTGCAAATCTTGGAATATCATGACTTTTCAATAGCTACAAAATATTTCATTAGAGATATACCTTATTTTATTGTTTATCTAACTCATCTAAAATTTATTATTATTATTTTCATGCTATAATAATATCCTTAGGATTATTTTTTATAAGTGAGTTATTCTTCCTGAGCTTTATAAGATACCATAGGGGAAGAAGCTCTTCATGATATCATGTTAGAGAAAAATTTATTAAGCTAGACACACTCAAAAAATCATAAAATTAATGCATAAATTGAACTATACCAAATTAAAATGTTCTGTTCATCAAAATATCATTACAAGAGTGAAGTGGCAAGATACAGAGAAAGCGAAAATATTTACAAAACATATAGAGTTGATCCTTGAACAACATAAGTTTTAACTGCATGGGTCCACTTATATGCAAATTTGTTTTCAATAAATATGCACAGTACTGTAAATGTATTTTGTTTTCCTTATGATTTTCTTAATAAAGTTTTCTGTTCTCTGGCTTACTTCATTATAATAATACAGTATATAATACATATAACATACAAAAAATGTGTTGACTACTTATGTTATTGGTAGCGACTCCTCCTTAGGACTTCAGCTTCAAAATAGGCAACTTTGTTAAAGTACTTGAACAGCCTGAGTTGGACAGAGTTTCCAATATGGTTTAAACTTGTCCTCCCTGCTGTCTGTGTGCATTTCTGTCTTCTCTTATCCCATATCCACTTGGGGCTTTCATGCAGCAGAATCCAGCTGCGCTGAGGAGTTCTTATCTGACCTCCAGTGGGTCCTGGGGCTGGCCTAGCACTCACGTGACACCATTCCAGTAGGCTAAGAGTAGTTAAATTTTTGTTTTTTTTTTTAAGAGAATAAATGGACTTGAATGGTGTCACGTGAGTGCCACCATTCCAGTAGGCTAAGAGTAGTTAAGTTTTGGGGGAGTCAAAAGTTATAAGTGGATTTTTGACTATGCAGGGGTTGGTGCACCTAACCCCCGACGTTGTTTCAGGGTCAACTGTAATTAGTAAATGGTTTATATCCAGAATATATAAAGAACTTCTATAAATTCATAAGAAGAACTGAGTAATGGTGAAAATATTGTACATAAAAAGTGCGAGTGTAGCTAAGGTAGTATTTAGAGGAAAATTTATAGCATTAAACGTATACACTTAAAAAGAAGAATTGTTGAAAATATGAGCCAAGGATGAATTTCAGGAAGTTATACTCAAAGAAAGTAAAAGAATGAAATAAATATAAGAGAAGCAATGAATAAAAACAACATACACATGAGAGAATTTTTTTAATACTAAACTTTGTTCTTCAAAAAATAAAGAAATTGATAAGACTTGTGAGACTAATAAAGAAAAAAGAATGAACAAATAATTCATATGAAGAATGAAGAATGGGGACATTACTAGAGGTCCTGTAGACATCTAAAACGTACTAAGAAGATGCTATGAACTACTTAATGCCAATAAATGTAAAAGGTTTAGATAAAAAGGAAAAATCCCTAGAAATAAGAACTTAATAAAAGATATTCATAAAGAAATGGAAAACCTGAATAGTCCCATAACTATTATAGAAATCAAGTCAGTAATTTAAAATCTTCCCACAAAGAAAATTCCAAATCCAGATGGCTTTACCTGTGAGTTATATTGTACATTCAAGGAAAATAAAAATCCATTAACACATAAACTGTTTTAGAATTTTAGAATTTTTACTCCCAAAAAACAAAAATTATCCTCCTCAACTCATTTCATAGAACTAATATGACCCTGATCCCCAAATCTGACAGAGTCAGTATAGGAAAATTAAAGGCCAATCTCACTTACGAACATAGATACGAAAACTCTAAATAAAGTATTATTAAACAAAATTTAATATTATATAAAAAGAATAGTGCATATGATCAAGTTATAATTAATCCTAGGAATGCAATGTTTGCTTAACATTTAACATCCAGTTAATGTAATTTATCACATTAACAGATTAGAGGAAAAAAATCTTATGTTTGTCTCAATGGATACAGAAAGAGCATTTGATAAAATTTAACATCCATAGAATTAAATAAATAAATAAATAATTTTAAAAAACTTTTGCCAAACTGGAACTTCCTTAATTTTATAAAGGCTGTCTTTAAAAAAAAAAAAATAGCTAACACAAGCATCATATTTAGTGGAGAAACATTGAAAGTTTCCCTTGAAAATTGGAACAAAAAAACCCATACTCATTACTACCACTTTTATTCAACATTATACTGGAGGTCCTGGCCAGCACAGTGAAGAAAGGAAAGGAATAAGGACTGGAAAAGGAAGAAACAAAACTGCCATTATTTATAGATGATATAATAGTGTTCAAAGGAAATTAAAAATAATCTATAGATAATTAGAATTATTAAGAGAGTTCGGCAGGTTTCCTGGGCTTAAAAAGAATCAATAACCAAAAAATCAATGTATTTAACAGCAACAAAGAGAACATTATATTTTAAAAGGATAGCATTTGTAATATCAATTTAAAATACCAAATCACTAGGAATAAATCTAATTAAAGTTGAGTAAGTCTCCAATGCAAAAAACTGAAAGCATTACTGACAGAAATTAAAGATCTTAATAAGTGAAGATAATGGTGTTTATGGATTGGTAAACTCAATATTACAAATATTGTCAGTTCTTCCCAAAGTGATCTATGGATTCAACTTTATTTCTAATGAAAATTTATCAGAATTTTTTGTGGAACTTCACAAAATGATTCTTAAATTTATATGGAAATGCAAAAGGTCAAGAATAGCTAAGTCAATCTAGAGGAAGAACAAGGTTAGAGGAATTGTTCTACCAGATTACTCTAAAGCTATGGTAATTAAGAGAGTGTGACATTATTTAGGGATAGGCAGTTCAATGAAATAGGGATGAGATTATGGAAACAGACCAGCACACATCTAGACACTTGATTTCTGACAGAGATGGCAGTGTATAGCAGTGGCAAAAAGACAGAATCTCAGTAAACTTGGCTGGAACAATTGAGTATCCGTATGGGAAAAGAATGAAATTGGACCCCTACTTCACACCATATACCAAAATCAACTCCAGGGACATATGGACCTATTAGAAAGGCAGAATTAAAGGGTTTGAATAATAATGTAGAAAGAAGAGTATCTTCATAATCTTGGGTAAGAAAAATTTTCTTAAACAGAGCACAAAAAGCGATATCACAAAAGAAAGATAGATAAAATGAAGAATCCCTGTTCATCAAAAGACAACATAAGAAAGTGAAAAGGCAAACTACGAAGTAGCAGGAGATAATTGCAATAGGTAAAACTAACAAAGGGCTTATATCCTGAATATATATGGAACTCACAAGAATTAATAATAAAAGACAACCCAATAGAAAAATGAGCGATCCTAACTCATAAAGTTGCATATAGAAAACATTACAGCTTTTTATATGTCAATCATACCTCAATAAAGTGGTTTTTAAATAAATAAATAATCTTGCAAAAAAGACAAAGTGGGCAAAAGATAGGCTCTTTGAAAAAGAAGAAACTCAAAGGCCAATAACATAAAAAACTTCTTTGGTAATCATGGAAATGCAAATTAAAATCATGATGAGATACCACTACGCACTTAACTAAATTGACTAAAATTGAAAAGCCACAATACCAAATATTAGCAAAAATATTTATCCATATAAATTTACAAAACTTATACAGCCACCTTGATAAACAGTTCGGTACTATCCAATTAAGCTAAAAAATAACATACTCTATGGCCCAGCAATTCCATTCCTAGATAAATACTTAACAGAAAATAGTGCTTATAGGACAGGAAACATGAATAAGAATGATCATAGAAGCTTTGTTTGCAATAGTCCTGTTAAGTTTCCTGGTCAAGTTTCCAGAAAGCAGTGCTGAGATGGAGTCTGGGATACAAGATATTTACTAGGGATATTAGGGATCAACATCTATGAAAGGAAGGGAGAGGAAGCAGTACTGAGCAGAAGTCAAACTTTGATGCAGGTTCAAGGAAGTCCAAGCCAACTTGGCAGGGAACTCTGGAGCAAATATTGTGCATCTGAATTGTCCCATATGGGATGAAAATGGCCGATCCTCTATATCCTTGTTTTGTTCAGCCACCGGATGCAAGCTGCTCTGGGAAGGCACAAGGCAGCACAGGCAGACCCTGAAGAAGCTGTCAGCTGCAGATTTCTTCTGACCACATTGCCTGCAGCTGGACAGCAAATCCTTCAATGAAGTGGAGTCTGGGTGGTGAATCTTTGTTTGCATCTGCCACAAGCTCAAACTGGCAACAACCCAAATGTCTATCATCTGAAGAAAGGTTAAATTTTGCTGTGTTCACACAACATACCCATAATTCCCCAACGTTTTCTTCATGCACCTTTGTGATCTATCCATCCCAGGGCAACCACTGACCCCAGTCTTGCCAGTACTTGATTTGGTCAGTCTTTAATTCTAGTCCTTCTAGTGAGTGTTTAGTTTTAATTTGTATTTCCCTAATGACAAATGATGAGCATATTCTCATGTGTTTATTATCTAAATATCTTCTTTGGTGAATTCTTCTTCAGTTTGTCTTTTGTCCATTTTTAAATTGGGTTGTGTATCATTTTTGTATAATATTTGCATGTGTAACTTTGTATACGGCTCATACATACAGACTTATAATCCATATCAAGTTAGTATTTGTTTATGATACATGGTTTAACAGTAAAGGTTCATTATGTCACATGTGGTTATCAATAGTTCCAGCATCATTTGTTGGAAAAGATTGTTCCCCACTGAATTGCCTTGATACTATTTGCTGAAAATCAATCAATCATGTATGTGTGGGTCTATTTCTATTTTTACACTAATATCACATTTTTTACACTAGCTTTTCAATTCACCTGAATTCATTTAGCATAAGATCTAAAGTAAAGATCTGGATTTATCTTTTTGTAAATAGTTAACCAGTTGTCCCTGGGGATAAAAAATCATGCTTTTTATCTCTTCTATTTTGAGGGCCACGTTTATTATAGATAGATTTATTATGCCATTTATAAGAGTCTATTTCTGGGCAATTCTCTTTCATTGACATGTCTGTGGTTTTAGTATTAGTTCTATAGAGAATGTTTTGATTAATATTCCTCCCTGGGAGTAAAGAAGGAGCCCAAAGCTCCACCTGTTCTGGGAAGTCTGCTCCTCTTCAGACCTCCAGACCACCATCAGCAGGAGAGCAGAGGGCTCCTGACCAGTACTCTCTCTGCCCACCTCCCAACAAAGCCAGCCTGCCACCACCCTCTGCCTTGGGCCCCTCACAACTGCTGTCATCAGGCCTTTTATCCCTGTTGCTATCAGTCCCTACCAGATGCCCAGAATTCTTTTTTGTAATTAACTAATTAATTAATTTTATGGTGACCTGGTTAACAAAATCCAGTAAGTTTCAGCTGTATACTTTAACAGTAAGGCATATATATATATATATATTTACACTGTGCGTTGGGCCAGAATTCTTAAGGCATCCCTCACTCAGGACTCTACGCCCCATTTGGCTCTGTATCTCCCTTTTCTGACCTCACCACCCACCCTCCTCCATGGACTCTCTGAAACTCATGGTCCGGCAGCAGTAAACTCCCTCACATCCTCAACCTGATTTCGGAATGTCTCCTGTGCTTCTTGCTCTAATGGAAAACTGCCTCTCCTGTAAGGACTCCGCTTCCCCAGCAGCCTCTCAAGCAGTGGCTGTTTTCCCTCTTGTGATCCTTGTGTTTCTGGGTCTAGGGGTGGGAACTGCCCATTTTCCTCCCCAGTACCACTTCTAACTATTTGCCCTCCCACTTACAAACACCCATGTTTGAATGCCATGCAATCAGACAAAACCACCCATTTCTCTACCTTTTTGCAGTCATTTACAGACCTCCTGGCACTTGCCCTCATTTCTTTAAGATTTTAGCTCCCGGCCAGCTGTAACTCCCTCCAAGGCCCCTCCTGTCTTCATTTTTTATTTCATCGTTCCTGTAGATGAACGGGCCTCTCAGCCCCTTGGCCTCCTCTTCACAATCTTGGCTTCTGCAATACCTCAGCCTCTCACTCTCATAGCCAGACTTTGAATTAGTTGTTATCCATCAATGCAATCCCTTCATCATCTCAATGTCATGCATCCTGCTCTCCGATAAACACTGCCTCTCTCCAACTCACTCCCTCCAGTACTCCCACTCTGACAATTCTTCCTAGAACCTACTGATCCAAAAGGAGGTTCATCATCCCCCTCCCCCTCGTGCCCCACTTCCCTCTTTACCCAGCTAAGAGTCCACGATTCAATATTATACTTTCGCCCTTGTCCCTCACTATAGTATAGTCACCTGGCGAAACTACAACCCTGGTTAAACTCAGCCCCCTACCCACTCTACACCTACACCCACAGGCTGCCTGGGACTGACGAAAAACCCAATGGGCTGACCAGTTTCACTTTAAATTAATGAACACAAGCCTCCCTAAATGAGACCTAAAAGCTGCCCAGTAATCATACTACATCCCCAAATCTACTCCCAGCCGACTGCTTCGCACCCCCTCCTCTACTTCACTCTCCACTGACAACCTCTTCCTAGTTTGCGAAGAAAAGAGAAGCCCTCAGAACAGTTCCAGGGGCTTCCCCACTGCTTCCCCCACCCACTTGCACCTCTGCTCATCAATTCCGCCTCCTATGTCCCTAATATGGGGGAACCATCCATGCTCCTATTCAAGGACAACCCCCTCCTTTGTATACCAGATGCTAGTGTCACCTGTCTACTCAAGGACTTCACGCCAACATTTACCCCTTTCTCACCTACATCATCGAAATTCCCCCCTTTCCAGAATTATTCTCATCAACACAAAGAAATACTGGGAAGTCTATAATACTGTAATGGTTCCATCTTAAAGAAAAACCTCTTGGCCTTATAATCCTCCTCAGACTCCTACCCAATTTGTCTGATCCTCTTTATGGCACAGCTGCTAGAAGGAATTGACTTCTTGCTACCTTCAAGTCCTCTCCTTCCTTCCTTTCTCCCATTTGCTCCCATCAGGCTTTAGCCCACACTACTATAGCAAACCTGCCTCCCCAGTACCACTTCTAACTATTTGCCCTCCCACTTACAAACACCCATGTTTGTCAAGGACTCTCCATGCTGTTCAGTCACAGGCCTCACCTCCCTTACCTCTCTGGAGCATATAAGAGTTCATCTCTTCATCCTTGGCATCCAGATCACCGCCACCCTCTCCCCTCCTATCTCTCTGGTTGCTCTTTCTCATTCTCCTTTGGTTAGAGCACTGCCTCATCTCTAAGACTAGGTCCTTGGACTTTTTTTTTTTTTTTTTTTTAACCTTTGTCTATACTCATTCCCTTGATAATCTCCTCCAGTGTCCTGGCTTTTAAATACCATTCAATTGCTGACAACTTCCAAATTTACATCACTGGCCTAAGCCTTTTTCTGAGTTCTAGCTCTTATTGTCTCTAGGTAGTCTCCTAAAGCTGAATCATGACCACTTGCATCTAATCAGACCCAAGCTCACCAATTCTTTCCAATCCATAGCTGGCTCACTTCCCTGTAGACATTTGAGTGTTGAACCCCAATCTAGAGAATGAAAAGTAAGACTTTCCTTCTGCATAGGCTGGAGTGAGGGCAGTTGGAGTTGGGGCCAGTGGCTCAGCAAAAGTTGCAGGCTGGTGGACTCACTCTCCACTTTGGGCTGGCTGAGCAGCTCAGCATGCAGCACTCCTGGCTGGGTCAAGGTGGCCACTGTGGCTGCATCTCATACGCATATAGGTGTCTGCCCCTCAACACTTTTACACTCCGCCTGCTCCGTGTCTCCTTCCCACCTTCCTCCCTAGGTTCATAGGCACAATGACCTTTCGGGGGACACCACTAAAGACCCAGTCCTGAGAACATTGCCCATCCGTCTTGTGGTCACCTGGCCACGCTGGGATTATCTCTCCTCTGGATTTCATAGCTCTCGAAGGGCCCCACAGAGACAAGGCCAAGCGGGAGCTCTGTAAAGCTCCTCTCCCACCTTTTCCGCGCTCATTCCTCTAGAACCATAACTTACCTGGGGAACCCACATAGGCTTTCAAGGTGGGTTATGTTGCCCAGGCCTACTACTCACAAATAGTAAACTAACAGTGCTGTTCACTGCAACGGGGACATCTGTCCTCAAGAAGCCTCCTGAATGGGCTTCTCAGCAGTGGATGGGACATAGGGCAGTCTTCCCCTCCCAACACCACTCAAGGCTGCAATTTTGCAAACCAAGAATTAAAGGCTGGAATACTCAATGCCCTGCGGTCTCACAAAGTGGGAGGATCCTAAAGGAGGATCAGCTTCCCTTAGAAGCTAGGCACATTGGCAGGAGGTACCCGGGTAAACAGGCAATCTTAGGGCAATGCTAATTTGCTTTTTCCTCTTCTTCGGAGTGTCTGGTGGAGTCTAAATTGAATTATTAATCTAGTCCTGTGTGCCCATGTCACTTTTCCAGACAACCAGTTTATTCACGAGTCACCCACTATCAATTTCAACATGCAATTTGCAATGAAATTTGACTGATCAGCAATACCATAATTAGTTGCAAATGTCTGTGCTTGTATTTGTTTGGTGTAGGGGCTTTTTCATTAAAGTGACAGAGGCCAATAAGCACCATGGCCTTGCTATGGGATATAGGACTAGCAGCAGTTGTGTCTTGGGCCAGGGACAGGCTAGCTGGTTAAGAGATTATGAGGACTCGAAGCTACAGCACCTGGAGTTGTGTTTTCACTTTTGTGCTCACAAAGAATAATCTGAGTCTACAGCCATGCCACCCTAAACAAGCCTGATCCCGTCTGATCTCAGAAGCTAAGCAGGGTCGGGCCTGGTTAGTATTTGGATGGGAGACCACCTAAGAAGACCAGGTGCTGTAGGAATAAGAAATAAAAAATAAAGGATTGTAAGCTGACAAGGTCCTTGCAATCTGTGAGGTCAACCAACGGTTGCTCCGCCTAAAAATAAATAAATAAATAAATAAGAATAATCTAAGTTGAGCAGATGATAACATGTGTAATCCATGAAAAAGGGAGCTGCTGTTACCTTGTTTGGCCTCTTCCCTTCAATTTCTCCAGATCTGTTTGCACACTTCCAGTAACGGGCTTCCTGTCTGGTGAGGCAGCGCTACTTGTGAAAAAGTTCTTTCTTGCCTGGGCTCCCACCTGCAATTTATAGGTCTGTTCCACCTAGTCCAGGGTTCTGGTCTCAGCTCAGAAATTGTCACATTGCATGAACTTGGGCCAGTCTCTAAGGCTCAATTTATCTATCCGAAAAATGGGAATCCAGTTGTCTTGTTTCAAGAATTATAACAGAGTTTCCAGCTGCTAGTAACAGAAATTGACTCTTAAGCAGACTGACTTAAGCATAAAAATAATAAGGAGAGTGAGCAGCTCAGAGAATCTCTGGGCAGAGCAGAGAAGCAGCCCCAGAGGCTACACAGCCACAAGCAAGGCCCCAGATCACACTGCAGAACTGGCTTTCAGGACCTTACTGCCATTACTGTCACCACCACCACCATGCACTAGGCTCTGCAGGCTGAGTTGCAGCATCCTGTCCATGACTTCAAGTGCCACCAGCTCTACTGCCCTAGGAACTGCCCTGGCCTGTTATATCCACAGTAACCACCAAGGGGAACTCTCTGTGGTCCCTGCTCCTTTGGGCCACTAGCTCCTGGGTCACAGTCTGGAGTCACATGTCTGGTTGCCAGAGACTAGGTCATGAGCTCTTGCCCTGCCACAGGAAGGCTGGGAAAAGTGTGCACTTGGTACTTTCAGCCTCTATGGTGGAAGTGGCTCTACCTCAGAATGAGGGGAATTCCCCATCACAGGAAGAGGGTTCAGATCCTGGGTAGCCAAAAAGAAGAACAGAGAATCAAATAATATATGTTAAAGAGGTCTGGAAAGCTATCAAGCTTTACATACCTGCCGAAGATTATTATTCATTCTGTAACTATTTCTGCTGATGCACAGGGAAGAAAGTTATGGTCGCTGTCCTCAAAGATAGCACAGTACTATCAAGGAGTAGAGAGGTATGGGCTGGATAACTCTTGTTCCAGTCAGGAGCTGGTGGCTCTTGTGGATTTCAGGGTGCCCAGATTATCTGCTGATTAGCTGTGAAGTACCAAGTCCCAGAGGGATGGGCAGTAGCTGGGGCTTCTCAGGCCACCAAGTGTTTTCTTGGAGGTGGGTGGTATCTCATAATCTCACTGTATCTGGGGCTGTGTATCAGTCCACTGATATCTTATACCCAGGCCCAAGGAATCCTGCCCACGCACACCTCTTCCCTGTTGAGAACTGTTGTAGTCTCCTTGCTTAGTATCCATTCCCTCTCTTCTGGTAATATACCCTGATCTTCATCTGAGGAACTACTCCTCTTGTTATTTTTAGCTCACATACTTCAGGAGGAGTTGATCCCTGGCTTGAGAGTCACACGTGAATCAGAGTCATATAGCGCATTAAGCATTGTGCAGAGTTACATAGTGGTTGGTTTAGGGATGAGCATGTGACCCAAGCCAAGCCATCAGATCCAGTCAGAGCCAATACCCGGTGTTTGAGTGGCTAAGAAAAAGATGTCCTTTCACCTGGACTCGGAGATGTAAGGGTGTCAATTTGGAGTGTCTGGGTTCTCAGAAGTCCTAACACCTGAGGTCAACAAGCAGAGATGTTGGGACACAGGCAAAGAGGGAGGTGGCCTATGGGTGACTGTGCCTAGGAGGTAGCTGAGAGTCTCAGAGGGCACAAAGGAGGCCTCCACAGGGCTCATCCTAGCCTTGTGTAAGCAAACCAGGCAGACCCTGCAAGTGCAGAGCTAGGGCTTGTGAAGGTCCACGCTGAGGTCAGTTCCCTGCAAGCCTTCCAAGAACCTCATGCTGCTCAGGTACCCCCTCCCCCCCACCAGCCCTCTGAAAGAAAAAGGAGAGTGCAACTTATCTTAGGGTTAGGGCGGAGATGGGGTAGAGGGGTCAAGTTGAGGCCCATTTTAGACTTTGCATTGGGCCCCAGTTTCACTAAACCCCTTCTACATCATTCAAGCTCTCCTAGATTGTCAACTGCCTGCTGGCTCAGCTCAATAGCACATAGGACATGGCCTGGTACCTGAGAGGTTTCTAGCGATGTTCACCAAAGGAGCGGGAGTCATGGAGCTAATGGCCCCACTGCACTTTCTCTGAGTGGAGAGCTTCCCACTTCCAATGTCTGGATGACATTGGATCATTCCAATGTTAGGAGGCCCTAAGAGTGCCTTGCACATGGTAGGTAGGTGCTTCCTGACCCTGTTGAATGGCTGGATAGAATGGTTTCCAGTCCTAGGAGCAGAATCTGGGTCTGCCTTAAAGCCAGATAAAGTACCCACTCTGTAGGCTAGAGAAGCTTCAGGGTTGGGCCCAGAGGGAGCAGGACCTGCCTTAGCCCATACAAAAGTCCCTGGAGATGCTGAGTTATTAGAGAGGACAGTATCAGCCTGGAAGACGAGGCACTGAAGTCAGAGAGAAGCAGAGCCTGCCTGTCTTCATCCCCCTGTACAGATTGGCAAACTGAGTCTTAAAGAAAATTGGTGCCTTGTCCCCATCTCACAGCTAATCTGCTAAATCCCAAATTAGTGCTGTGCCGTCATGCCCACTTAATTAATCTCTCCTTCTGCAGTTCTGAAGAAGAAGTTCTGAAAAGCATCACTGCCCACTCACACACAGCCATACCTAGCACAGATCAGGCACTTCACCCTTTCCCCCCCTCTAGAACAGGTGCCAGCAATCTGTTTATGTAACATTTGACAGTAGATATGTTAGACTTTGTGGTCCATAGGTCCATACAACTCTCTGTGGCAGCTACGCAGCTCTGTCTTGTAATGTGAAAGCAGCCAGAGACAATATGTAAATGAATGGGCATGGCTGTGTTCCTTTGTTTATGAGCACTAAAATTTGAATTTCATATAATTTCCACATCATGAAATATTATTCTTTAATTTTGTTTTCAACAATCAGAAAATATAAAAAACTATTCTTAGCTCATGGGCTGTACAAAAATAGGCAGAGGGCCAGATCAGGCCCTCAGGCCATAGTTTGCCAATTCCCTGTTCTAGAATGTGCTGTCCTGGGGCCTGGATGCCCAGAATCACTGAGGCAGTAAGTCATGTCATACCGAAATACGGGTGGTAACAGAATGACAAACCCTTCTGTCTTGCCCAGGACTGAGGGGTTTTCTGGGATGTGGGATTTTTGGTGCTACAGCCAGGACAGTCCCAGGCAAACCTAGGACAGTCCCAGGATGGTTGATCACCCTAGGTGGTAATCATTAACCCAAAGAGACAGGCTTCAGGAGGCCACAGGCCAGGGTTCTAGTGTGGGCCTCCAAGGCCTGCCCCTGCACTGCCTAGTCCTTGTGGTTGTGGTAGAGCCTCCTCCTGCTCTGCCTGGCCCTCAGCAGGGAGATGCCCCCTCCTCCAAGCGAGAAAGAAAACTTCTGTGGTCTGGGCGCTCTCAAAAGGCAGGAAGTTGAATCATCGGCTTCAGTAACGTCTCCGTCAGCCTGTGGGTCTGCCCTGGGAGCTCAGGGCTCCAGGCCCAGGGGGCTGGCTCCACACTTTGTTTGCTGCTTTCTCTGACCAGGAAAGCTCCAGAGGGAGGCCTCTGAAGAAATGACAGCCATTGAGTCAGGTGGAGAGGAGAGCAGGATGGCAGGTCCACCTAGGCTCTCACCCAGCTCAGGCCTAAGCTCTCTGTGTGGCCTTCAGTGACTCCCTCGCCCTCTCTGTTTCTTGGCTTTGGATTCTACCACAGAAATGCTGATTCTTGAAATCCCCTTGATTAAGAGTGTGGATGGTGACCAAAGTGAGAGCATCCTGGGTCCCTGGAGGACTCATTCTAGCTTTACAACCAAGGATGCAGGATGCTCAAACACACATCTCTTTCTCCCATTCACCTGGGAGCAGGTCCTGACCAGCCACCTGGTTCAGACTGTTGAGACTTTAGAAAGGCAACAAGTCTGGATTTAGAGGGCTAGTGGAGAGAGGCAGACAAGGAGAAGCAGGTTAAAGAGGGATACCTACTGATAATAACAATGGTAACTATACCATCTGTTGTTTATTAAATGCTCACTATGTGCCAGGCCCTGGATGATCTCATTTGACCCTCACAATGTCCCTTTAAAATAAGGACTATCATTATTTCCATTATATAATTCAAGCAAAGGTTCAGTACCTTGCCCCTGGTCAAACAGCTATCAAATGGTAGAGCAGGCATTAACTGCTTTGTTAGGGATGTAGCTTTGAGGTTTGAGGGCTGTGGCCTATGGCTCAGGAAGCCCACAGGTGGCACGGGGGAGAGATGAACTTCCCAGAGAAGTTGAAGGTAGGTGGGGAGACAAAGTGTTCTTCCCTCCTGGTGCTGCATAGGACCTCCAGAAAATACTTAGAAGTGCAGGGTTTGCTGGGCTTGGGGATTGTGCCCTCAGATGAAGCAGATCTCGCTGCACAGATTCTCCAGAACATCTCCAAGGGCCTAGTGAGGGAAATTGGACACAACTTAGCTATCCTCAGTAACCAAGTAGGTAGATGATCCTGGGGAAAGAAGCCAACCCGGCTACCACCCCCATCATAGACTCATGCCAGGCCTGGAGAAGCCTTCTTCCCTAGGAACATTAAGTTTAAAGGTTTATTCAAACCCCTGAGCATTCCCAACCCTCCCTGGGGCGCCATGAAATTCTGCACGAATCCCTTAATCTAAAAAGAGTTTTGTTCATGTCTGCTATATGGTCACTTACTGAATTGATAAGAGGCTTCATTAGCCTAAGGACCTACTAGGGGGCTGGGCCTGGATTGAAGTCTTGGGGTGGAGATAGGGGGCCTGGAATCTGGGTGCGAAGGCTGAGGCTACCCCTCCTGATCCCCACCTGGGCCAAACCATCCTTGCAGACTCTTGGCTCCCGTTACCTGGCTATTTTGGGCAGCCCTGAGCTAGACTTGATTATGGCAAAACTGAAATAGCTCCTTATTAGACATGGCTAGCTCTCCCTTCCAAACGAGCCTTTTTGGGACCCTTGGGGTCTTGTGGTGAACACCCACCCCTCCCCCATCCTACCCTCCAGTCTCTCTGGCAGGAAAGGAGGAGCAGCCCAGGCAGCCCAGCCTCACCCAGGGCCTCTGCACACAGTATGAGCTCCATGGGCACATGTGGGGCTGAGGGCCAGTGGCAGCACAATGCCTCTGGCCATGTCTGGGCCCTGCCTCTTCCCTGCCCCCAGCTCCTCCCCACTGGAGAAAGGGCAGAACAGGACTGGCCGGTTGAGGACACTGGGACTGTGCCCAGGGAGTGACAATTCTGGGCCTCTCCCTATTCCCTATGAGTGTCAGCCTGGGTGTGGGGCCTGCAAGGCCCCAGTTCCTCCCCAGTCCAAAGGCCACTAACAGCCCTGTATGTGGAAGGAGCTGTTTTTAAGCCAGGAAGGTGCAAGACAAAGGAGGGCAGGTAGGAGAGAAGGAAGAGGCTGAGCTTAGTGCATATCCTGGAGCCTGAGTGCATCTCTGCCTGGGCAGGGCTAGCCCACCGGGGCTGCCCTCAACTTCACCCCACCCTGCAGCCTGTGCTTCCGGACAAAGCTCTGTAGAATAGCCTGTCTTCTTCAGCCGCTCCTGCTCCAGGGTGGCAAGTCTCCTGTAGGACTTGAGTGAGATATCAGCAGGCTGCCAGGCTCCAGAGGCAAGTCCCTGCCCAGCTACTCCTAGCAGAGAGTCTCCTCTCCAGGGCATTTGGCCTTATCAGAGTTGGATGCTGTCAGAGTTGCCAATGGTGGAATTTTTGACCCAAGGCAGGTGGGTGAGGGAGATCATCTGGCTCAGGGGACCCTTTGCAAGTCCCTCAAATTGCCTCTGGTGGGCAGTACTCCACTGCAGCCCTGGTCACTGGTGGAGCCAAGTGGGTTCAACGGAGCCCCAAGTTCAACGGTGGGAGCAAGGGGACCTCAAAACTCCCAGGGAGCTCCTTGGAGATGCAGTGTGGCGGAGCAAGGGAGACCATCTAGCAGTCAGGGCTATTGGTGTGGGATGGCTCTGCCTCAGAGGTGATGAGTGACTGTCACAGGGACATCCAGGTACAGTGAAAAGGCTGGGCAGGGATAGAGAATTTTGAAATGGCTGAGAGCAGGACTCAAAACCTCTGGCTCCCTGATCCTAGATTTCGCATGGAACAGAGAGGAGGCTGAAGGGAACAGGTAAAAAGATGCCCACCTGGACACTATGTTGTAGACTAAACGAGCCCTCAGACTGTGAGACTCTCAGAAATCAGAGAAAGGCACCAGCACTTTGCAGTCAGTGTCTGAGAGTGTTTCCTGAAGAGGGGGGCCTGCTGATGGAGAAAGAAGCTGTCGAGACAGGGGGACTGTGGGAGCAAGAGTCTAGAGGTTGGAACATTCAAGGCAGGTGTAAGGAAATGTGTACAAAGGTGGTGAGTGATGAGGTGGCAAACAGTAGAGAGCTCTGGTTCTGTGCTCCATGTCTCTCCAAGCCTTTGCCCACTGTGTTATGGGTTGAATTGTGTCCCCACAAAAATATATATTGAAGTCCTAATACCCCTTATTTGAATGTGACCTCATTTGGAAATAGGGTCTTTGCAGATTTAATTGAGTTAAGGCCATTAGGGTGAGCCTTAATCCAGTATGACTGACATCTTTCTAGGAGGGAAATTTGGACAGACACAGGCACACATAAAGAACGCCATGTGAAGACAGAGAGACAACAGACACAGAAGGAAGACGGCAATGTGAAGATGGAGGCAGAGATTGGAGTTATGTTGCCAAAAGCCAAGGAACGCCAGGAGTCACCAGAAGCTGAAAGAGGCCAAAAAGGATTCTCCCCTAGAGGCTTTGCAGGGAATGTGGCTCTGCTAACACCTGGGTTTCGAACTTCTAGCCTCCAGAACTGTGAGAGAACACATTTCTGTTGTTTTAAGCCTCCCAGTTTGTGGTACATGCTTTGTTGTGGCAGTTCTAGGAAATTACCACAACCAGGCTGCTGCCGCTGCCTGGAACACCCTTCCAGCCAGTCCCTTCCAGCTGGCCCTCTCATTGCCTTCTAGTTCCATTACCTGCCCACACAGGCAGAGTTGAGTGCAGTTTCTCTGTGTGACCCCATGCTGAGCCCTCATCCAATAGATCTGTAAGGTTTACTGATAGTCTGCATCCCCAACTACATTGCAATTTCCTCAGGGCAGAGCCTGGCCTGTAGTAGGGCAGCACAGCGCTGGTACACAGTAGGTACTCAGTCATTGTAGAGTGAAGAGAGGAGTAGTTGAAAGGTTCTGAGCACCTCTCAAACTAGGATGAGCCATCTACTTTTCCACAGCCTGGTCTATATTAGATGGGCACAGGACAGTCCAAGGAGAGATAACAGCATCAAGCATCATCCACACAGGCCGCTCCCAGCTCCTGCACTCTCCAGTCCCCTCCTGGCACGGTGTGAGTCTGAACAACCTGGGGAAGTTCCTAACCTTCCCTTTCAATTGGGCCAGTAGCCCTAGGAGTTTGCTACAATATAACTGCTCAGGTCCCTCCAACAAGGGGACTGTGTCTGTTGCTTGATGACTCATGTGCACTGCTCCATCCCGCAGCCTTGGGCGGGACCTAGAGCTGGGGACAGTGCCAGCCAGAGCAGGCTAAGAGCTTGGACATCCCATTGCCCCAACCCAGTCCCCAGGAACGGAGTGTACTCAAGGCTTCAGGACAAGAATCTGGAAGCAGGGAGGCAATTCTCATCTGAAATGAGATCTGAGTGACGAAAATGAGCAGACAGAGGAAACAGTGAGTTCAAAGGCCCTGAGGTAGGAACGAGTGTGGCATGATCGAGAACTGAAAAGAAGGCAGGGAAGAATCAAACATGGTGAAAGAAGGTCAGTAGTAGGACATGTGATTAGATTGGGCAGACCTGGAAAATTCGGGATAATCTCTCCATCTCAACATCCTTAAATTAATCATATCTGCAAACTCCCTTTTGCTATATGTTAGTATAACATATCCCAGGTTCTGTGGAGCACAACACAGACATCTTGTGGAAGGGATTATTTTGCCCACGTCAAGGCCTCGCTCATCCTCTTGTCTGTCTCTCTCACTCTATTGCTACACTTCTGTTTTCCTATCTACCTATTTGGGTCTGACAATGGATCTATTGGCCTATCACCTGGCCACAATTTATCCTTCTTTCTATCTGTTTATCAAGTATCCACAAGTTATTTATCAGTCTATCATTCCTCCATGGCTTTAATCTTTCAATCTGATAACTGCCTCACCCCTCAGCCATCTATCTAATAAACTAACTTTTAAATTCAATCTATCATTTAGTTGTCCTCTACCCATGACAAATTATCAATCATCTAGCTCCATATTTGCACATGTGTCATATATGTGGACATTCTTTCTCAATGTCTACAAATAAGTATTCCTTGAGTGCTTGCCATGTGCCAAATTCTTTGTCATGTGTGGATGAGATAAAGGGCTGATGACACCCCAGTAGTCATATTGGGTCCTTTTTCTTCATTATCATCATTATCACCATCAATGCCATCACTGCCAATTCATGCACACTGTTTAATTTTGTTATCCACATAGGGACCATTTTTATATGGACTTTCCAGCCAAATCCAGACTGTTCTAGTCTGCCTTTTGCTTACTAGCCATCCTGTGTATACATAAATAATGCAGATTCATTTCAACTTGATCTTAGATAAAGAGTGGGTAGAAAAGTATATCTGCTGGGCAAGCATCTTATGCATCAAATAGCAAATCCTAAAGTTAAATGGAAATTATTTTTAGGTTGTCTGGGCAGAAAGCACAGAAAATGGGGACTCCAGAGATAGGGACCCCAGGCATGTTTGGGTACGTGCAGACACACTATACACACACAAATGCATATGTGCACATGTAAGCTCATGTGTGCCCTTCCTCTTCCCTCTTCCCTCACCTAGTGGCTCCTTCCTGGCTCCCTCCTCTCCCCTCATCCCCACACACGGGCTAAAGCAGACACTCCAGCACTGATTCATATCCTACCTCATTTAGTTTCCATCTAGGAATCTCACCTCTCCACCTCGGCTGTGTGGTCTTCCAGGGCAAGAATGGCACCTGTTCTTCCTTGGGCACACCTTCCTAGCCTGACCAGACACTTAAGAGCTGCTTGCCTTTCCTTAAACTCTGAGGGAAGTTGAGGAACAGAGAGGTAAGAAGTTAGATCCCTAATGGTAGAGGTTCTCTAGAGGAGACCCCACTGCTGAATACGGTCCTCTCTGTACCCGAGAATCGGCCTCTAGTCTCAGCTGGGTGCCAGGGTAATGCAGGGTTTTCTCTTTCTGTAGAACTCTCCTAGAGGAGCTGTATTAGGTGGATAATCTGCGTGGAGCTGGCCTAGCTGGGGATCAGCTCAACAAGAATTCTCTTGTTTCTAAGCATCCCCATTGCACAGGCATCCAGTGCCAGTTCCTGTCCAAGCCTCTCCCCAGGGCTCTGGCTGAAGATCCATCACATTTGGAAGTAACTTGCCACCTGCCAGAGCTGCAGGTCCTGGATGTCCAGCAGTTACAGTGCCCAAAGCCAGCCCAAGCTCACAAGTCACTTTGTGCACAGCCGTAAGGGAGGAATAGCTTGCTCACTAGTGCCTGCAGGATCTTGCATGCTAGAGCACTTCCCAGCAGTGAGAGGCTGGTGAAGGCCAGGACACCATTAAGGAAACCTTGATTGGGCTGAGGCATCTCTTACGGCCAGTGGGCCTTGCTGCTCCTGGTTCTACACTGAGCCTTGATCCTATCAACATACTTGACCCCATCCAAATTCAATGTCCACCCCTCTCCCATCTGTGGTATCCTCAGGGAGGGACCTCATTTAACACATCTCTGTAGCCTGAAGCCAGCCCAGAGCAACCACAGGAATTGTATGCAGAATAGATCTGCTCTTGTACACAGGTCACACCAAATACCCAGGCCCAGAGCCCAAGCCCTGGCCTCGGGCAGTCCCCACCTCTCTCACTCAGCCAGAGCCCTCACTCAGTAAGTTTCATTAACTTTTTAGGGCCCACCAGGCAATGAATCATCCTCATATTTGCTCCCTAAGGAGCCAGGCTGAGTGAGGTATCCTCAAGTGAAATATGCTGGGAAGAAATGACACACCACCTATCAGCGGAGGGAGCTCCCCCAGGAGGCCCTGCTGCTCAGAAAACTCTCTGAGCACTGGTGTGTACTCAAGGCTTCAGGACAAGACAAAACACTGGTTCCTAGTCCCAGCAGATCAAAGGTCAAGTGAGGCTTTTCTGCGCTCCTCCTGGTGCTCAGACTCCACAGGAAGGTTCTGGAATGGACTTAGAATCTCAGCTCAGGCTAGGCCAACTGGAAAAGCCCAGGGGTACTTTAATGCTGGGGACCAGAGAGGGCCAAATAGGCCCCAGACCACCTAGGAGTCAACACTGGGGCTGGACCAGAGGGGAGGCTTCTTGCCTCTGCCCACCAGGAAAACAAGCTAGCCCAACATTGAGCTGGGAGAGCTCATCCCTCCCTTCAACAATGCTTCTGTCCCTGAAGCAGTCTCAGTACCTGTGGGGCAGCCAGCACTGCCCAGATGCAGAGGGCTTTTGGGGGCTCCTCCATCTCCACAGTCCCTACCCCAACCCTTCACCCCTTCCCAATCTCACTCCCTACAGTCCAACACAGGCAACTGTTTGTCAATTTGGTGAGTATCTTTCCAAGCACTTTGTTTTTTTCTATGAAATTACATACATCTGTGTGTCTGTGTTCAGATAAAATGTAGACTTTTGTAGGTATATTTGGAATGCGAATAGGATCATATTGTGCACATTGGCCAGAAATTTGCTTTTTTTTAAGTGTCCAATAAAATGATTCAATATTTGTTTATCATGAAACCTGCTTTATACTTAACACTTTTATTAGCGCTCTTTTTACATCAGACACGCAAAACCACACAATACTTCTTCCTTGTCTTCTTTTTGCACTGTGGTTTATATAGCCCATTTTCTAGTGATAAATAGTCAAGTTTTTCCTACTTTTCCACTGAAACAAACAATGCCGTGATGATATTCTTTAGCACACCCCCCTGTGCCCACATGAGAGGGTCTCTCTAGGGTAGATTCCTGGAAGTAGACTGCATGCTCTCATCTCCTTCCACCCTGGGACTCGCCTTTCACCCTCAAGCAGCTGACTAGTATATTTTTCCATACGAGGGGCAGTTCCCTTTTCAGGAAGAACGCCAGGGCCAGCTGTTGGCGTCATGCTCTATCTCCTGCTGCACTGCTGTGGACCAGGCAGACACCACTCATCTCTCTGAATCTAAATTGCCATCTAGATGCAGGTCTATTTTTAGGCCTTCTCAAGAAACTCTCTTGACCATTCCACCCCACAGGCTCCAAGACAGCTTATTTTACCTTGACTACCCAGCATATATGCTTAAGGACTAGTTTTCCTAAATAGACATAAGTTCCTTGAAGACAGATCTGGACCTGGAACTCACTGCCCTAAGATAGAGCCTTGTTTGTATCGGTCTTTGTTAAATGCGTACTATTTCTAATAAAAACCAAGTTACCTCCAGCATGGCTCTGAACTCATCAGTAAATGCATGGGAAGGGTCTTTGTAAGACTGCCAGATGGGAAGAGATTTGCTTCAATTTATCAGAAACCATGGGCAAAGGTAAATGAAAGAGTTTGCTTGAACTGCTCAGTTTGACTTGGAGCCAGTGCCTTTGGTTCTTGGTGGTTCTTGGATTAGGTCAGACCCCTCAGCTCCGAGTCCAGTGTCTCACACTTTGATTCTGATCAAGCTGGCCCCTGACTTGGCTGGAGTTACTGTCTGCTGCCAGTTTCCAGGGAGGCATTTGGAGGCCCCAGGGATCTCTATTGCCTTCTGCCATCTGTGACCACTGGCCTGGGTCTGAGAGTCTGAGAAGGGACAGGTGGCCTGGCTGGCACATCATCCAGACATCTCCTAGAGCTGGTCAGTACCATCTCTAAAACAGTTGGCCAAGGATCCGAGGGGTGCCTCTCCCAGGCATGCGTTTATAGTGCACCACAGAAAGGTCCACGGCTGGATCTTGCCAGGGCAGGGTCTTCGGCCACAGGCACAGACCTGGGCAGCTTTTCTCTCTGTCCCAAATTCCAGCTACAGCCTAGGAGGTAGAAGCCGCGGGATTTGTCCTCTCGTGAATGCCAAATTATGTTCTTTGCACAGGGCTTGTCACAAAGTAGGCAGTCAGCAAAGATTTGCTGAATGACCAACAGAACGAATGTTCTCCCTCCCTTACAGGGCCACCTAATGCCACTGACTATATGTGAGAGGATAAGGACTGGATTCCAGAAACAGGGCACAGAGGAAAGTATGAGTAAACCTCACCTGCATTTGTGCAGTCTTCTCAGATTTCATTTTTTCACTTCAGGATTCTCTAAATTCTCCAGGAACTCTAATATTAAGGTAACTGTTGTAATTCAATTTTCCTAACCCTCTAAACCCATGCTACTTTGAGTGTGATCTGTGGACCAGCAGCATCAGCAGCATCTGGAAACTTGTTAGAAATGCAGACTATCATGTCCTATCCCAGATGAATCAGAATCTGCACTTGAACAAGATCCCAGGTGATTCAGGTGCATGTTATCTTTGGACAAGTATGGCTTTATGCAGCCAGTAAATGAACATAGAACTTCTCACCTGACACAGAGGTTGGTTGCTAGAGAATGTGGCTAACTACATCTGGGGCTTCTGCCTACCTTGATGACTCAGACAAATTATTGAGTCATTTACTTTCTGTCTCTCCAGCCCTTGAATACTGTCCAGAACATAGTAGGCACTCAGTAAATATTCGATGAACAAACTTTGAGTGATACAACTTAGTGTGTATAGGGCATGCTGGACCTCTGCTTCTGAACATAAAGTGCAAGTTATTAGACGTTTTGGTCCCAGTAAGGACTCCTGGAAAAACAGCTATTGTCAAATGAGCAATTATTGAGTGCCAGGCCAGTACCATGTGGATAAGCTCTCAGTGTTTTACAAAGTGTGGCTCAAGGCCAAGGACATTAAGCATGATCAGGTGCTTGTTAAAAGTGCTTAACATGTCCAACACTGAGCTCCTTAACCTTCCCCAAAACCTACTCTTCCAGTTTCCCCCATATCGGTTAATGACATTGGCTCACAGTAAAACTCTTGTCCTCATTCTTGACTTCTTGTTTTCTCACACCCCATCAACAATTTGTCAGAACTAGCTTCAAAATATATACAGAATTCGACCATTTCCACTGCTACCACTCTAGTCCAAGTTAACGTTCTCTTACTTGGTTTATTTCAGTGACTTCCTAACTGATGTTCCTGCTTCAGCCTTCCCCCCTTCAGTTTGTCCTCCATCTAGCAGCAGAATAACCTATAAAATCCAGTGTCAGATTATGTCACTCTTCTGCTCCAAGCCCTCCATATTACTCCTAGCAAAAGCCAAATTTCTAACAATGCCCTACCTCAGTGGTCTCCAACCTTTTTGACACCAGGGACCCGTGCTCCTATGAGAGTCTAATGCCTGATGATCTGAGGTGAAGCTGAGGTGGTGATGCTAGCACTAGGGAGTGGCTGCAAATACAGATGAAGCTTTGCTTGCTTGCCCACTGCTCACCTCCTACGGTCCGGCCCGTTCCTATCCTTGGCCCCAGGGGTTAGGGACTGGAGACCCCTGCCCCATCTTTTCTTTGCACATGTACATACTAAACACATTTACACTTGCTGGTCTCCAGTGGTTCTTAACGTTTTATTCTGTGCCATGGACCCCTATGGCAAACTATGGTGCCTGTGGACTCCAGAGTGTAATATCTTTAAATCCATAAAATAAGTTACATAAATTATAAAGAAAACTAATTATATTGAAATACAACTCTCAAAATATTTTTAAATGCGTAATATAGTAACATATTTCTTATTCATTAAATATAAGAACTAGCAGCACAATTTTGAAGTAGTGATGAGTATGATACTTTAAGATATTTGCAACAACTATATATAATGTGATATGAAAAGGTCTGATTTTTACTAGCAACAAGGTCACGGGTGCTGCTAATATCACTGATTTGTTGTCTGCATTCATAATTGAAGAACATGCTGAATTTTAATTAGTGAAAATACAAATATAAATTTTCTCCTTCTAAGGTCAAGACCCTTGAATTCTATCCACAGACCTCTGGAAGGGGGTGTCTGTGGACTCTGGGTTAAGAACCCAAGGTTTAAAATGCTCTTCCTCCATAAACCCTCAAAGCTCACTCCTTCACCTCCTTTTACTCAAAGCTGCCTTCTTTCTCAGTGAGGTCTTCCCTGAGGACTCTATTTAAATTGCATTCTCACATTCTCTTACTCTTTTCTCATTTAATTTTTTTCCATAGCACTTATTCACCTTCAAATATAATATTTTTTATTTTAAAAAACTGTGTATAGAAAGTGAGTTCCATGAGAGTAGGCATTTTTGTCTGTCATGTCTGTACTGTGTCCCTAGCATCTAGAATGGTGCCTGGCACTCAATAAATATTTGTTGAAAAAAATGAATGATTTTAGCTCCAAGAATTCTGTTTCTTCTCATTTTCTTTCTGTACGAAGTTAATGATTTGTGAGACTTTTAATAAACATTAAAGAGTTATAATTAGCTTTATGGCTATCATTTTGTTAACATTTCCAAGGGTGACCTTAAACAGTAGCAGAGAGCTGTGGGGAACTCAAGGACTCTGAGAGAGCTTCCAATACTAAACAAGAAGTATCTTCCAAGGACTCTTTAGGGAACCTGGATTATACCCGAACTCAGGGAATCACCTCTTATAAAATTCTTTCTTGCCTATATAGCAGTCAGGCTCCTATCCTCAATCAAACCAATAATACTAATACTTTTTATTTCTGGCAATGTCGTAAAATAGAAAACACATCGACTTCAAGGTCAGCTGGACTAGGTGCCAATTCTGCAACCACTTGCTAGCTGTGTAGCTGTTGGTAAGTTACTAAACCTTTTTGAATAGGTAAGATGGGTTTTTGTGGAGATGAAATGGGATGGCCCTGCATAGTGCACAGCACAGAGCAGGCGCTCTATAAATGGTCATCCCCTCCCTCTTCCATCTCTCTAGGTCATTTTTAACTGCTTGCCAAGGTTCATGGGATCCTGATGGCTACGGGGAGCCTGTCCAGTCCTCTCTTGCATGTAAACCTTCTGCAACTAGACCTAATCAGAGCAGTCCCCTTGGACTGTGTGCCACTGTAATTGGTGCCTTCACTCCTACCTAAGATGTGTGGCTAGACTGCTGTTTGTATCTTGACTATGAAGCCCACCAATTGTCACAGATTTTTCTTCTGGCTTTCCTTTTTGCCCACACCGGGAGATCATGTATATCTCCTCATAGAGGGTAAGACAGAAATCACTCCACCTCCAAGTTTTTCAGTGTTAAGAGCTTTCAGAGAGCACATTCACCCTTCCAAAATATAAGCACCAGTGAAAGTGCTAATGTGAACTACACTATGAGCCAGACCCTGCTTTATACACATAACATGTATATGTATACATATGTGTATGTGTATGTACAGACATGGCCTCAGGTTCCGTGCCATCACCCCATTCTACAGGAGAAAAAGAACCAGAGAGATGAATTCACTTGCCCACATCAAGGAGCTTCTGAATTGCAGGGCCAAATATTTAACCATTTTGTTGCATGCTCACAGACTGCCACATCTGTCTCCAAGCACCAAGCTTGGGCTTGGGCAAATCCTACCAACTGACCACTGAGAGCTAGAACCAGGTCTAACTGGTAGGTGATACCCAGCCACTCGATCTTGCTAGACAAGCCTCCCCAGACTTTGTGAATGAAGGCCAGGGAAGAGAAATGTTGCACTGATTCCCTTTTGAGCTACTTTTTTCTTGTTGCAAAAAGTGCTTATTTCAGCATCCATCATCTCCCTCTTTGTTATATAGACAAGCCACCCTGTCAGAAGATTTGTGCTGTTATTATGTGTTTGTTTATTATTAATTTATTTCTCCTATAAGTAAATGTGTTCACAACATTCCATTGGGGAATCTTAATTGTCACATAAATGTCATCTTATGTAAATCGAATATTTATCTTTCCACGGAACTGGGTGGAAAGAAAAGAAAGAACAAACAACCTTCAGTCTTGGAGAGGGAAGGCGGTTCCTATCTATGTTCACAACTCACCCATGTGCCTCCAAAGCCAAAGGTGAGCTTAAAAAATTATTCTATCATTTTTGAGAGGAAACCGAAAGGGAAGGGGAAGAAAAAGTTGGCAACGGTGATTTGGGGATATTGGGCCAGGCTCCCAGGTCCCCTCCCCCCGCCCCCCAAATCCTGCCTGAGACTAGACCACCCCCCTCCCCAGCTGGGAGCATCCGGAGAAAGCAGCAGCTTGCCCCTCACTCCTCCCCATCCAGGAGACCAGCCCTACTCCTTCCTCGAGAGAAGGTGAGCGCGGCGGGCGCAACGAGTTGAGTGGGTGTGGCCCGCGGCTCCGGGAACGGACCCAAGGCCCCGCCACCGCCCGCGAGCCGCCCCACAGTCCGCCTGCCTGGCGAGCGCAAGCTCTTCTTCCAGAAACTGCGAGGATCCGAGCGCACTGTTTGTGCACCACAAGGTCAAGTCGGGAAGTGGAGCCGGAGGAGGAGGGGCGAGGAGGCGAAGGGTGGGGAGAGGGGCGCCCCGCTTCCTCGCCAAGTACCAGCCCTTGGAAGTTGCCCCTCGGTTTTTAACCCTTTAGGGAGAGTGGGAAGGGCAAGCAAGGGGAAGGGGATACCCCGGGGCAAACTCCAACTGGGGCCAAAACGTGCAGCCAGCCACCCACCCATCACTGCGTTCCCAAGCCCCCGGAAATGCGGGGCAGAGCTAGGTGCCAAGAGGCACCCGGGCGGGGGGAGGGGGCGACGAACCCGAAAGGGACCCTCTCTACGGACCGCCCTTCCTTTCTTCAGGTCGCCCACAATTTCAAGTTTCCCCCGCCCGGGATATTACGTTCCATCTGCTGTGGGTGGGGGAGGAGGGCCGCGCCCCCTCCCCCTGACTCTCGCGCGCCCCTCCCCTACGGTCCTGCCAGCACACTTTCTGCTCACTTCTGGCGCTGTAAAACGCCACGCGATTTATTCGATTCGCATTTTTAAACCAGCGATTCAGGAGCAGGGCCTAGGGCAAGGGTCTTCCAGCGCCAGAGCCCGGGGAGGCGGGTTGCTTAGTGCAAACCTCGTTTCCCTCCGCGAGTGTCGCCTTCAGGCTGTTATTTGCAAAGAAACGTCTTTTTGACGCAGGGAGAAATGGCAAATTTTAAGTACGTCATTAATATGGCGCCAAAAGACTTTTTTAAGTATAAGCCTTTTTTTTTTTTTTTAAGGTTGCGGGGGGCGCCGCCCGGGTCTGGGGCGCGAAGGGGGCGGGGTGTGAGCAGAAAGTGTGAGTGAGAGAGTGGAGGGGCGGGGTATGTGTGTGAGTGTGTGAAGTGTGAGCAGACCTGATGGGACTTGTACGGGCGCAGCCGCCGCTCGGGCCCGGCCCTGGGGACAGGGCGGGCTAGGGGCGCCCCAGAGCCCGTGGGGAGTCCAGGCTGGAGGTGCAGGCAGGCGGGCGGCCAGCAGGGCAGCCTCCCTCCCGAGGCCTGCAGCGCTACCTGGACCAGCTGCCGAAGCCAAACAACTGGGCTTAGGGAGGGGGAGGCGGGCGACTGGGGGTGTCAGGAGTGGAGATCCGAGTGAATAAGAAAAAAGTGGCTACTCCCCTCTCCCTTGCTCCTCCCGCCCGCCCCCACCCCCACCCCAACACATTTTTTTTTTCTAAAGAGATCACAAGGAAGTCTTGGTTTAAAAAGAAACAGAAACATACACAGGGGGGTTGGTGAATGGTGCCGACCGCGGCCATCGCAGTTGGAGGCTATATTTTGGGGAGGGTGAGTAGCGTCCATGGAGTTACTTTGCGCCCACTCCTAACGGCAAGGGCTCGGATCCGGTGAGCTGACCTTCCCCGGCTGGGGTGCGGGGCTGGGGACGCCGCGGGGCCCGTCGCCTCCCTCGCCGCGACCCCGGATGGATGCGCGCCCCCTGCCCGCCCGCGCCGGCCCCAGGAGCTCCGGATTTCGGGAGCATCCTTCCCGCGCCGGCCCCTGCCGCGGCGCGTAGCCGAGGGCAGCGCCCCTCGGAAGGGCACCGCGGAGCAAGGTAAGATCCAGCCCCCGGCGATGGGCCCTGCGCATCTCCACGGTGTTATTTTGTGTTTTTGCAACAGATCTGCCAGCGCTCCTCGCTCCCTCGCTCGCTCTCTTGCTCACTCGCTCCCTCTCTCTCCTGCTGGCTGCCTGTTCTAGGAAGCCAGCGCGCGGGGGGGAGGGGGGATGCACAGCACCGGGGAGAGAGATTGCGCATGTTGGTCAGTCGTGTTTTAAAGAGTACATTGCGGGGAGGCTGAGAGGGGCGCATGCAACAACAACTTTTGGAAGGGTGAGCTTGGCGACCTTCTTTATTAATGACTGCGGCAAAGCGCCCCCGGGCCGGCGAGGGGCTGCGAGAGGGCGGGGGCGCACCGGGGCTGCAACTTGCCCCGCGGGCTCCAGCGGGGCGGAGGGACTGCGGCGGGAGACCGGTGCAGAGGGGAGATCGCGCGGCCGGGGACGGGGGTTTCGAGGACCTGGAGCTAACTGCCCTCCTGTCACCCCGAGTTTCATTTTGTTGATACGCAGCACGTCCGGGCGCCGAACCGGGCTGAGCCGGTGCACATGACCCCGCACTAGGCTCACGTGCAGGCGGCCCCGGTCCTAGACACCTTCCGGGGGCCACCGCCTCCGCCCAGTCGCCCCCTCTCCCTGCTAGCTGCACGCGGGCGCTGCACGCGGGGGCAGCATGTTCAGCTCCCGGGCGCGGAGGCTCTGCACAAATTAAACAGTTTTTTTGGAGGGGTGGGGGACGCCCTTTCCAGGTGAGTATTGAGGGTGCGCAGCCCGGTGCGGGGGAGGTGCGGGCTGGGGTCGGGGGCTGCTCCCCCCTCCAAGGCTGCGCGGGAGTCCAGCGGGGGAGAAGCGCTGAGAGAGTGGAAATGTACCGGCGGCGGCCGGAGCGGCGGGTGCGCGCCCGCGGGGCGACGGCAGGGGGCGTGGCCCTTGTTTACCTTCTCCCAACTCAGCCGGTTCGTGTCCCGCTCCGGGGATGGTTATGCAGTCCCCGGCCCTCCTTCTCCGCCCCTACGCCCTGGGTAGTACCGGGAAGACGTAGGCAAGTGGCGGCCCCAGCCTGGGACTTACACACCTGACCCCCAAATGAGTGACAGTGCAGCCCCCGCCCCCACCAAACGCCGCTGCAGTCCCTCTCCCGGATCCCCGGCCCGGCCCCGCCCCCGGCAGTGGCATCTTCCCGGCCTCACCTCCTTCCTCCCTCTTCCTCCTTCTCTCCCTCCCTCCTTCCCACCCACTCTCCTGCGCCTGCGGAGCGGCTCCCGCCTGCCTCCTCCCTGCCTGTGTGCAGACTTGTGGCTCCCTCCGGTCCCTTCCCGCCTATCCCTGGGCGCTGAGACACCCTCTTCTCCAGGCCAAGGAATGAGAGGGGTTAGCTTGGTAATCAGTAGTTGTTATGTCAGAAGATGGGGATGCCTGCGAGACAGGCAGGAAGGCTTCACTGTAGCTTCCAGAGGCCCAGGACCACCCCCACCCCCCCACGAACCCTTTTCCCCAGCACACAGAGCTGCTCACCCCCCCAAGGCGCTCCGCCGCCCTCACCCGCATCACCTAACCTCCTTCCCCCACCCTGGGCGTCTCGTCCACCTCCCGGCACCACCCCCGGCCCGAACCGCCTCTTGCCCTTCCTTCGCCTGGGCCGGAGCCCCCCGCAGCCACCTCCGGCTCCTCCTCCCGGCTCCTGCGGTCGGAATCACGCCGGCGCGCCTCCAGCTTGCCGTCCCGCGGACTACCTCCAGGGGCAGGCTGGAGGCGCGTGCCACCAACTCCTGCCCCCGCCCCCCACCACCTCCAACCCAATCTCCACAGCCTCTGCTGCCCGCCGGGGCACTTGACTTTTTTTTTTTACCACCTTCGCCGCAAGTCTCGTGCTCAGGGCTGGTGGGGGCGGGAAGGGCCATGTTTCTCTTTGCCCGATGCCAAGAGCAGGCTGCAGTTGGCAACTCCGTCTGCAGATTTGCAAACCTAGCCTTTGCACTTAGCAACAACCCCCGCTTATTTACTGCAGGGTTCCGAGACAAAGTTTCATCCAGGGGCTGAGTTGCAGGGGGTCATCAGGACGCATCTTGTTTGCACTCTGCATTGCCAAGGGGGATGGGGAGGGGCTGAGTGGGCATGGCTGACCTGCTGCCTTGCCTTTGTTGGAAGGAGAGGAGCCCTGAGCTTTGAGCCCAGACAGGCTGTCAGGAGGTCTCCTTTATGGTTCTGTTTGCAGACTGCGTCCTGGGCCCTAGTGGTGGTAGGGACGTCTGGCCCCTCCTCCCAGGGTGGCATTAACTCCCTTCACTGGTAAAATTCCCAGTAGGACATTTGGCAAAAGGGCCGGGCAGGGAGCTGCCAACCGAGTCTGGCCCTGTTTCCTGGGTTCCCAGGGTGCTGGCTTCTCCCCTACCCTGACTTCCTCTCTCACCGTAAGGCCCCAAGCGAACGCACCATCCCTCCTGTCCCATCTTCCTGGAGCGGGTTGGAACTCGCAGAACCATCTAACAAGCAGAGGAGGGAAATAACAACAGAATAACTGTAAGGGGAAGGAATGAGTAATAAAGCCTACCCAGGCAGGGAGGAGGGCTTTCATGTTTAAGAGATGCTATTTGCTTTTTAGGTCACAGGCTGCAAAAACAGGCTTTGATCCGAAGTGGGGGAATAATTTATTGAGAAAGTTTGCATGGTAGAAAAAAAAGGGATGTTTGTTTGATCTGGAGCCCTCTCAGTTGTCCCAAGTGCTGTTGGCTGTTGTTTAGAGTGGAAAAGCATTTGGTTCCACAGCAAATGCTTCACAGAGGGAAGTCCTTGCCCCAGGCAGCAGGACTTGCAGTGAATGTTGGATTTGAAACTATTTGGCTAGGGGTCTCCCCAACACTTTTGGAGATGAAGTGTTTAAGGATAAAGTTGTTTGGGCTCAGGATGCAGCAAATGTTTCCAGAACATTTCCCATCCAACATGCTTTTCTTTTTCCTAAATTGCCTGGCTAAACGGCCAGTAATACTGATCCAAGAGGCTGTCAGAAATCTTCACTTAGTTTTCATTGACAGGTGAGGTGAGACTGCTGGTCCCCAGCCCCCAGGTGCACCTGAGTCTTGAGGTTAGGCTTTTGACACTGACTTCCATGTCCTTGAAGTTGGGGGCAGGGTGTTGTGGTTAACGGGGAGCTAGTTGTCCTATACCCAAGATCCAGGTCAGAGGCTTCCAGTCCAAATTCTTCACAGCTCATCCAGCAGGCTCTTTGTGGGCTTCAACTTCTCCCTTTAGATTGTTCAAGGGGAGGCCATGTCAGCAGTGCGAGGTGTGTGGTGGGTACCCCTGGCTTTCCCGTCCTCCACACAGGATCCTTACCATGTGATCAAAGCTTAGAAACCTAGGAAAGTTCTCAGACAACCCACAGGAATCTAGAGTGCCCCAGCCACACCTGAGTTGTAGGCCTGTGTGTTGTAGCCCGGTGGGATGGGGTACACTATCTGGAGCTGAGGTTTGGATGCTGGCTATGCAGTCCCCAGTCGTGACAGTTATCCTGTGTCTCAGTTTCTTCATCTACAAGTAGAGTTAGTAACAGAACCTACCTCATGGTGGGTGTATGAATTAAGCCATATTGCACAAAGAAGATTAAACCCAAAGCCAGGCATGTGGTCGTAAGCACTTGGTTAGTATAAGTCATTCTTACTGTTAATATTAATGATCTGGAGAGAGCCCAAATGTAGCTTTGAACTTTGATCTCTCCCCTTTAGGCTAGGCTGAAGAGCTAGCTCCCTTCTCTGAAGAAGGGATCAGAAGGATCCTGCAGTTGCCAATGGGCAGCCATCTGTGGGAGCAAGCGGATTGAGCTCTGCCATCTCTGAGGTGGAGAGTAGGGTGAGAGGTGCTGAAGGACAAAGTAGACAAAGCCCCTTTCATTCTCCCAGGATCCCCTTGGTGTGTCCCCAGAATTGGGTCTGGAGGGTGGGTGTGGGCAGCATCTCCTAAGGGAGCTGGGTGCACTCTGGGACACTTGGCATTGCAGGTGGGCAGTGATGGATGTCAGAGGAGAGTGCAGGCTTCCCTGTGCTTGGAGAAGCAAGTTTGAGGATCTGTGTGTACAAAATCATTCTTGTAATGGCAATTATTGTCCCCGAGAAGGCATTAAAGTTAATGAGAGATAGGAAAGAGTGGGGCTCTGACCCCCGTTTAAAGACATTTAAGAGTGTGCAGTTCTTGTTTTCTGAATGTCTGGCCTTCCCGACACAAGGAGGCTCTGAGGACAGGTTTTCCAGCCGAAATATCATTAAATTGTATTAGCATCTTATTACACACACGCCTTAGTGGTCTGCCTCAGACAGGGAGAGTTTTTGTTTCTCTTTGAAAGATTGTGTCTGGAATGGTAAATTGCCTGCTTGAAAGCTTCCCCCACCCCCTTTTTTAAAGAGGAAGACGAAATCCTGCTGTGTATGGTGGCGGTCAGGGCAGGCCTGGTGGCCCCAGAGAGGAGAGTCCGGAGGCCAGGTTGGGGCATTTTAACTGCCCAGGGAGCGGCTGTCGTAGCAGGCCTGAAAGGCCCACTGTTCCCAGGGTCAGCTGGAAGGGCGTTAATGGAGGCCCAGGGTGTTTATTTGAGTTTATTTGCAGAAAGGTCTTTAAAGGGGGCTGGCATTGGGCATTGGTGTTTCAAGTCCAGATCCGAGGCCCCCACTAAGACCAATGACTAGTGCTGCCAAGAAAACATCTGCCATCAAATTGCTGCCCTATTACTGAGTTGACATTGATCATTAGCCAGGAGCCCAACCAAATAAAGCCTCTTGGAAAATGTGTGAGGTTAAGATGGGGAAGGGGGCTGTGAAAACAGGATGAAATCTTGGGCTGGGGTGTTTGTTCCTGCAAGCTACAGGCAGGCCAGCTGGGCTGTGTGGTCTCCACACTTCTAGAGGGAGGGGGCAAGAATACACTCGCTATTATGCGCTGCGTACAACGTGAGGAGGGCCATTGGGACTCCGGCAGGGATCCAGACAGACTTACTCTCATGGAACTTACATTCTGGAGGAGAAGGATATTCAACAAGTAGATCAACAAACACAAATGACGATGGATGCTGTGAAGAAGTTGAATAACGGGGTGATGAGCTTTCTTTAGATGAGGCCCTCCGCATAGACCTCTGACATTTAAGCTGAAAGATAAAATGTTGGACGTGCATAGACTGCGTCAACCATTATAGGTAGAGAGCACAGCCTGTGCATAGATCTCGAGGCATGGATTATTGAGCTTGTTGCAGGAAATGAAAGGGGGACTGTGTGGCTGGAAAGTGCTGGGGAAGGGGTAGTGGTCCATATGGACTTGTCGAGGTAGGTGAGGGCCAGATGTGTAGGGTCTTGTGATCAGGAGCTTGAGTTTTGTCCTTTGGCCAGTAGGGAAGCGTTGAAAAGATTTTAAACGGGCATGACATGGTCTGATTTATACTTTTTAAAGATAATTCTGGCTGCTGCGTGGATCCTGGATTATGGGAGAACGACAGTAGAAGCTGGGCGATAAATGAGGAGTCAGGCAAGACGAGACTGGCTCGGACTAGTGTGTATAAGTAGAAATGGAGTAAAGGGGGTGGATTCATGGTATATTCTGGAGAGAGAGCCCACTGGACTAGCCAAGGGTTGGTTGGCTGCGGGGTAGATAGAGGATGCACAGAGAGGCCGTAGGCTGCTGCTGCATTGAGGAGACCCTATGATACCCACACTGCAAAGGAGAGATTCCTATCAGTGTGTCCATGCTGGGGATGGTGTGGGAGGTAGAAATGGAAGGAAAAGTGGACCCTTTCTTTCCTAGAGTCTCCTTTGTAGGAAAGGTTTCCGGAGCACTTTCTGTCCCCAAAAGCAAGTGCCTTGTGACACTAAGGGATTTTCACAGAACAGATCTTGCTTTGGGAAAGATTAGAGGGGCCAGGGGAGAAGGAAAACCTAGAGACTAAGATCAAGTCTCAGCACCCACAGCCCCCACCTGCGTTTGCAGCCCTGGATTTCAGCTCTAGTGGAGTCCTCCCTGTCCTTCTTGCTGAGGTGGAGAGGGGCATTCGTGAGGTGAAGGGTTGTCCCACAAGAAAGCCCAGGCATCATCTGGGCCTCCATTAGCCACTGATGGTGGAGGCTCACCGGAGGCAGGGAGGCCCTTGGAACAGAGTTAGTTCAAAGGAAAGAAGATTCACTCACAAAACAGTGACTTCCCTCTGAAGCCTAGTTATTATTCTAATTAAGCCACCACAAAATCTGTTCTCTTAATAACACCCTGCCCAGGAGGACTCTGCGCTGTTCCACGGAGGGCAGGTTGGACAGGGAGCCGGCTGAGGGTCGGGTGCAGGTCTTCATGCTGGCTGATCACTGATCCTGGGCAGCAGGAAAGAGCATTATGAGACAGGTGGCAGCAGTCAGGGATCCTGTTATAGAGGCCCTTCCTTACTATACATTGTCACAGCTCCCTCTGAGGAGCCTTTCAGGTAGGTGCTGGTAGAAAGACTCACCACCTGGCCCAAAGGTATTAACTGGCACCTATGTGGAGAGCAAACCACTGGGCTAAGGGCTTTACGCTGCTCTCATTTATTCTCACCAGCTGATTCTGGCCCAGAGATGTGTTTAGTTTGGCCCTCTCAAAGTGTTTTAAAAATTCTGAGTCATTTGCCAATATTTTAAGTTCAGGAGATTTATGTAAAAATTCAGGTCCAGTTGGCCTTCTCTGGGAGGTGTGTCTTTCCCCGTGGTCTCTGATCTAGTGAGGGGTGGAGCTAGGCTTTGAAGCCAGTACCCCTGAATCTAGAGCTCCTGCTTTTATGCTATGGGAGAGCCTGGCTTGGAGGTGCCTGCTTTGCAGGAAATGAACAGAAATGCAATTCCTGGACAGCCTATTGCCGGAGAAAATAGCTGGGTGAATTTATAGTACCTCTCCCCTCCTCTTACCCTACCCGTGGCAGGGCTGGATTGGCAAGATGTGGGCTATAGTCAGGGTTCTGTTGAAGTCACCTTTGACACTCTCAGACCCCAGATGACAGTGAGGATGGGCTGCTGTGGGTAGTGGAGCATTATTGCCCCGTTTGTTCTACGACCTGGGCCGCTGATTGCACTCTGCTGCACAGTGGCAGGGAGGTCTAAAGGTCAAGAGTGTGGTCTCCTGAGCCAGATTTGCTACAAGCACTAGTCTTGGGCAAGTCACTTAAGCTCTCAGCTTCGTTTTTATCTGCAAAAGGGAAGCAACTGTCATGGTCACTGGCATCGAAGTTCTGTTTGTTCTGAGGGTTTAATGAAGTCCCTGTGTACCAGGACATCCTCCTCCCCTGCTGCAGTGAGTGCTTAGTAATTTTAGTCCTGTTGTTCCAGCCTCCCTGCGTGCCATCCATGCTGCTCACACCACCAGGAGTCTCTCTGTACCTCCACACCCTCTGCAGAGCACTTGTCCACGCACCTTTGGAGCTGGGCAACAAGCAGCCTCAATGAACCTTCCTGTCATCCTGATCCTGCTGTTGGGGAACACTGGGGTGGAGAGAAGCTCCTAGCTGAGGTCAAGTCCAAGGCAGGCGGGACCCCCTGGTCAACTCAGAGGTCTGGATAGTCGCGCCCTGCCTAATGCTCCCTGGTCTCTCTGGGCCACAGTAGGAGAAGGGGAATCCCAGGCCTGGCATGGGCAGACTCGGGGTGGTGACATGGCAGGTAGGATCCCAGGCAGGGTGGGGAGCCTGGCTGGCCTGCAGCAGGGCTGGGCAACAGGGCTTTCTTTCTGTTGACACTGGCTTCTTGTCTTTTGCTACGGGTAGTGAGGCAACTCAGAGTCCAGACTAATAGGAACATGGTGGAAAGCGCTCTGGGCCCCGAGCCCCAGATCTGTTCTCACCTTAGGACTCAGCCTCCGACGAGCTGCGAGACCCAGGGCGTATTAACAAGCCACTCAGTATTCTCCCCTCCAAGTGGGGACAAGAACAGGCTCTGCCACCCTGGACACTCTGCGGGATTAGAGGACCTAGTGGGTAGGAAAGCACTTCCAACAGGCAGGAGCTGACAAAGGCACAAAGGCAGCTCAGCGTGGGCTCAGGGATCAGCCCACGTGGATTCAAATCCCAGTTCAGCCAGTTACTAGCAGGACAAGGCACTGAGCCTCCCCAGTAAGTGAGGCTAATAGCTCACAACTCACCAGGTTGTTAGGAAACAGGAGACAGCGGAGATGGTATGGGTGGAGGAAGCAGCTCAGCGTGGGAGAGCTGCCCTTCTTACCTTAAAGTTAAATACTGCAGTCGAGATAAAGTGAATTTGTAGTATTCTCTGGAGAAGGGCACTGGGAGCGGGAGGGAGCCCAGCCCAGATCCAGTATCCCTGGGCCTGGTGTATCTATGGGACCCAGCTTGGAGCCTCCCTGCCCCCACCCCCATTTCCACACTCTTCTAGCCACTCCTCTCAGATGTGTCCTCAGTGCTGTTCTTGCTGGCTTGTCCTTTAAACCAGATAGCATGGTCCTACTGGAAAAATCAATCTTGTTTCCTCCGCCTTCCCCACCTCAGGCACCCAGCAGGGCACCCATTGCAACTGAGTGGGAGTGGATTCTCTGATGGGCCTGAGTTTCCTCAAGTGGAAGCTGGGGCTGGCCAGGTCCTAGTTACTGTTCAGTCTGGGCTTTTGACCACCCCCCACCCTGCTGCCCTCCCTCTCTGTCTTAGGCTCCTGCTCCTCTGAGACTCTGGGCTCAGGAGATAGGAGATGCAGCCTCCTCTCCCCAACCCCATTCCTCCCTAGGGTGGGTGGAGAGGGGGTGGGGCTGGCTGAGGAGAAGCCTGGGGCAGGGCCTTGTTCTCATTCTGCTTCAGGCGGGTGTGGGGAGGTAGGTACTGGTGATTTTAAGAGAGATTGAAGATTTCCCATTCCGCCTGTTAGTGTAATGGGACCTGCCTTTTGTTGCAGATGGAAGAGAAGAGGCGAAAATACTCCATCAGCAGCGACAACTCCGACACCACTGACAGTAAGACCTTCCATTTGGGTTCCTACAGGGAAAGCATTTGAGTCATCACTGGGCCCTCAGGCCCAGAGTGGGGAAGGCTGCCCCATGGTCTCAGTGTTGACAAAAGCGTGAGCTAGATCAGATCCCTCTGCTCCTAAGAGAGTCCCCACACCACCCTGGCCTCCAGGGTCTTGCTGTCCTCCTTACTTTACTCCCCTTTTCCCTCCAGGTCTCAGCTCCCCTCTGAGCCTTTACATACGTGGCTCTTAGGTTCCTGTCCTTGTGGCCCTACTGTTGTGTCAGAGCCTTATAGGACGTCCCCAACCAATAGGAAACCTGTCACTATTGTAATTACCTGATAAGTATCATTCCTAACCACTGGTAAGCTCCTTGATAGAAGGGTTATGTCTTATTCACTGCCTTATCTCCAGCTAGATCAGGCACATAATAGGTGTTCAGTAAATATTTGCTGAAGATATTATTGGAGTCTGCCTTTCATGGGATCTTGGTAATAGAATCTCAGAGGTAGACTTACGTATGGGCTAGGGGTGTCATTTAGATGTCTAGGGGGTGGGGGACATTGTCAAGGAGGAAATGGAGTTTAGAGAGCCTTTTCCGAGAGCTTTTCTGTAGTAGCAGAAGGCAGCTCTTCTCAGCTGCCCCAAGAACCTGGGCCTGTATCAGCCGGTTGGAGTAAGGAATTCCATTCTGCCCTGTGGGAGAGACACACTGCCAGGAGTATCCCTCCTCATTTGTGGTATATCCCGGTGGAAGCCCAGGCTGAGGAAGAGGCCATACTGCCAAGGAGGCTGGGCCTGGAGTTCTACAACTCTAGACCTTGGTTTGTTCACATGTGTGGTGAGCACCTGGGATTAGGGAGATCTCCAAGGCCTCCTAGAGCTCCCAGAGTTTTGCAACGCACCCCCCAGAACCTGAGGCAGATGAACTAGAATGGTGGGGGTCAGGTCCCAGTCCCTTCTCCTCCAGGTCTCATGTGTGTCCTTTGGGGTCTGTTTGCTCCGCTTGGCTCTGGCGTCTAACCTGGCCAGTCAGTCCTTCCTGCCTGCGGCAAGAGATCACAGCGTCAGGCGCTCTGTGGCTACAACCACGCTGCCTGTGGCCTGGCTCAGCACAGCCAAAAAGAACCGCATCCTCTACTTCTAACTTTATTACAGGCAAAGGAACCCTTGAGGGCGGAGCACCTGCAGGGGTGGGTGTCTGGGCAGCTGAGCCCTGTAGCTGCCTCGGAGTTGGGCCAGGCTGTAGCATGCTCCTTCTCCACCTTTCCTCCACTGTGCCCACCTATGACTGCTGCTCCTTTGACCCATAGGGCTGGAAGCCACAGCCTTGTTGTCCAGTAAGGGCTTAGACCCTCATAATAATTGCTCATGCTTATTAAGGCAGCACCGTGTGCCAGGGACTATGCTAAGACTTTACAGGTATGATATCTAATTCTCACAGTAACCCTTTGAAGATAGTTATTCTCTTACCCCCATTTTATAGAAGAGCAAACTGAGGCTCAGAGAGATTAAGCCGTTTGGCCGGATGACGAGCAGTTAAGTGGCTGAGCCAGGCTCAAGCCTGGTCCGTGGGTCTGCTTTAGAGCACTACTATTCCAGCTGCCCTGTCCTACCTCTATCTACCCATTTGGCATCACGCCAAGGAGGAAGCAGAGGACCAGAGAGTGCAGAGGATTTGTCATGGGTCACACGGGAAGCTAGTGATTAGTCCTAGTCACCGCCTTTTATTTTCCAAGCCCCTTCTAGTTGATGAGTGGAGGAGGCATCATGTCCCCACTCATCATTTGAAAGGCTCAGAGCAGGGACAGTTCACCAGGTGCTCACAGAGGTGTTCACCTCCTGAACCTTCAAGCTAGAGCTTTCCTCACAGGCTTCCTATCCTTGGACCGCAGGTGGATGGTGTTCCTGGCCTTGCAAGAGCTGCTAATGAGCTGTGTTCTCTCTGTAGGTCACACTACATCTGCCTCAAGATGCTCCAAACTGCCCAGCAACACCAAGTCGGGCTGGCCCCGGCAGAACGAAAAGAAGCCCTCAGAGGTGAGTAGTGCAAGTGTCCTGGAGGAAGATGAAGCAGAGGTGGGGAGGTGACAGGAGCAGAGACCTGGGGCGAATGAGGGAGAGTGAGCCTTGCAGATGTGTGGGGGAAGAGCACTCCTGGCAAAGGGCACAGTCATTGCCAAGTGAGGCCGGTGTTGCTAAGTGGAATTGATGGGAGGGGAGAGGGGGTGTCGCTCTCTTAGCCTTGTAGGTTGTCGTAAAGATGTTCCTATTGACCTGGACTAGAAGTTTCTTTCCAGGATTATAAGCAGGATAATGACATAGTCTGATGTTTTAATGAAAGGTCCCAGTGGCTACTGTGAGGAGAAGACGGGAATATGGGGGACAAGGGCAGAAGCAGGAAAGATTCTTTTGCAGTTGATCAGGAGACAAACGATGGTGGCTTAGAGCTTGGTGGAGACAGTGCAGTAAGAAGCAGTGGCATGTGATACACTTTAAAGACCAAGCCTTTAAAGGCTGAGTCTTTAAAGTGTATCACATGCCACTGCTTCTTACTGCACTGTCAGGATTGCTGATGTAGGGGCGAAGGATGGGGTCCTCAGAGTCACCCAGTTATCTGCTCCTTATTATGCCTGATTCACATGTGTATGCATTTTAATCCTTCCTTACCTCGACCTGGGATGTCTCCTGTGGCAGGTAGAGGCATTTGGCTCCTGGAGCTGTGGAGAAGAGCATTGGGGTTGGGCTGATGAATGGACATTGGCGTCCAGCTTCCTGCAGCCTCTGAAAAAATCACACCCTAGGGTCTCATTGCTCCCTCTTAGGTCTTCAGCACCTTTCCCTGAGCACAGATGAGGCTGCAAGAGCACCGAATATCTAAGAAGGGGGATTTGAATCTAGACCTCCAGAGAGACATTGCTCTGCAGCCTACAGGGTAGCCAGGCACTGGGCTGGACACTTCGGTTTTTTAATTCTTAAAAGTGGCCCAGAGTCCTCAGTCCTGCTACAATAAGCAAACTGAGGATCCCAAGGTTATATAGCCAAGACTTGAAGTTTTGGGGGCCAACAGTGCCCAGGGTGGGAAGGCCCAGAGTTCTTGGGCTGAGCCCTTGGCTTGGGGTAGGGGAGGGTACTTGTGTTCTCAGTCTGGGGCTCTCCTCTCCCTGCCCTCACCACAGGGGCAATCTTGGTGCTGCTGTCATTAGCCAGCCCCTAGGGGTTCTTCCACAGAATTCTGCATTTGAAAAACGACTCCCCGCCTCCTCCAGGAGGTGGCTGAGCCTAAGACTCTTCCTTTGTGGGAGGCAGGGAACCTTTAAGACCTGATGCCTCCTACCCCCATCCCCCAACCTATTGTCCTCCCTTGCCCCTTGGAGGAGGGGTGGAGATGGAAGGAGATGTCCCCAGGAATGCAGTTAGGACTGGAACGGAAGCTGGAAGCTGGGCATGGGAGGCTCTTAGTGCCCTCCTGGACTAGCCCTGCTCAGTGGGATGTGCCCAGGTGCACTGGGAAGTAGGTGCTAGGAGCCCCTGGGACCACCCCCCCCCACCCTACCATCCCCCCTCTCCTTTCCCACCCACCCCCACCTTGAGATCTATAGAGACTCCTCAATTGTTGCAGTTGAATTAGTAAAACAATAACCACCTTTATGTGTCTTCCTGGTCTTGGGAGGCAGCAATTGTCTTGGCCATTTTGGAAAAGAGGAACCTGCCCTCTGCTTTTTGTGGTTATTCGAGTTGGAGAAAGGTGGAGAAGTTCTGGGAGCTTCTAGGGCCTGGCTCCTTGCCCCACCCCACCCCCTCATTCCCCCTGCTCTGATCCCTGAAAGCACCTGTGGGAGGAGGGGCAGAGATCCCAGGGGCCGGGCTACCATCTACACCCAGGATAGGCTGGGGCCTGGGAGGAAACAGGTGTTAGCAAAGGCCTGGGGGAAAGAGTGATTTGCATGGGGCTGAAAATTCCCCTGCCTCTTGTGTTTTCCAGCTCAGAGCCTTTGAACCTTTCCCCACCTAAAAATAGAATCAAGCCATTGTAAGGGTGTGAGTGCCCAGCCCTGCTGGGGACTGGGCTATGTGCGGCCCTGGGTTCCAGCACAGGAGCCTCTCGGGAGGCTGTGAGGCCTGACTGGGGACACTCGCCCTCAAGTCCTGGGCTACAGGAGTACTGAGGAAGTCTTCCCCGCCTTGAACTGTCGCCAAGGACAAGCTTTTCCTCCCATAGCAGGCTGGAGAGCAGCCTGAGAGGTTTCCCTTGTCCCCTAAGTGAGGAGGCTGAGCCATAGCTGCCATAAATTCCAAGCTATCGTGGGGCAGAGGAAACCGTCAATGAAAGCTTCCAAATTATTTGGCTCATGAGAAGGCGGAGATGAAAGCGAGGATTTGGCGGCAGAGAGAACATTTGCACTAAATCTCGCTGGGCTATTCCTTTCTCTTTCTGTGAATGGGTTGGAGAGAAGGGCCTTTCTAGTCTGCTGGGCCTGGAGGCTCAGGGCTTTGGACCCCCTGATGGGACGGGATCTGGGAGCCCCATCTGCCCTGTCCCTCGGCCCCCCCCCCACCGCCTGCAGTAAGAAGCCTGTAGGGTGTTTGTCAGGCTGGTCACACAGTCTGCTCCATTCTGGCCCAAGTTCCCAGCCAGGATGTTTGCAAATTGATTTGAGTGGTGCAGGAGGCTCCTCCCTGGTGGCTACATGGTCCACTTGTCTTCTCATCTCTGAACATGGATAGTGATGGGGTGAGGGGCTTGCGGCCCAGGAGTACTTAGCAGCAACACTAGCACATAGTGAAGCCAACAGCTATGGAAAAAGCTGGGGTTGGGTTTAGGCGAGACTGGAGGGGCTGCCTCTGTGATGACCTACCAAGGCCCGTCCTTCCCAGGGCACCCTGAGGGTGCCAATCCAGGGACACCCTCTGCACCAGAATATAGTGCCCCGGGGCAGAAAAAAGTGCTCCAACCATGAGTCAGGACCCTGGACAGGGCCGAGGCCCTGAAGCCCAGCTTCTCTTCAGGCCCTTAACCAGTGGGTGGCCTTCTTCAGCTAGAGTGAAAAAGAGTGTGAGCCTCAGTGTTGGGGGCTGAAGGAACAGGCCCTAGGAGTCCTGGGAGGCTGGGTTAGGATTTTTGGTGGAAATACACCAAGATTGGCCCTAGGATCTCCTCTGGCAGAGGAGGATGAAGGTAGGGCTGATCCCAAAGGCACAGACTGCTGCCTTCTGCTGCTCTGCCTGCCTGCAGTATCCCAACAAAGCTGAGATCTGTTCCTTGGGGCTTAAAATTCTGAAGGAGGGGAAGGGATTAGCCTGCCCTGGGGAGGTGGTTTTAGTGGAAAAACTGTGCTGAGGCCTTAGTCCTTGGTCTGGCCCATCTCACCAAATGGCATAATTGTTATTGGTGCTTCAGACTTTGTGGGTCATATCTCTGTGAATCTGATGAAGATCACAGATCTCCATCTTACCTCACCCCCAGGAATTGTGACTTAAATGGTTTGGAGTGGGGCCCAACTACCTGTACTTTTGAACAGCACTCCTGCTGGAAGCCAGGGTTAAATGCTACCATAGACCTTTCTTAATTTGCTCAGGCAGGAGTTCCTGGCTTGGGCCTCCCTGGAAGATCCTGAGTGAGGTTGAGATGCTTTTTAACCTGATTCAGTGACCTAAGCAAAGGCAGTATGTGGGTAGGGGCAGCCCCCCAGCTCACCCCCAACCTACCCACCCCCGCAGCGCCTAGTGGACTGAGAGGTTTCTGCCAAGCCCTCACCCTGGCAGGGCAGATAAGGAAAGCCCTGGAGGCTGCCATCTGTGGCTCTGTCTTCCTCAGGCCAGGCAGAGAAGCAGGTGAGGAGGGCAAGCCAACCCTGGGGGTTTCCCCCCAGGCAAGCTGTCTTGAAATGGAAAGCTGTGTTTTTAAGAAGTCAGCCAGTGGGCAGAGATGTGGGTCTTCAGGACCCAAGAGCTTCTGATTAAACTCAGCAAGCACTAGAGGGTACCTGATAGGCCCTGCCTGGTGCTAGGGGGCCAGAAAATGCAGGCCCTGTCCCCAGGGAGCTTGTCCTCTGGCTGTGGCAGGATGCAGGTGCTACGTAGGAAAGTGTTCGTTATTAGAAGTGCAGCCAGCTTTGCCACCGAGGAGCTCTGTGACCTTGGACAAGTGACTGTTTCTCTCTGAACCTCAGCGTCATCATCTGTGGAGACTTACCCTGCACCCTGCCATGGAGTTTCTGTTCTGTAGATATGACTCTCCTTTCCTGAGGCCTGTTGAGCCTGGGGGTGGGGAGCAATCCCCAACTGAGCAGAAGTGAAGCTGGCCTCCCTGGGACAGAAGCCTGATGGTCCCAGAACAGGGTGGGTGGGAGTCGAGATCCAGCTGTCGGCTCTCTTGTAGGCCTTGGTGACAAACTTATATATCCCTAGATGAGGGAATGAAGCCTCCATGCAGGTTCCACAGGGTCCCTTGACCCGTGCTTAGCTTCTAGCCCCTGGGAACAAGGCCTGGGAGAAAGAGGTGATCCTTGTGGATATCCTCTGTCAACAGTAGGGTGTCCTCAGGACCCAGTGCTGGTGAAAGTTCCTACATAAGGTGGCCTCCCTCCTAGAAAAGGCAGTGAGTGGAGAAGAATGGGGATGCAGTTCATTGGCACGACCCATTGCTTTTAAAAATCGGACCCTTCTACCTTTGGTGAAGGCAGGGTGGCCAGATTGTGTTGGGGGTACAGAACCATAGGATCAATAAGATGCCTTCCTGGAGGAGCAGAGGTATTATCCAGACATTTGACATAATCTTATTTATATTAAATACAATGATGGCATATATTGTAGTAAAATTCAAAATGCCCACAAGCTTGAGAGAGAAAACAGTTTTTGAGCCCTGTTTCTAGCCAGCAGCTCATCTGCTACCCCAGAGCAGGCGGGCAGTGAGGGGAGAACCCTTCCGTTGGGCTAAGCGCCTGCTTGCTGAGCCTCCCGCTGCCTTCCTCTGGGTGGGGAGCAGAATCCACTTCTCTTATAGTGGAAACATTGCTGCTCCCGCCAGCTGGAAAGGCCGCCTGGCCTCTGGGACTTGTCTTGCAAAAGAAATGTGTGCAATAAATTCTCTTTAAGAGCAGGAAGTGCTGTTATCCTTGTGAAAGAGAAAGAGATGGGGGTGTGTGTGTGTGTGTGTGTGTGTGTGTGTGTGTGTGAAGTGTCTGACCAAATGTGGTAGCTTGAATGAGAGACTGGGCAGAGGGTGGCTTTTCTCAGAGCCCTTCTCTGGTGTTTTATGCCTAATTTTAAGTAACTTTGCTTTTGGCTGAGATACTCTTTATCAGGTTCCAGCCCAGGAAAGAGAATTTTTTTAAAAGAAGAAATAGCTGGGTGGTTTGCAGGTGGTATTGCAGTGGTTAAAGGACAATGCAGACCTCCAACAGTGGTTTAACCTCTCTGGGTCTCAGTTTCCACAGCTGTAGGATGGGAGTAATATGAATGAAGTGAGGTTATATATATGAGGCATTTAGCACAGCACCTGGCAGGTCACAACAGGGCAATTACTTTTCACTATTAGCTTTCGTTTCTAATGAGATGAGTTGCTCAGGAAAAAAAATTTGTGATCAAAATGAAGTATCTGGTAGTAATTTCACTGGGCTTTTTCAGGACAGACCCTCAAACATCCTTTGGAGGACTCGGGGCAGGTGCCACTCCTATGCTGGCATTAGGACTCCTCATATGGACAGAGGTCAAGGAGAGGCAGTCTTGGTCAGAGCCATTTGGGACAGTGACCAAGAACAGTTCCTGAATTCCACCTGGAAGAATCTTCTGGACCAGTTCCCTGCCTCCACATTTCCTGCTAGCAGGACAGGAAGTTTCAGAGTTTAGTCATACTTCAGACAAATCCTGAGGTTCATTCATTCATTTACTCACTTGTTCTATAGGCATTTCTTAAGTACCTGTTGTGTGCCAGGCATTTGATAAACTGGCATATTGATAAACGGGATACACATGCAGTCTTTGCCTCTCTCAGCTTGATTATTAGAGGAGATGGATTTTAAACAAATAATTACACAAATAATCGTATTTTGTAATTGCGATAAGTGCCGGAGTCTTTCTTTAAGTAACTAAACTCGGTGCCTCCTTGTCTGAAATACACTTATGATACAATAATTCACCCTTGAGAAAAGGAAGCAGAGCCCAAGGTCCTGGGATAAAATATTCAAATAACATCCACAAATCTTGTGGTCATATATAAGGACTCTTAGTATAGCACAGTGAAAGTTACCCATTGTCATTTGCTTTTGGAGATCATATCAGACTCCGCTGATACTTTCTGGCAGAGCTTGTTTTTGATTCTCTCTAGGAAAATAAGTGCAGAAAGCCAGATAGACTTTTTGATGGTTGTAGAGGGCAAGGCCATGAACTGTGTCTCTACATCTGGGCAGCACAGGGTCTTCGGCTCCCTCCAGAGCAGCACTGGCACCTTGGCACTCAGATTGGTTATCAAATTAGAGTTTTAGACCTCTAAACATTTTTCATAGTGTTTGAAGAAGCTACAATTAACATCCCCTAAGCAGCTCAGCAGAACTTGGTTGCTAGGCAACAGACCTTTAATGACAATTTGTCAATTTCTACCAAAAGAGAAAAATAGTAAACATTCACATTCTTAGAAAATTGCTTGTTTTCCAGCTTTCAGCTTTCTTGCCATGGCACGGCCTCCAGTTCATCAGTGTCTATTTTATTCTTTATTTAGTTTTCATAAATAATTCAAAGGTGTTCCAGGAGAATAATTGAGCCTTTTTTTCAAGCCTAACCTCTGGCAACTCAAAACAAAAAGATGTTTAGGTTACAGCTGGGTTGCCATATTTGTGGACGGGCTTTATATGAATGGACAGAGGCTGCTGTAGAAGGTGCAGAGTACCCAGCTGTAGCCTTAGGCAGCAACCCAGGAAGGTGGTGGCAGATCGTGGAAGGCTTTTGAGTCCTTCAGCCTCTCTTAGCACCTAGCACGTGCCAGGCCTCGTGTGCACTGCTGGGCTCCGACCTGCCGCGCAGCCAGATCTCACTGAGCTTACCTTCTCGTGGGGAGATGTGGCAAGAAACCAGGAGATTCCCATACCGGGGCTGTGGGAGTTCAGAGGAAGCCCAGAACCCAGCCTGTGATCGGGAAAGGCTTCCCAGAGCAGATGTGGGCTGAACTGAGACCTTAAGGATGAAATAGGCCAGCCCAACTTTGGCAGGGGAGGAGAGTGTCTCAGCAGGGTCCTCTCCTGTGCTATGTGCCAAGGGAGAAAAGTGCTCTGGATACTACATTCACGTGGGCACAGGGCCTGGTAGACCCTGCAGCTCAGCCTGCAGGCAGTTGCAGCTTGCAAAAGCCTCCATCTGATTTGCATATTCCAGCCCTTGGGGAAGCCACCTGATTTGACTTTAGGTTAACTCAGGGGCATTGGCAGTGAGCCCTGTGTCCATAGGGGCAGGGGGCCTGTGAGACAGTGCTGGATGGCGCAGGAGTAGTCTTGGCCTGGGTTTCTTTGCCACTGCCTACATGTGGGACCTTATAATAGGCTATTTAACTAACCTGTGTCCCAGGTTTAGCGCCTGCCTCACAGAGTTGTAATAAATTAATTCAAGAACAGCCCTTACACTGGTATTGGGCACAGGGCACTCTGTAAGTGTAGGCTGACACCATTATGATGGTACTGCCCTTCGTGTGCTTCCATGGGTCCTCTGGTGTCCAGTCTGCCACCTGTTCCCTGAGTGACCCAGGACAAAACTTGGAGCTCTCTTGGGACCAGACTCCTCTCTTCCTGACCGAGTTGAGCCTAGTATTCCTTCCTGCTCTAGGTTCTCAGTGCCAAGGCTATTCCTAGGTCAAAGCCACCACTCCGCAGCTGGTCTGGCATGGCACTCTTGTCTCTCGGACTCCAGCTTGGGCGGCAGCTTGATCCTTAGGCTTCAAGCCCTGCAGACCAGAGACTGTGTTGCTCTGTTCACGTGCATGTGCTTGGGATTTCAGCTCTGGGTATATCCACGAGTTGTGTCACCCTGTTAATAATGGGGGTGTAAAAAGCACCATTGAGAGACAGCAGGGGGCCTCAGACTATTCAGATAATTCCCCAGAGAAGCCCATTCATTCATTCACTCAGTCACTGTTTACTGACTACCTACTATGTGCCTGGCACTGAGAATGTATCAGAGAACAGGACAGGCAGGTATGGCAGGGGAATGATGAGAAACCAGCGACACGAGGACACCAGTTAATTTTCAGAAGTGAAAGTGCTGGGAAGTAAGGCAGGATGATGGGCTAGAAAGTGGCTCTGTTGGGCAGTCAGTACTACCTGAATCAAGGTGATCAGAGAAACAATCCTGGAGGAGGTGCTGCTTCAACTACAGCCTGTGGCATCAGAGCAGCAGGGTTTGGCTGTCATACCCCTTTGCTCGCCTGGGTCGAAAGAACTACAAGGCAGTGATGAGTCTACTGTGCGTTCTGTTCATCCGCCAGGTCCTGTACTGGGGCCCAGAGGGAAGTAAGGCCCAGGCTGCTGCTGGGAAAGGCCCTGAAAAAAGTACCGAGAGTGCTCAAGTTTGTGTTCTGGTATCAGCCAACTTACTGCTTGCTAATAAGATATGCAAATTATCAGGGCTATAAAATCTTAGCCACATTCCATCTTCTGTTTAATTAGCATTTAATCATAATCTCATATAATTTTTTTTCACACTGGCATCCTAATTAAATGTTAGGGTGTTAGTCTTTTTTACGGAATGCTCTACGAATTTGCGTGTCATCCTTGCGCAGGGGCCAAGCTAATCTTCTCTGTATCATTCCAGTTTTACTATATGTGCTGCCGAAGCGAGCACTAGGGTGTTGGTCTTAACAGTTAAATTATATCGGAAAAAATGGAGTCTTCAAGAAACTCGACCTTTTTCAAGCCAGGGCTCTCTCTAGCTAGACACAGGCATTAATTAGGTTTCTGCAAGATGCTGCCTCGAACCCCCTTGGTGCCCCCATTTCAGTTGTTTTCTTGCTGTCATGGCCCTAGATTTGAATGAGACACACACAACCAGTGATTTAGGCCCTGATCAGGCAGAGGTTACTGTGAATGGGTTTGTCACGAGCCTCTGGAAGGCCAGCAGATGCTGACTTGTCCTGGAGGGGGTCCAGGACTTGGAGTTTGGTGTGAGGCCTGGGGGACTCCTCGAAGTAGTTTTTCTTGTCTCGGTGATGCAAACTCTCCTTTAACTTGTGACTCTCATGTAATGATCACTGGGAAGCTGGTACCTGTGCAAGTCACATAGTCGAACTGCCACCAAGTCCTGCAGCAGCCTTTCCTGGGAGGTCACAGTGAGGTCAGGCAACCAGGGCAGGAGGGGCACTGCCGGTGCTGCTGGGGCTGGGCTTAGAGATTGTTTTGCAGTAGAGAGGGAGCAACAGACAATGTTGAGAAAAGCATTTTCCCCTGAGTGACCAGAAGAAAAACCAGAGTGCGAGGGTGTAGCCACTTATGGCCTGGCTCTGAGGGAACTCAGATGGACTTGACTGAGAAGGATTCAGCCTCATCTTTCTCCTGCCCTATCGCACACACAGGCCGCGACTGTAGAGCTTCTGCTGAGCAGGGCACGTGGTATCCTTGTTCTTGAGGGACCGAGGAGATCTTGACCAATGGAAGGTCTTTATCTAGGCTGCCACAAACCCCAGCCTCCACTCAGCTATTTGCATATGGTCCTGGCATTTCATTTGCCTGGGATTGGCGCCCTGCACTCTTTAACACCTCCACTTGTGCCTATGGTGCAACTGCAAACATAGTTTTAAACCTTCATCTGAAATTCCCTGAACACTTACTTAATGACAGTGTAATGTTCACAGAGGCCTTTCTTCCATCTGATTTTTCCGCTTGTTTTGTTTTGATTTGTTTTGTTTTTTGCCTTTCCCAGTGTTTCTTCTTCTGTCTGAGGTCCATTCACATTCATCACTCAATTCTTGTCCTTTAACAGTTCAGAACACATTCAACACATTTATTGAGCATCTTGCTGGCTTCAGAGAAGATGCATTATTGTACTTAGTGCATTTGTGTTGCCTTCTGACTTAGAGTCAGTGGGCAGAGAGCCACGTGAGTTGCATTTGCCTTTCCCTCCTCTGGCCTGTGGAGCAGACCACCCAGAAGCAGTCTGAAACCACTCTCTCCACCCTTGTTCCCACCAGGTTTTCCGGACAGACTTGATCACAGCCATGAAGATCCCAGACTCGTACCAGCTCAGCCCGGATGATTATTACATCCTGGCGGACCCATGGCGACAGGAATGGGAGAAAGGCGTGCAAGTGCCCGCTGGGGCAGAGGCCATTCCAGAGCCCGTGGTGAGGTGAGCCAGGCAGCCCAGGCCCACAGGCCACAGGCAGGGGAGGAAGGGGAGACAAGGACCCAGCAAGGCACCTGCCATTCCTGGGATTCCTCTCTAGCTCAACTCTGTTCTTAGATTCTTTTGGACCATAAACCATTGAAACGTTCCAGAAATACTGGTAGTTTACCTTTAAAGCTAAGGGCTTGGGCTCAGCTCTGGAACCAGACAACCTGAGTTCAAATGGCCACTCACATTCAATGTGACATTGAGTCAGAAATATAATCTCCCTGGGCCTCGATTTCCTTGTCTGCGAAACAGGAATGATGACAATAACACCTGCCTCTTACGGTGGTCGAGATGATGTAGAGAAATGATGCAGGAAAGGCACTTGGCACAGGGCCTGGCACACAAGGACTTGGTAAAAACTGGCCGTGGATTAGCTTGATGTCAGTCCAAACTGGGTCCCACAGCACAGCTCATCAGGGATATCTTCAGGCTTTTAACTAGTCCTTAAGACAGAGATAAGCCATGCTTCTTAAACCTTTCCAAGGAGGCCTGAGCGGGAGAGAGTTGTGTGCACCCAGTGGATGCTCAGGAAGCAGTTGCTATGACCAGCATCTGAAGAGTCCCCTTGCCAGAGCTGGGTCAGGGCTGAGTCCTCGCTGGGCTTCATAGCCTTCTGGGCTTGTGGGTCAGAGACCCCCTGGTGCTCTTGTCAGGAGGTGGCCCCATGGCCATGGGCCTTGCCGCCAGCAGCAGAGTTCAGCCAAGTGCTGCTTTCTGCACCCTGGGAAATCCTCCAAGTCAGTCTTGGGGCAGAGAGGCCTGCTGTTCTGGCCTCCTCCGCCCACCAGCCCTCCAGAGCTGGGCAGCTCATGTTATTGGCAGCCCACTCCTGGCTTTGGCAGCCCCATGGCTCTCAGTTAGGCCCTTTTGACCAGGCCTGGGGCAAAGGTCGCAGCCGTCACCTCCCATGACATTGACGCCGTAGCTTCCTGGCAGCCACACCCATGACTGGCTCACAGATACCCAGTACCTGTTTGCTGCCAGACCTGTGCTGGGCATGGGACTACAGAAGCGAAGCAGACCGATCCCTGCTCGGGTGCTCGGTGAAGATTGGGTGCTGGGCAGAGCTCATCCTCCTGTGGCTCCTGAGGGCCGAGTTCCTACCAGCATTTGACTGGGGCCTTTGGAGAACCAGGAAGCTCCAGGCCTTTCCAGAAAGGAGTACATGTGAGATATGGAGAAAGAATTCATTCTCCACATCCCCTGCCCAGGGCTAAGAACATGGGTCAGGCTTCTAGCCAGTTTTGCGCCCTTACCTCTGCAGACTGAAGAACTGTTACTGCGCTCTTTGAGCCTGTTCCTTCCCCTGTCAAACGGGGCTGAGAACAGTACCTGCCTGGTGTGGTGGAATGAGAAAACACAGCCCAAAGGGCTAGGGTGATGCGGGGAGGGGCGGGCCACCAGCTGGGCAGAGAGGGGTGAGTCTTGATTAAGCTTGGCCTAGCAGTCTGTCCTTTCTCCTTGATGTCAATGTCAGGGGGTTCCAGAAACATCCGCTGGCCTGAGTAATTAATTGCAGATGCTTCCACACCAGTAGCTTGGCTTCGGTCTGCCTGCCCGGTGCTTTATCTGTTGACATCAAGAGCAGCAGAGCACGTGTTCACATGGCTCTGGCTCTAGTAGGTGTGTTCTCCACATATACACAGCTGCTTTAAGTTGACAGGAACCAGGCACTCCTGGCCTGTCCATGCTCTCTCAGGATAGACCGGAGGGGGAGGGGGAGAGGTGTTCTCTTGGTGAGATCTCCATGCCCCGTCTTCCCCTGTCTCCCTCCCACGCGGTGTCTCCAACTTCCTGAGTGCCTCCTACTGCACGGCCCCCATCTGGAAGCCAGCATGGCAGCCTCTGCAGTCAGTGTTGTTACAGGAACTCTCTTCCTGACAACTTGCTGTGCTGACCCTGTTAGGTTCATCTTCTTTAATTATCATTTTAGCCCCAGAAAGTTGATATTACTGTCCCCATTTTATAGATGAGGAAGTTGGGAAATTCTGGGGAATTCCCTGCATGACCGTCAGGGCCTAGCAGGCCAGAGCAGGAAATCACAGGCCACAGGAACAAGCCCTGGATTGCCCCAGTGAGGCCCAGAGAGAGTCTTGTGCCATGATCACTCTACATGCTGGATCTGACATCCCACCCCCAGCTGCTACCCCGACCCACTCTGTCCTTCCCTCCCCGCCTAGTCCTCTTTGGCCCTTAGGTAGGTCTGCCCACCTCATGGTCTGAAATTTATCTGGATAATGCGAATCTGTCTTTCCCCCAGATCAAGAATTGAGTGAGGGCCTATACTGTTCTCTCAGTGTGGCCAAGAGACTCAGCCCAGGGCCAAACCAACCTCTGGTGTCTGTCTGGTCTTCTAGAGTAGAGACTCTTTCCTCTCCCAGACTCCAGCCCAGCTATCTGACACCTCCTCTCAGCTGACCTCAGTTCTGCTGGCTACCACTGAGACCAAGGCCCTGGCCTATGGTCACGTTGGTCCATGCCTGGCGAGAGTGCTTCCTTCGTAGCCAGAGCCAGAAGAGGCCACACAGATGAAGGTGAGAGGCCCAGGAAGCACAGGAAATGCCTTTTCTTTGTGACACCTTTATCCCCAGCTTCCTAGAGAAAGAAACGTGATTTTAGCCCCAAGAGCTCTGGCAAGATGGCAGCTGACTGAGCACACAGGTAGTTATACCAATAGGTGGTGAGCATTCGGACAAAGATTATCCAAAACCCTGACTAAGCACATGCTGGGGACACAAACAAAGCAAAGTCACAACAGCAAAATCAGTCTGTGTTTTTAAAGGAATGTATTGATTCAAGTAAGAACCTCATGAAGAAAGGCAGAATTTCTTAGGACGAGGAGTATTTGTCTTCTATTTCGAATGACCTGTTAGTCATGCACTGTCATCTCCTAAGGCCTTTCCTCATCTGGGCCTCTGCGCGGGGAAAGGGGGCACCAAGCCCTTTGCCTTTCTCCTTGCCCCTCTCAACCTCCTCTGGGCCTCCCTCCTGGCCAGTCTGCCTCCTGTCTCTATCCTTCCTGCCCCTCTTGCTCACATCCGGGGCATTTCCTGGAGCCCAGGAGCCCTCCCCATAGCTCGGCCCTGTGTCTGTGCCATCCAGGGCCCTGCCCTCCCCTCTCCAGTCGGGCGCTGAGTCACAGCCCCTGGCAGCCCTGCCTCCGACCCCAGGAGGCCTCTTGGGCAAGTGAGGGGCCTCTCAGCCCCAGCAGGACTGGCCAGATGGAGGCCATGCTCTGCAGCAATAACCATGGCAACCGGTGGGGGTGGGGGGAGCTGGCATATTAACTGGCATCAGGAACTGAGGGGCAGCACACAGCTGAACCAAGAGAGGACACTGCCCTCGCAGGGCAAAAGCCCTCATATTCCATTTCAGAAGGAGCAAAGTGACTTCTTAAAATATACACTCACATGCATATATTGCTCACTGTGTGCCAGGCACTGTTCTAAGAGCATTACAGGTGTTTATCCATTTCATTCTCACTCCAGTCATAGAAGGGAAATACTATACTTATTAGCCCATTTTTTGAGATGAGGTCACTGGGGCACAGAGAAGTTAAGTGGCTTGCCCAGACTCACACAGTAAGTGGCAGAGCGGGGCTTTGCTCCAAGCTGCCTCAAAGGCAGAGCCGTAGCCTGAGGGAGGGCCAACCTGGACTGTGATCCTCGGACTGTTGTAGGTGCATCTTTAGTATCCAGGGGAGGAGGCTTCCATCTTGGGGCGGGGAGCATTGTAGGCAGAGACTCATGGCTCAGGTAACAGTCTTTCTGGGGGAAGGGCAAGGTGTGTGAGCAACACTGTGTCCTCTATAGCATTAAACCTTTTATGTGGAAAGGGCCACTCTGGGCTGCAGTGGTGAAACCAGCCATGACACTGCCACACCCCAGAGGAGACCTAGATTCAGTTCCCCTCAGGCTGTAGGTGAAAGAGGGCCTAGGGCTTTCGAAGGTATGGGGACAACCCCTGGCCTCTCCCCAGCCTTGAGAGTTATGCTGAAGGACCTGGAGCCAGCCACCTGGCTCTATCCTACTTGTCTCAGAGTGGCTGGCACCGGGCACTGCGCAGGACAGCACTTGGGATGCTTCCCACAGTTCTGGGCAGGGCATATCCAGATCATGGGGCTTCTGCTAAGACCCAGGTACCCTGGTGGGAGGGGCAGTAAGGGGTGTGCTCTGGGCAGGATGGAGTTTGTGGATTGCGCAAGGGTTGTGGATCAGCCCCAGCTCTGCCCCACAACCCGTTGGTCTCCTGTCCTGCTTAGTCACAGTCATCTGAGACTGCAGGGTGGGCAGGTGGGAGGAGGAAGTATAAGAAGGGAGAGGAAGGAGGTGGGCCCTGCTTGGCACTAAAGTCTCACCTCACTTGCCCACCAGCTTCTCACCTGGGCTGGCCAACTCACTGTAGGCCCCCAGACCCAGCGAGGGTAGCAGACTGAGGGTCCCTCCCCTCATGATTCCCCCTCTTGATTTCCTAGGATCCTCCCGCCGCTGGAAGGCCCCCCCTCCCAAGTGTCCCCTAGCAGCTCTGAACTTGGCGAGGGCTCCCAGCCTGATTGGCCAGGGGGCAGCCGCTATGACCTGGACGAGATTGACGCCTATTGGCTGGAGCTCATCAACTCGGAGCTCAAGGAGATGGGTAGGTGACCTGCCAGGCCAAGAATGGGATCGGGGCAAGCCAGGCAGGTTTTTCTCCTTAACCCCAGCATCCTCACCCTCAGAAGGGCAGAGGCCACAACTGGGCTTTGGCACTGAATGGATCTGGGGAGATGGTCCCTGCAGCACCACTGATTGGAGAAGTTATGTGGTATCTCTGTGCCTCAGTTTTCATAGATGTCAGGTGAAGGGTGATAATAGCATGTAATCGACAGAGTTCTTGGGAATATTGTTAATAAGCCTGACCGTTACATAAAGAGTGAGGGAGCACACAAGTGATTCTAGGATGACAAGTGGGGTCGAGTCAAGTCAACCTCCTGGCTGAAACCCACTAACATGGTGAGGAAGGACCAGCTCTGTCATATGCAGCCACCTGTGGAGATCCCACCATACACATAGCACAAGCAGTGGATTCCCCATGGAGTCAGCCACATCCCAGAGATACTTCTGTGTTATCTGCATGTTCACGTGTGTGTGTGTGTGTGTGTGTGGTCACAGGCAGGCTGTCTGAAGTCAGAACACCACGACAGGCCCCCAGAGCCTTTGAGATTGGAAGGTCCAGCCCATTCGATTTTCAGACAATGGAGCTGAAGCCCATGACAGTACACACATTTGTCCAGGTCATAGTAGGGGAGTGCAGATCCTTCTGTACATCTGTCCTGAAAAGTGGGCTCCTCACACCCTCCCTTGCTGTCCTCACAGAGAGACCAGAGCTGGACGAGCTGACCCTAGAGCGTGTGCTGGAGGAGCTGGAGACACTGTGCCACCAGAATATGGTGCGAGCCATTGAGACCCAGGAGGGGCTGGGCATCGAGTATGACGAGGACGTTGTGTGTGACGTATGCCGCTCTCCCGAGGGCGAAGATGGAAACGAGATGGTCTTCTGTGACAAATGCAATGTCTGCGTGCACCAGGTGGGCAGGCCCCTACGAAGGAGGTCAAGAGGGGAGGAAGGGGCTTGGCATGAGTACCCCGAGGTGCCAGGGACACCCAGGGCCCCTTGGCCCAGCTCCGTCAGGCAGACTTGAGTAATTACCCATTGGATGGTGTTTCTTCCCTCTCCCGTCAGCCTCCCTCAGACATTTTCCTCTGAACACGCTGCCCTTGCCCTCCGCTCTCTATTCCTCACTGTTCTGAACTTACAGAGAGGCAGCACAGTGTAGTGACTGAGAGCAAAGCCTAGAGCCAAGATGCCTGGTTTCAAATTGTAGCTCTGCCTTGTACAAGCTCTGTGGCTTTGGGCAAGTTTCTTAACCTCTCTGGACCTCTACTTCAACTATAAATAAAAGTAAGTTGAGAGGAGTAAATTACTTACTGTGAGTTATTTTCACAGAACAATATCATAAGGGCTATAAGTATTTGTTACCATTATTGATAATTATAAAATGTCCTTCTTGACCAGGCCCCCATCTTGATCTTGGGTCCAGGACCCTAGGTCTTAGGCATCTCTGGGCCTTATTGCAGAAGACGACCTGACTGGAACACAGTGGACCTACTTTGTCCCTGACTTGGATGCCCCGCACCTACCCACTACTGCTCGAGTAGCTCCCGGGGAGCTCCGAGGGGCTTCACCTAGCTGGCGAGTGGGTAGGCAGTACTCCGCCATTCATCCACGCCCCTTAGACACAGCCGCTCTTAGGTCCATCAGTCCTAGGCTTGACCAGGAGGATCTCCCTTGGCAGAGATCCCTGTGGAAGAAACGGGTGGAAGCTCTGCTCTTTGTCCTCAAGCAAGATATATACCAAAATTTGTACTCAACTTCAAGCAGTTCATGGACACTTCTGAGGTCCATCATCACTGGTTAGAAACCTCTGCCTAAAATTGACTGTCCTCCCAGCAGAGGGCAGACCTGAGCCCTTTCACAGGATTGTGAAATTGTGTGTGACCTTTCAGGTACACAAAGCAAGTAAAGAAGAGCCCTTGCTTTATGACTTTCGGGGGAAGTCTCCTTGCCAGAGCCTGGTAGCTGGTAGCGGTGTAGCTTCGTCACTCCTACCTGGGGCTAGGGCTGGAACCATTCACAGCTGACCGCTGACCAGATGCGGATTGGACAATGCCTCTGATTCGTGACCGCCTGCTCTCTCCCCAGGCATGCTATGGGATCCTCAAGGTGCCCACAGGCAGCTGGCTGTGCCGGACGTGTGCCCTGGGTGTCCAGCCAAAGTGCCTGCTCTGCCCCAAGCGAGGAGGAGCCTTGAAGCCCACCAGAAGTGGGACTAAGTGGGTGCATGTCAGCTGCGCTCTGTGGATTCCTGAGGTGGGCAGACATGGGGGTGGGCAGCCCTGGGGAACAGCTATGGGGAACAGCCTTGGGGAAGTCGGTCTGCGTGGTACTCAGAACTCAGGTAGCAAGAGATGATGGGCCACATAAAATGGGGATATCTCAGATATTGAACTGAGGTAGCAGCCCACAGGGAACTTTGCCAGTGGACTTGGGCAGAACTTCGGTGGTGGTTTTCATGGGAAAATGAGATTATAGGCTCCTGGAGGATCCAGTGGTAGGTCAAAGCTGACTCCAGGGAAAGCAGGTTGAGGGTCCCCTAGCTAGGCAGTGGTTCCAACCAAAGTCAAGCTGCCTGTTTAAAACAAAATAAGCCAACTGACCTAAAAAGAAATCGGGCAGTGAGCCTAATTAAAAGTTGGATAGTCTACAGCCATGCCACCCTGAGCAAATGCAATCCCATCTGATCTCGGAAGCTAAGCAGGGTCAGGTCCGGTTAGTACTTAGATGGGAGACCACCTAGGAAGACCAGGTGCTGTAGGCGGAAAAAAATAAAAAAATAAGGGATTGTAAGCTGACGAGGTTCTTGCAATCTGTGAGGTCAACCAAGGGTTGCCTCGCCTAAAAAAAGAAAAAGTTGGATAGTGGGCCTGCTGTTGTGGCTGTGGCTAGATAGAGGGGTGGCTTGGGTCTGGGTGAGGAGGGACTATGGGTGACAGGCTGGACCCACTGTGAGTTATCTGAGGCTCTGGGCTCCCAGAAGGCATCCCATTTTATTTGAAATAGGAAATGCTGAAATTTACTGGAGTTCCAGCTCCGGTCCTTCTGTGCGCTGTGACCCAGAATGAGGCCCGGCTCCAAAGCTGACTGTGCCTGGAAGCAAGCCAGGTAGCCCCGTCAGAAGGCCTCACCTTCCTGGGCTCCCAGTCTGAAGGTCTTTGCTGAGACTCACACTACAGGCTTCTGTGATGATGGCAGTTGTGTCAGCAGTAGTCACTTGCTCCCAGATCAGCATCTTGAAGGCTGGGACTCTCTCTGAGTATATCGTGGGCTGGGCACAGCAGGGCCAGAGAGAACCAACAAGGACCCCACTGTGGGGGCCTCTTGATTCAAGATCTCTGGACAGGGGCCCTTCTTCTATCCTTAGGCATGAGCAGTGGGAGGACAGGTTATGCCCAGGAGATTTGGGCATGGTTGTAGGTCTGTCTGCATAGGAGGGGCTAAACAAAAGCACATTCCCATTGGGCAAGAAAGCCCTGAGGCCTCGAAGAAGAAAATGCTGCCTTGGGGGCTCTACTTGCTGCCCCCAAAACTAAATACAAGTTATGATAAGAACTCCGAATATGCTATTACAAATGCTGGAGGTACAGAAGAGAGGGGGAGCTTGCATGTATTCATTCATTATGTGTGTATGCACACACACACACACACACACACGCACACACACACGCACACACACACAAGCATCTCTGTCTCGAGTGCCACATAGTCATAGGCACACACCCTTAGTCAGCTACACACACTGATGTGCACTCTGCCACAGTCACAAGTAATGTAAGATTTATCACAGGTGAGCATACACTAACATGCTCAACCCAGCAGTCAGCTTGGGACAGTCAGGAAGGACTTGGAATTTAGGGGCTCTCCCTCTGCCCTGTCTGCCTCCTGCCTGGTTTCAGCAGAGAGCCCCCATTTGGGCTCCTTGGGGCAGACTGAGGATGAGAAGCCTGACACTGCTCCCCGTGTCCCGCCCAGGTCAGCATCGGCTGCCCCGAAAAGATGGAGCCCATCACCAAGATCTCGCACATCCCAGCCAGCCGCTGGGCTCTGTCCTGCAGCCTTTGCAAGGAGTGCACGGGTACCTGCATCCAGGTACGTGGCCATTTCACCCCGCTGCTGCTCCACAGCCTGTGCGAGAACCAGCTGCCACCACCTTTCACCTGCCCCCATGGTGCTATACACACAGCCACTGCTGAGCCAAGGAGGTCTGCGACTAGGACCAGAGTCAGAATCCCACTGGGAGGCGTTCCCCCATCCCAGTCCCTCTAGGCACAGGGCGCAGGCCTGAGAGCCAAGGCTCAGCACCGCATTCCAGGGCTGAGGACTCTCACTTCCCCCAAGAGCAAGTGTCTTTGGCATTAATAGATATATTGACCTCACTTCGAACCAAACTTGACCTGCGGGAGGGCCAGGCATCAGACTTCCTCCAGCAAAGCTACTAGGCTCTCCTGATAAAGGGCAGGGCTTCACCGGTCTGTCTGCAGCAGCGGTTCTCAGATTCTAGTGTGATCAGTATTACCCGGAGGACTTGTTTAAACACAGATGGCTGGGCCTACCCACAGAGGTCCTGATTCAGTCGATCTTTAGTGGGGATGAGAATTTGCCTTTCTAGCAAGTTCCCAAGTGGTACTGATGCTGCTGGTGTATAGGTTGGGAGATGAGGGCATCCTCTCCCTCATCTCTCCAAGGAACAGTTGTCATTGCAAACACTAGATGTGCCTCCACCCATTTGTGAGACTTTCAGAATGGCTTGTGAGTGCAGCAGAAAGGGACACTTGAATAGTTGGACGGGTTGTTGCTGAAACAGTTAATAGCTGCAAGCAGCCTCCATCCAAGACTGGGAGGGAGGGGCAAGCCCTGGTTGGCCCCGGCTGCCTGGGCAAGAAGGGAAGGAAGGGGTCCAAGTCCAGCCCTTCTTCCTAGAGGGCAAAGGAGGAGGCAGTGACCCATCGTCAGCCTCTTTTCTTTTGTTGCCTCTGATTCCAAAGTCATTTTGCCCACGCAGACGTGCAGCTTGCCCCAGAGGGGTTGTCCAGTCATCTGATTGTTGATCCCCGCCATATAAAGTGCTAAACTCCGTTTCCTTTCCATTTCCCCCTTCCCATCTGCCATAGCGTCCTCCCTCCCACCCTACGGGTTGTTGGGAGCCCTTGCCATTTTGTTTAGGGTCTTACCAGCTTTCTGCATTCTGTATTCCCTGGGGGATGCCCCACATCCTTCCCTCCTACCAGGGCCTGACGTTGCCCTTCCTGTTCCTCCAGTGCTCCATGCCTTCTTGCGTCACAGCATTCCACGTTACCTGCGCCTTTGACCATAGCCTGGAAATGCGGACTATATTAGCAGACAACGATGAGGTCAAGTTCAAGTCATTCTGCCAGGAGCACAGTGATGGCGGCCCGAGGGGTGAGCCCACGTCTGAGCCCGTGGAGCCCAGCCCAGCCGCCGAGGACCTGGAGAAGGTGACCCTGCGCAAGCAGCGGCTGCAGCAGCTGGAGGAAGACTTCTACGAGCTGGTGGAGCCAGCTGAGGTGGCCGAGCGCCTGGACCTGGCCGAGGCTCTGGTTGACTTTATCTACCAGTACTGGAAGCTGAAGAGGAAAGCCAATGCCAACCAGCCGCTGCTGACCCCCAAGACCGACGAGGTGGACAACCTGGCACAGCAGGAGCAGGACGTCCTCTACCGCCGCCTGAAACTCTTCACACACCTGCGGCAGGACTTGGAGAGGGTGAGTGCCCCTGCCGCCCGCCCACCCGCCTGCCTGGCGGGCCATCCCGGGAGGCCTTCCCTCTTCATTCTCACCACCCTGGAGCAGCCATGGCTTCCTCCATGGCTGTGAGCTCACGCTCAGGGGCCGAGGGCCTCCAGCTCTCAGACAGGGTTGGGGTAGCTGATACTTTGCAGAACAAGATCCAGCTAATGAGTTTGAGTCCCTTTGTCCCAGCCCTTTTGAAGGCCTGGCGAAGGGTGGGGGCCCTGCCCCCATGAGCTGGGAGACACCAGACCTGGAGCAAGGACCTAGACTTCTATCTTCTCATAGCCTCCGGCCCCTTTTATGGTCTCTGTGGACCCTGCCTGGTCCCAACACACGAGCTTCTGCTTAGAGTCAGAGGCAGAGGAGGGACTAGGAATCACAAGCAGATTGAATCAGCTTAACAGGTATATGCTGGGCCAGGGCAGGGAAGGGTGTGAACAGAGGCGTGAATGAGGGTGGGCTGGAGACCAGCAGCCGCCTGCGTGGAGTGTAAGGATGGGGCTAGGTGGGTGGACACAGTGGTCTGGAAGCTGCAGAAGCGTTTTAAGCAGGGACTGTTCTCCTGTGACTGCAAATTCTAAACACTCAACCTGGAGGAGGCGTAGATGGGTTGTCTAAAGCCCCCCAGCTGTGTGCTGGGGAACAAGTGATCTTGGCTTGGTCCAGGGTGGTGGCTTCGGGGGCCGAGCTGAGTGAAATGAGAAAAGGGTTCAGACTCCATGGTTTGGGGCTGGGTTGTGGAGATTGGGAGGCAGTGAGAGTCGCTTTCCTAGAGCATAATGGCCTCCAAAGCTTCCAATCCCTCATACTCCTCCAAGAAAGGTGAGAGGGTCCTGCCTTCTGTGGGGTGTGCCCCTGAACTTGGCTTTTCTGGCACTACTCCCCTGTTACCATCAGCTGATAAAGTACCACGCACAAGCTAGGGGCAACCTGAGGAGGAAGCAGTATGTTCTGGTTCCTTGGTTCTGGTTCCTTGGTCCAGTCTCTTGAACCTCAGGTGCTGCTCTGGCCTCTCCTCTGTGGCATGTTCAGTTCTAGGGGTCCAGAGCACACAGGATCACTTCCTCCATGAGTGCAGACACATTTCCCCAGGCCATTTTAGGAAGCAGCCCTGGGCGGAAGCATCAAGGGGGCTTCGTATGACCTGAGGCAGAAGCTTTTCTTAACATGCATCTCAGTCGGCAAATCTGTAAAATAGGAAGAGCACCTTGGCAGGTATTGTGCTGGGGGGAAGGCATGAGGTGGAGGCTCTGAGACTGGACCTGGCTTCCCCACCACCCTCACCCCACTCACCTGCCCTGCCACCTCAGCAAGGGGAAATGACCCTATTCACCTGGGAGGCAGCTTACTGCCTGGTAACCAGCCTGCCACCAAGTCAGAAGGGAGGGCTAGGGGCGGGAGGATGGCACTAAACATCCTGGCCCCAGCCAGGGCAGAGGACAAGGCCACCTACATCACAGATACCACTTCCTGGGCAGCCCAGTCTTCTGCCTCATGTGGCAGGATCATCAGGTACAGACCCTTCTGAGACCAAAGCCACTGCCAGAGTTGTCCTCAGGCCAGCCCTGAGTCTCCACCCTCGGGTCTCCCCGACTCCCGGGTCTCCAGTGCAAACACCTGCTTTTACTCCTGATGTTTCCATCAGATCTGACCCTGGCTGGGCTGTGTGGGGAGACCAGAGGGTGGGCTCACTGTTTTAATCATCATCCTGGACAAATAGGCAAAAAGTAGACACTCTCGGCCCAATGAGCAGATGAGGAAACTGGGGCTTAGAGAGAAGTGACATTGAAAGCCTCAGAGGACTGTGTGTGTTCTAGGGTTCGAGATGAATTTGGACCTGAGTGGTGGAAGGGGTTTGTCAGAAAGAGGATTGTTGGCTTATTCTCTGTTCTGTACATTTCCTGGGTAAAAGCATCCTCTTATCAGTCCCCAGACCTCTCTACTGCCTTGATAGCTGGTACAGGTGCACCCAGGGGTCAAGGCTGTCAAGGACTGGCATGCCGGCCAACCGGCTGAGGCCAGCTCTGGGGTTCTAGGCAACCAGAGCTGCCGCAGACCCCTCCAGCCGAGGGATCTCATGACCCTTCCAAAGTCATGTGTGAGCTGGCCTACTCTTTTGCCAGGAAGAGGAGGCAGGGTTGACTTTAAGTCTGTGCAGCTTCTTTGAGCCCAGGAAGGCCCTGTCAATAAAATGCTCCAACAGCCACTGAGCTGGGCTGTTGGCACCAGCTGGGAGGATGGTGAGGGAGTACACAGCCCTGGCAGACTGAGGAGCGGAAAGAGTCAACAACCTGTGTTGCCAGGTGGACCCACTCCAGGTCTGGCTTTGGGGCCTTTCACAGCCATGTGTGGGTGACTTGAGTGAGTGAACAAAGCCATGAGCTATGCCACAGGAGAGGCTTTCTGCCAAGACCTATGACTATTGGTGGCCCTGACCATGGCCCAGAGCTGATGGCTGAGAGTATCCCTCTGACTGGGCACCAGGCCAACTTGGGCCGACCCCATCTGGGAGGCAGGGCAAGAGATCGAGGCCTTGGGTAGCCTGGGTTTGCATCCAGGTCCAGCACTTATCAGCTCTGTGCCTTTTGAGTTTCAGTTTTCACTTCTCTGAGTTTCAGTTTCTCTGTCAGTAGAATGGGAATACGGATGGAACTGACCTTGAGACCACAGTGATGATAAGGGACAGAGCTTAGCACAGTGCCCTCCGTGATAGTGGTGATTATTGTTGCTTCTCTGGCTCATGAAAGGGTGGCCTCCATGGAGGACCGACAGGCAGGCCCAGTGCCAGGGCCTGGGGATCACAGGGCATCCTCCCTGGCTAATTTATCCCCAAGACCAGGTGGTGGGTTTGCTGAGAGAAGCAGGAGCCGGGGCCATGCTGCCACCACCAGCATAAAATCCCATTTTCTGGTCAGCCTGGAAGGTGTGTGCCTTTCTAACATTTCAGCTGTAGGCCTGCCCTGCCAGGCAGCTCTGGAAAGCATGGCCACTGCAGCCTCCCAGAGTTATTCACAGCTGACAAAAAAATTGCAGCACTGACATCAGCCCCACAAGCTCAGCTGGTGTCCCCTAGCAACCAGGAAGGCAGTTCAGGCTGCATAAGGCTTTGCTGCTTGTGGCCCTGGATCTGGTTACCATTTATTCGAGAACCTGACTTGGCTGGAACGGGGCCGACAGGACAGGGGCCCCTCTCAGACCACCCCCACTGCAGAGGTCAGTCACGTAGGAACTCCCCCAGGCCTCATTTTCGGTAGCTCTCCCAAGAGAGGAAGGTCCTGCCACCCTCCCCCCACCCATCCCACTTGTACCTGCTTCCTTGTCAGTTGGTCACACCTCACTGACCGTCCTCAGTGCCTGGATTGTGGTCTGCTTAGCCTCCCACCAAAGCCTACCTTGTCCTGGGCAGCCTTGGCTTCCAACATTCTCACTGGCTTCTCAACCCCCATATCTCTCATCTCTGGGACTTTTCTAAGCCAGTAGTACCCCACCCCACTCAAGCCCTGTCACCACTTCAATTACTCCCTGTCCCCAGATCCCCACATCCTCTTCCTTAACCACAGCCTCCTATTCTCCCTGCTCAGTTGCCTTCCAGGCCCCCCACCCTTCACTGTCCCCAATTTTCCTGACTACCACCCCGTCTGGCATTAGCTCACTGCCTCAACCAGTAGGGAGCCACTCTTTGCCCACCAGGAGCAATTCTACAGCAGTGAGCAGGCGGGTCCCCCAAGACGCCTGCCCCCCAGTCTTGGCGGGACCTATGCCAGCAGCATTCTGAGCTCCCCAACATACCACCTGTCTCCACTCCTGCTCCATCTTCCTCAGGGCTCCCTTTCCTCTCCGCACACAGCCTCACCTCCTGTTCCTCAGACCAGAGCCCTCCAACTTCCTGCCAGGGGAGTCCTGTGTGTCTGTTCTCTGCTTTTCCTCCTGTCTTCCCCTCCCCTCCTCCTCAGGGATCCCTTTCCAGCCCACACCCGCAGCACATGAGCTTCTCTCCTGTTCCTCCTCTGTCTTCAGGATGTCACAGCACCTGAACCTATTTCACCTTCTCCCATCTTCAAAAGCAAATCCTCTCCCCATCTCCATCGCCCCCATCTCTTCTTTCCTGTCATGCCTCACTGCTCTTAATTCCTCACTTCCCTCCCTGGGCAAGCTTCTGCCACAACTCTCTTCCAGAACCTTCCACCAGGACCGACAGCCTCCAACTTCCTGTGTCCAGTGGTTACATCTCTGTCCTTATCCCCTTGGCCTTCTCAGCAGTAGTCGCCACTGTCACATGCCCTTGGTCTTTAAAAACTCTGGTGCTCATACCAGATCCTCTCTTGGGTTCTCCTTGTGATCATTCACCACACTGGGCCTGACCTCTCAATACCACATCCACCCACTGCTTTGCTCCCGATCAGGAAGCTGGCTCTAGCCCACACCTTCCCCTGAGCTCCAGCATCTCATGGCCAGCACACCCACAGGTCCGAGCCTGCTCCTCCCACAACCTCCCCATCTCCACGAATGCCCCCCAACCCTGGTCCATTCTAGCTCAAGCTAACTGGCCAGGAGTCCTCCCTGCCCTTCTCTTCTCAGCCCATATTCCAGGTTCTCTCTGCAAAACTTGTTGATATCAGACAACTTCATCAGAATGTAAAACTGCTTTTTTTTTTACCAATCCCCGCCCTAGTTTGGGGGGACTTTTCTACTTGATTCATTTCTGTACTCTGATTTTTTTTTAAGAGAACACTTTGTCTTTGTAATCAGCAAAAACAATAAAGACAATGTAAGAATCCTGATAGCCTGAGTGAGCTTCTAAGGTAGTATTAACAATTTGTCCCCCAAAGCCATCGTAGAAGAGGAATCCTACAACATTTAGTAACAGGCAGCTATGTTACCAAGAGTCTTGGGAGAAATTAGACACATCATTGATGATTCTAGGATGAAGTGGGAATAAGGGGTCACATGTGACCAATGTACCAACCAGAGAATGTTGGTATCATTTGGGTTCTCACGGAAGGAAATATTCCTATCTTGTAAAGCAGGAAGCTCCAGACATTACTGATTGTGTAGTATGCCCTTATCAGGAAAAAAAAATGAGCATTTACCTGTAATGTATTTTTTTTTAATATCTCATTTATATCCACCATTGTATGAGACAAATATAGTCAGAATTTCTAATAGGATCAAAAAATATGCCAGTAGAAGTTCTAATATTTTCTTCCTATCTGGTGATGAACTATTTATATTTAACTCAATGGCCTGTGCAGCTCACCGTGGAGGCCTCCTGGCCTAGGGCAGCAGTTCCGATCCCACAGTGCTACTTGAGATGTGTATCTGCGGGCCCCACCCCCAGATGGTTTGACAGGCCCTCAAGCCTGGGAATCTGTGTTTTTAACCAGCCACTTCAGGGATCTTAGTGCCAGTATTCATTAGGGCATTCTTTAGGATACCTTCCTCTAGAGTTTCAGATGGAAGACAATATGTACCCAAAAAGCTGCGTGTGTATTTTAATTAGGTAGTAAATAAGTATAACTCACAGTTCTTCTGGGGAGAAATCTGCAACTCAAGAGCCTCACCTCATCTGGCCCTCACCTTTAGAGGTTAGGTTTAAGGGTGAGGAAACTCCAGAATGGCATGTTTTAAATTTTTAAAAGCTGGACCTTGACCGATCTGTTTTTAAGTTAGATACACTGACTTGTTCGTTTTGAGATCTCCAGAAGAGCCATGAATCCATCCCCCTCTCTTCATCTCCACTGACCTATGCATACTGGGCCATGTGACTGCCAGGAAGGAAGGCTACGGGGAGAATAATATTGGGCTGCTTAGATGCGGTGGACAGGGAAGGCCTTCTGGAGGTGACGTTTGAGCCAAGACCTGAAGGATAAGGTCCAGCCTTGGGAAGAGAGGGGCGAAGAGCATTCCAGGCCAAGAGTTGAATATATACCAAGGCCTCAAGGCAGAAGTGGGTCGAGTACAGAAAGAAGGTGGCTGGGGGACAATGCAGTTGTGGCCTGGAGGACGGTGAGACGTGGACTCCGAGGTGATGGTGGGTCAGATTGAACAATGCTTTGGGCTGTGGCCCTGGTGTTTTTCTTTTTCTTTTCTTTTTTTTAACTCTTACAGCACCTGGTCTTCCAGGGTGGCCTCCCATCCAAGTACTAACCAGGCCCGACCCTGCTTAGCTTCCGAGATCAGACGAGATTGGGCACATTCAGGGTGGCATGGCCATAGACACCCTGGCGTTTTCCATTGTAATAGGAAAGAAACTATATTTGTTTCCTAGGGCTCCTATAACTGCGTACTATAAATTCGGTGGCTTTAAACAACAAATTCTTTTTCTCGCAGTTCTAGAGGCCAGAAATCAGCAAGGCCAATTCCCTCTGGAAGCTCTGAGGGAGAACCTGTCGCATACCTCTGTCCTAGCTCTGGTGGTTGCTGGCAACCCTGGGCACCCTTGACTGGTAGACCCATGGCTCCAGTCTGCCTCTGTCGTCACTTAGCATTCTCCCTGTGTGTGTCATCACATGGCCCTCTGTGAGGACACTAGTTGTTGGATTTAGGGCTCACGCATAGCCAGTATGACCGCATCTTAACTAATTACATCTGAGGTTCCAGGTGGACATACATTTGGGCAGGGGCCACTATTCAACCTGGTACAGAAGCCGTTAGAGGATTTGCATTTTAAGAAGATCGTTCTGGGATAGCAGAGGGGTCCAAATGGATGGCTCTCCAGGTGAAGATGATGGGGGGGTGACCAGGAGGCGATGGAGCTGACGGCGAGGCGTCACTCCCTGGGAAGGACTGACAGGGCATGCTGATGGATCAGCTGTGGGGGCAGGTGAAGAAGAGCTGTGTCCTTAAGGATGACTCCAGGGGCTCAGCAGGTACACACACTGTACCCCACCCCTGCCAAAATTCTTGCACAGCTCTGCTTGGCCTGGCTCAGTCAGGCCTCAGCACCTGGCACTGGCCACAAGGCCTCATTCTGCCTCTCTCCTGCCTGGATTCCTTGTCCCCAGCCTATCCTTGTCCCTTCTCTGTGATCAACGCCCACTTGGCCTGGCTGCCCCTATCTCCAGGAGGCTTTCCTCATCACCAAGTCTGGGTCAGGGCTGCCTGATCCTGTCAGGTCTTGGTCAGTGTTTATCTGCCCAGATGGGCAGCAGGCCCTCAGGAGAAAAGGGCCCAGATGGCATTGCTCACCACTGAGCCCGGCACCCAACACGGCATGAGTTCACAGAGCCACATCCTGTGCTCAGGGACGTGTGGGAGGAGGTTGGTTGGAGGGAAGTCCTGAAAGAGTCCAAAGCTTGAGAGAAAGTCAGGCAGTGCCAGTATGCCAGAGCAAGGGCTCTCGGGCTGGGCCACGGTTGCTCCCCTGGGGGCCACTAGGATGGCCTGGTGCTCACAGTCTGGTCTAGGCACACACGCCAGTGTTGAGTGCCGCTCAGAATCCATGCAGAGCCCGTCCTGTGGAGGCCGAGACTGGAGTTCTGGGGTCTCCTTCAAAATGAGGCCCAAGAAGGGGAGGAGGCTGCCCGTACCTACAAAGAGGTCTGATCACCCCCAGACCAGGAAAAATGGTGGTCATGACAATGGGCCAGGGGCCCTGCAACGCACAGGTCACCCACTGGCAGCTTCAGCACAGGAAGCTTGAACTCACCCTTGAAGATGGAACCCAGCTGGAGACAGGATATTAGCTTTAGCTGGAAAGACCCTGGTGGGACTCAGGATTCCAATTCAGCAGCTCCTGGCCATCGGTCCCTGCTGCTGGGGGTTCTGACCTGAGTTGAAGATGACACCAGAACAAGGAAGTGTCTTGAGGGAGGGGGCCTGATCTTGGCCCAGAAACGCGGTGTATCCTAAGAGTAGCCTGTGAGGATGGGCACACTGGGGAAAAGTGCCACATGGACAGGGAGCAGTGTGGCCTGTCCTTCAGGTTCTTCCAGACCAGCTACACGGAGTATCCGTGCCCCACAAGTTCTGCAAACGTGAATCCCAAGCCCTAAGACGCTTTTCCTAGCTGGCCTCTGGAAGTCCGGCCCCTGCCCTTCTCCATGACGAGTTCTGTCTCTGGCTGAGCAGGCCCAGCCATGGGGGCATGGGGGCCTTGGCCAGAGCAAGCATGGGCCTGACTCAGGTCCCAGTGCAGCAGGTGGACCCAGGTGGGTTGGAGACTGCCTGTCCTAAACCGTTCCGCTGGAGCGCTCTCTGCACCATGCACCACGGTCTTTCGTGTCTTAGAATGGGAGGTGGTTTTGCCATGATGCTTGTGGCTGAAGAGTTTCTTTGGTGGCAGATAGGCCTTGGATGGGAAGCAGAGGGATGGACTTGGTGATGTCACGAACCTGATGAGCCTCAGGGCTCTGTGTAGTGTATGTAGGGGAGAGCACCTGTGTTAGAAGGGCCTTGGACAGCAGCGTGGCTGGCTGGGCCAGGAAGTTAAAGCTGAGAGGAGGAAGGTAGTATCAGCCAGAGCTAACCAGATGCTCTCTCTGCCCACGCTGGCTCAGCCAGGAGCCACAGGACTAAAGCTGTGCTTGGCCCCGTGTTTTGGATCAGAGAATTATGGCTTAGGGCTGAGGACACATTCAGTGTCTGGGAACTGATTCTCAGATGCCCTGGGCAGGTTAGGCAGTGGTGGCCCCCAGAACTGGGAGGTCAGGGATGGTTACCCTTGAATAAGGTGGAAAATCTCTCTTGTGTTTCCTCAGGTTAGAAATCTGTGCTACATGGTGACAAGGCGCGAAAGAACGAAACACGCCATCTGCAAACTCCAGGAGCAGATATTCCACCTACAGATGAAACTTATTGAACAAGATCTGTGTCGAGGTAGGCCTTCCTTACCCACCTCTGCCACCTTCAGTGTGCACACGCTCAGAGGCCTGGGTCCCAAGGAGGGTGTGTCTCTGGGGCCTGGTGGGGCATTTGCATGGTGCCAGGGGCCACTGGCTCCACCCCTACCCTGTATCCTCCAGTTAGGAGACCAAGGTGCATGTTGTTAGGCTAGGAGCCAGAGATTGGAATGTGGGCGTCAGGCCTGCCCTCAAAGAGCTCTCTGGTTCACTGGGGACACCCAGGTAGTGCTAGAGCCATAGCAGTTCAGGAGTGACTTGCATGTGAACGGACGCACACCAGAAGCCCCGGTGTCTCTATGCCAGTGCTGGGGCAGGAGGGGCCAGAGCTGGTGAGCCTCCCTGACCCCTGTGCACCTGCGTGTGGGTCCTGAAGAAGGCAGCTGCCCTAGAGGCAGAAGAGGACCTGTGCGTTCTTTCTCTCTGACCTCATCTTACAGGATTCGGGCCTCTGCCAGCAGTTTTTTTGTCCTTATTCTCCTGCCATCACATGCATTTAACAGATTGGGAAATCAGAAGCCAACAAACCTCTGACGTTGCTTTTATCTGAGTGTTCACAGTTAAGGAGGGCAGTGCTTAACCCCAAAAGTGGTACTCTCATGTTGAATTACATGCAACAGAAATGGCAGGATGGAGAGAGATTTTGAGCCAAGGGCTGCCATCGTCAGCTCAGCCTCTGGGTCAGGCTGGGCCTGGAGAGGACAGAAAGGAGAGCTGCCAGGCCACCACCAGAGCAGATGACTGAGGACCTGGTACTGCCCACCCCTGCCTGAGAGCCAAGCTGCCTTGTCTGCACTTAACGGATCATCACCCACTCTGGCCCAAGAAAGCAGCACTGCCACGCACAGGTGCTGGGTCAGGGCGGATCACGGCTACTCAGAGCTCACCATGCACCCCCAAGACTAGTCAGCTTCCTGGCTGCTGGAGCCTTCTAGGCTCCCTCTCATCTGTTAATTGATTCTGTGGGCACCAAGTGAGCATGAACAGAATGCCAGACCCTGTTCCGGGCACTACAGGCACACCGCTGTAGACTGAGTGGACAGGGTTCTTGCCCCTGTGGAGCTCACCATCTGGAACGTGGTGCCCAAGGGACTGCAGTGGGTCCAGTGCAGGGACTGAGGTATCATGGATGGCTTCACAGTGGTGGTGATTCTGGAGCAACATTGAGACACGCAAGTGGCAAGGCATGCAGTGCCCTCAGGCACAGGATTCTAGAAACATGATCAAGAGCCTGGTGGGTTTGCATTCTTGCATTCAGTCTGGGGACTAGACCTGGGTGGCAGCAACAGGCAGTTTTTTATTCAGGGTAGGACACTTGGAGAAAAGACTGGTTTGCCTCTGCCTGAAGTTGACTCCCTCAGTGTTGTGCGCTTGACCCCTGGGGGAACATGGGCTAGAAATATATTGCCATAGCTTGTCTGGCCAGAGTGCTGGAGAGGATTCCCAGTGGCAGTAATATTTAGGCTACGAAATGAACCAAATGAAGGACAGGACAAGGAAAGAGCATTTTTGGAGACCTAGAGGCCAGAGCTTGTCTTGTTGGAGAAACTGGAAGGAGACTGGCAAAGCTGCAGCCAGGGCAGGAGGAAGATGTCTCAAGTGAGGCCGAGGGGTTGCCAGGGTCAGCCACGCAAGGGCTCATGGCCTTCGGAAGGAGCTCAGACTATACTGAGGACAGAGTAGGGTTTCTGGGTGTTGACCCCGTGTTACAGAGGAGGAGACTGAGGCCCGGCCTGAGGCTGCATGGGGAATCAACAGCAGAGCTGAGAACGTTCCAGAGCCGGGGCCACACGCCTTGACCCTCTCTTTCAGGAAGAGAGGAAGCCATTCAGCCTCTAGCTAAGAAGCTGGGAAAAGATTTCTGGCAGCCCACGTCCCATCCCACCCCTTGCACCCCCCACCCCCGCTCCAGTGTTCTCTATGGCTCCCTAGACCTGCATAGTTGCAGACTGAAGGGATAGGAAAGCCAGGTCTGCACCCAGGTCTCCCATCTACTGTGTGACCTCAAGAGCAGTCCAGGAGGCCAAGGCAAGATACTTGCTCAGGGGTGCTGACCAGAGCGAGGAGTGGAACCAAAGCCTCTTGACTCCCCAGAGAGTGCTCTGTCCACCTTCATGTCCACCTCCTTGGCCGGGCATTCACGGCCCTACCCTGTCCACTCACCTCTAGCCAGCCTTCCACCCTCTTCATGGCCTATGTCCTCCTCAAGCCCAGCAAGGGCATCAGTGGGCAGTTGCCCTCACCCTCCCACACCGGCTGTCCCTTAACTCACCGGAGTCCCAGCTCTCCTGGCTCTGAGCCTGGGGCACAGAGGCAGGGCAAGGTGATCTGGATGGTGAGGAAGGATTCCTGAGGTGACACAGTGATCTTGGTCCTGGCCGAGGCTGTTCAGGATAACCACCTCCCTCCTGTTCTCTTGTTCCCTGACACAGAGCGGTCTGGGAGGAGAGCCAAGGGCAAGAAGAGTGACTCGAAAAGGAAGGGCCGCGAGGGCCCGAAAGGCAGCCCTGAGAAGAAAGAGAAAATGAAGGCGGGGCCCGACTCAGTCCTGGGGCAGCTGGGTGAGTAAGTGGCCATGCAGACTGGCTGGGCCAGCATCATCGCTCCACTTGCAGCCCCTCCACGTAAAGCCAGAAGGGACCACGAGTGCCCCCACTGCGCAGTGGGAAGCCCAGGAGAGGTAGCCAGGCCCTTCCTTGCCCAGGTGTTCCCACCTTCCAGCCATAAAGGAGGCTCGGTTCTCAGACCCCATCTGTCATCCCGAGAAATTCCCCTCTTGTAGACCTAGAGTCTAGGCACGGGCGCTCAGGAACTGCCTGCTCATTCTGCTGGCCAGGGTCCCGGATGCTAGATTTTCCTGGAGCCCCTCCAGGGACCTCCAGGCCATTGGGGCCCTTCTGGGAGCCCAGCTCCATAATGGAAGGTTTCTGCCAGAATCTCCATTCTCGTCCCACGCTGCTGGAATCTTCTCAAATGACTGTCCCTTCAGTACCAGTGAACCTTCCTGGAGCCATCCAAAGGAGCAGCCACAGAGGGACCGAAAGGAGTGGCCACAGACATTGGCCCAGCCCATCTTCGCTGTTGCAGACCTCCTTATTGCTGCCCCATCAAGCCGAGAAACTCTTGAGGGGATCCCAGTTGTGGGCTTTATCTCCCAGGATGTCACACGCTTCCCCTAGAACACTTCACAGGGGTCATGGTAGAGTGCCCCTCCCAACCTCACGTCTAGCACAGAAGTCCCAAGTCACCTTTATTTCCCTCAGTCTCAGGAAGGGGACAACTCGAGTGTCTAATGGGAGGCCCAGTCTTACCAACTGTCCCCTCTCAAGACCTCAGTAAAGGAGGGAAGGCCCATAACTAGGGTGGTCCTGACATCCAAGAGGGACCTTCTTTCTACCCAGATGTACCTTGTCACCCTGTTCATGCTGAGTTCCTTGGTTTGGAAGCTCTGGGAGGCAGTGCTTGTAGAAACCCAGCGCCCCCTAGTGGTCAGAGGGTGTTTTCCTCCATTTCTCCATCCCCTGCACCACCAGGATGGGGGTGGTGGGCAAGGCCAACCTTGTGGGTGTGCACCTGTGCAGTCTACAAGCCCTCGCTTGGTTTCATGCTGTACTGTTGCCACCTTGAAATTCTTAATAATTTTTGAAAAGGTTCCCTGCAGGAAGGAAGGTACACACTGCTGTGCTGGGGAGGGTTAGAGAGGGCTTCCTGAAAGAGATTGGGACACACACCTGCTGGCATCTCACCTGCCTCTTCTCTCCACTCCACCAGGCCTGTCCACCTCATTCCCCATTGACGGCACCTTCTTCAACAGCTGGCTGGCACAGTCAGTGCAGATCACAGCAGAGAACATGGCCATGAGCGAGTGGTCACTAAACAATGGGCACCCAGAGGACCCTGCTCCGGGGCTGCTGTCGGAGGAGCTGCTACAAGACGAGGAGACGCTGCTAAGCTTCATGCGGGACCCCTCACTGCGACCCGGTGACCCTGCCAGGAAGGCTCGTGGCCGCACCCGCCTGCCTGCCAAGAAGAAACCACCACAGGACGGGCCCGGGTCACGGACGACTCCAGACAAACCCCCTAAGAAGCCCTGGGGCCAGGATGCAGGCGGCGGCAAGGGGACTCAAGGGCCACCTGCCAGGAAACCACCACGGCGAACACCTTCTCACCTGCCGTCCAGTCCTACAGCTGGTGACTGTCCCATCCCAGCAGGCCCCAAGAGCCCCCCACCTCTGGCTCCCGACACCCCTGACGAGGCAGCCCCAATGGCTGCTGACTCGAATGTCCAAGTGCCTGGCCCTACGGCGAGCCCCAAGCCCTCAGGCCGGCTGCGGCCGCCTCGTGAGAGCAAGGGAACCCGGAGATCGTCGGGTGCCAGGCCTGATGTCGGGACAGGACCGCCTTCTGCTGTGGCCGAGAGGCCAAAGGTCAGCCTACACTTTGACACTGAGACTGATGGCTACTTCTCTGATGGGGAGATGAGCGACTCAGACATGGAAACCAAGGACAGCGGGGTACAGAGGGGCCCCCGGGAAGCAGGGGCTGAGGAGGTGGTCCGCATGGGGGTTTTAGCCTCCTAAGTCACCCCTACCCCTGTCCCAGGCCCTGTCCTGGTCCCCCCAAGAGGCCTCAGCCCAGTCACAACTGCCATTTCCAATCTTTGCTGAGTGTCCCAGACCCTTAAGGCTGCCACTCTACCGTGGTTTTATTTTTAATATAGAGAGAGTTTCGAATTCCACACTGTTGTCTTTCCTCTGTGCTGGCCTAGGACAGTAGGATTCCTTCCATGGCTCTGGCTGCAAGGACAGGGCCAGGTCCTGTGCGGCACCCCTGCTGCTGCGGCGTCCCTGCCCGGCTCACGCCGTGTTGCTGGGCTCTGGCTAGATGCAGGCCAGGTGAGGAAGAGCTCAGGAAGCCAGCCTGCTGTCAATGGGTGTCACAGACTGTCATTGGGCATTATTTCATGGCAGATGGGCCAGCCCAGGGTCTGCTCCACCTTGCCCCCAAACCCCACTGGAGTCCATTTGGGGGGGGGGTCCTGCTGCACTCCACTGATCCCCAAGGAAGTATAATAAGTGATACCCAGCCAGAGTCTACTCACTGTCACAAGCACAAAGAGCTTATACGAGAAAGCACTGAGGGGGCGCAGAGGGCCCTGCTGGTTCCAGGGGAACCGCAGCTGTTCCCAATCAACCCACATCTGAGGCCTGCCCGCCCACCCTGTGACCCTCCACCCCTTTGCTGCTCTGCCCCTGCCAGCGCCCAGCCCTGCAGCTCTGGGAAGGGGTTCCCAGCATCCTTCCTGAGCTGTGCCACTTAACTCAGGGGACTCCCAAGCAGCCAGCCGCCAGTGCTGGTGGAGGGCTGCCAGGGAGGGCCAGTGCCCAGACGGGGGCGTGGGGCTCGGACTCACTCGCTGCAGAGAATCACTCTGGGGCTCCAACTTCCTTCCTTCGGGGCCAGTCTCGACGGAAGTCTGGTCATTCACTCCCAGACAGCCGACTGGACCAGACCATTTGCCTTGTCAAGTTTCCCAGTCCTGCTAAGAGATGAGCTGCTTTTCGGTTTCCTGTTGGAAACGCCTCTTTCCAACCAGAAGTGGGATCCCGGGGCCCAGGCGGCCATGCTGGCTGCTGTGGCTGTTTTCAAGTCTTGCTGGAGGCTCCTGGTTCCTCCCCCTCTGAGCCTTAACCCCCCTTTCCCAGTGTGCCCTCCACCCCACCCCACCCCCCACCCACCCGCCTTCCCTGCCCCACCCTCTACTCCCAGGTAGTTGCTCTGAAGAGTTTTAGTGGAGTGGCCCCAGGGTGATAGCTCAGGGAACAAACAAAAAAGGAATTCAGTGAAAACGTGTGTGTTTTTTTTTTCTTTTGTGAATTACTCCTGGGTCACTTCTGCCACTGGTAAAGCCAGAACTTCTCCAACAAGAACCTTGCAAAAGTCCAGTGAATCAGTCGAATCATTCTGTGGATGCCAAAGAATATTTTGACCATAATACAGCACAGCCTGGACCTGACAACTTGTCGCTTGGACTTTTTTTTAACGGAGCTCTTTAGCAACAAAGTACAGAGACATGTTCGTCGCACACACCCAAGGAGACGAGCCCAAGCTCTTGGAAGAAGATGCTGTTCTGCTGCTCGGCTATGAGAACTGGGAACCGGGGGTTGGGTTTCAGATCCTGGGCTGGGCCCACTGTGAGCTTCCCGAAACTCGGACTCACGGGAGGAGGAACACTGGTGGCAAAACCAGCATGGCCAAAGTCTTGACCGTGTGGTCTCCCCCCCACCCCACCCCCGACTCGAATACACAAAGCGCAAGTCAGCGGGATGGGTTACAGCTTGACCGCCCACCCCGTCTCCAAAACTATCGAGGTACGACAGTGGTGTTGTCACCAACATTTAGTTTCATGTGAATTTTATCAAAACAGGAAACAAAGATAATGACTAAGTTCAGAGGACTGGACAGATATGTCCAGTTGGAGTGGACTTGGAGCAGGCTTCAAGGATTCTGCGTGTTGGGTTGTCACAAGCTACCATGTAGAGTTTAGTCTGCCCGCCGCCTTGGTAGTAGTGGTCAGTGCGGTGTCAGCATCGGTGTCCCAGCCCTGTTCTCTGTTTACTGCCTTTAACAGACCTCCTTCCCCTCGCTTCGGGTCACAGCCTTGTCTGTACTGGATCGCCCAGTCTCACCTTGTGGGAAGCAAAGGGATGAGCTTAAAGAACAACCAAACTCTGCCCAGGGGGTCAGAATGGGGGGGGTGCCAGGATGGCCCAGGTTCAGTAGACTCAGCACTTGCCCCCTGACCCCTTCATCCATCCTGAGGCAGAGTCTGGGCTGCCTGGCAGTGGGAGCGGGAGAAAAGCAGGGAGGGAGTGCAGGGGGTCTGGCCAGGTGGGGTAGCCAGCGCTCTTCAGTGCTCAGTTGGATCTTACTCTGCACTGGACTGTCCCTGGGGCCATGTCTAACACAGAGCCCAGGTGTCTGTTGGGCTGGCTGGTGGGGGCCCCTTCAATTCCAGGCCAGGCCCTAGAAGTGTCCTCCCCAGGCAGCTGTCCGCCGGGCTACAAGGACAAGGGTGCTGAACCACACTGCTCTCCTTTGTGCCATCAGCCGCAGCCCCTTCACTCTTTCTGGCCTACTGTCCGTGTTGGCAGCTTTGCTGTCCCTGAGGTTAAGGCAGGAAGCAGGGAAGAAAGAAGAAGGCCTTTCCCAGGCCAGAGACTGAGCCATCTTGCACTTGACCACACCTGTCCACGCTAAGTGGCCCTCAGGGGGAGAAACTGCTCTGTAGTTCATTCTGGCTGTCATTCTCATTATCCCAATCCTGGCTGCCCATCGCCTCCTTCCCCGTCATCACAATGAGAAAGAATAATGTGCAAGGAAAGTATTTTTATGGATCATAAATGTATTTTACAACAAATGAGAAGAAAGGTAGAAGGGTTTATTTTATTAAATGAGCTCTGACTTGGTGACTGTGTGAGCATTTGCAATGTAAGGGTCTCGGTTTCCTTGGAGAAGCTACCCAGGTTTCCAGACATGGGTGTTGGACTGTGGGTGTGTGAATGCGGGCCAGGGCATGCCTCGTGTGTCCACGTGCACGTGTGTCTGTGTTGTGGTGGGCACACCATGGGATTTGCTGGGGCAATTTTTAGAGAGTCAACTACCCAACTAATCGACATTGGCAGCAGCTAGACGTGGTATTTCCTTGCTCACTGCCAGATGTGGCCAGCTTTGCCCGTGCCTGAAGCTCTGTAGAATGGTCTGGATGCCTGTAGCAAGGCCCTTGGGGAAGCTACTTCCCATGCCCCTGGCCCAGCTGGCCACATTGGCCAAAGAGCCAGGGCTGGAGTTTGGGACTTTTGGTTGTTCTTTAAGGCACTTCCTGCCACCTTGTCCCTCAGACGCACAACATTCTGTGCTCCACGTCGGTTCGGGGTGGGGGGATGATATGAATGTCACAGGAGGAAACACCTTCTGTCTTTGTTTCAAAGAAAGTGATGTGCCATTTGTTAATATACAAGAGAATATTGAAAATATATTGAAAAGAGCAATTTTAAATTATTTTTGGCTTATGTTGCAATATTTATTTTCTTGTATTAGAAAAGATTCCTTTGTAGAGAAAAAATGTATTTTTCATTAACGCAAAGACCTATTTCTCCTTTTTGTACATCGTCCGTGTTCGCTACCCTTAATGAGCAATAGAATGTACGGCCGCCCTGGTGTGGCCAGCGCCCGCTGTGCCCTGCATGACTCTATGTTGCCACTGCTGCGTAGCTCCCAGTCTCATCCTGTCCTGCTCACTCATGAGGGTTTCCAGACCTGGGCCCCACCAGGGCCTGTGTCTCAAGGAGCCCTTTGCACTCCTCGTGTGTTGGCAAACGCAGTTAATAAAGCAATGTTTTCTGTGCCGGATGGTGTGAGGCTCCGTTCCATTAAGTGGGACCGGGGATCTGGGGGCCCTGTGGGCTCAGTGAAACACTTCCCTGAGTGTCCCAAGGGCCCTGCTGCTACCGCCCGAAGAATCCTGATGGTGATGGCGCATAGCGAGTGCTCAGTGCACACCCGGGGCCGCGCTCAAAGCCCAGTGTCATTTGCTCCTCATTGTGGCCCCCTCGGAATTCGGTGGATGAGAGATATATCCAAAGCCACCCCTCTGGTAAGTCTTGTGTCACAGGATGGCTGGGCTCTTGCCACCCCATGAGCCCCCCGCCTGGGACAGTGGGAAGGTTTGGGAGGAAGCCCAGGCATCTGTCCCTGTACCAGGGAAGAATTTTCCCCAGGTTTGTTTCTCGTCTCCTGAGCACCGACTCCACACCAGGCTCTGAAAGGTGTGGGAAATGTAGTCACTGTCCTTGCCCAAGGCAGCTCACAGTCCAGTGGGGACACAGTCGCCAAGGGAAGTGAGAGTCATTATGGAGGCCTGGGATGACCTGGGCGGGGGGCGGGGGGGTGGGGTGGGCAGTGTCACCGAGGAAGGGTTTCTCTGTGGAAGCAACACCATTCATTCATTCAACGAATCTGCTGACCACACACCTCCTGCCTGTGTGCTGGGCTATATGCCGTGCATGTCACGAGGACCCTGCCCTAGAGCTGCCAAGCAATGAACACCCGTGTGGACTGACTTAGTCATAGCTGCCCCATGGAGGGCTGGTACTCTGCCAGCATCTCCCAGGAGTAAAGCCTGTATTGACCCAATGCTCCCTGAACACTGCTGCTGGGCCCCAAGGCTACTGGGATGACCACATGCCCTATGGAGAGACTAGGCCAGTGTGCGAGGCAGATTTTAATCATATAATCCCAAAGCAATGTGTAATTACTCACTGAGACTGTGCAAGAGAGTTTAAGGCCAGGGAGCAGGAGGTCTCTGGCCGCCCTGAACTTCCCTTGTTCTTGATAAACTCCAGCAAGTTTGGGTCTGGAGCGCCATCTACCGCCAGCCGCCAGGCCCCAGCCTGGATGCCTCCAGCACCCAGTCCTGAGGCCCACAGGGCCAGGGCCAGCCCTGCATTTCCCCAGCCTCAGAGTTCCCGTCCTCTCGTCCCCTGCACGCCAGCGCCTCCCAGTGCAGAGAAGGACCTTCTCTGTCAGTTTCAGGAACAAGGAGGCAGTTCAGGGACACGAGGCCTCTTGGGAGAATAAGACCTTGGCTGAGGCCTGCTGGGTGCCCGCCCTGGGTGGGGTATGTAGGCTAAGGAAACCCAGGCCTTGCCTTATAACTGCCAAAAAAAAGCAAATCAGCAATAGGTGCAGAGGGAGCCGTCCATGTGCCCAGAGCTGGCCTCAGCTCCTCTTGTTACATCTGTCTGTGCCCAGAGCTGCCAGAGGAGGCAGCAAAGGCTCCTTTCGTTTGGAGAGTTTCAGGACTCAGAGTCACTGTCCATCCACGCCAGGAAGTACAGGTTGCTCAAAATGGTCTCACAGCTACCCTCTCCTTTACAGCTGCCTTCCCCACACTTCGACCTCACCTGAGCAGGCTCTTGAGGGCATCCATGAGAGCCAGCTTCTTTGCATTGTGAGGGCTGAGCCTCCTGCTGGCCCGCGTGTGTCAGCCCCGGCCACCCACTCTTCATTCTCCTCGTGACAGGCTCAGGCAGAGGCACACAGATCTTCATAATCACCATTTTGGGGTTGCCTGACTAAAAAAAAAAGAAAGAAAGATCAAAAAATATGACTCTTAAGACAGCCTTTTGGAATTCAGGCAGGCTTGCTGCCAAGAGTCAAAGGGGGAGAGGAAAAAATGGGGGCTCAGTCGAGCAGGTGACTTAAAGGGTCAGCTTAGTGGAGCAGAGTGGTGCTCGATACCCAGTGCTCCAAGCCTGGCGTTCAGTAGCATCCACACCATCCATCCTGAGGGAACCTGGGTTGGGACACCGAAGCCCTGGTGCTGCTCGCGAGGGAGACCTTCAGCGAGTCAGGTGGTAGGGTTGCCAGCTTTAGCAAATAAAAACACGGCATGCCCAGTGAAATTAGAATTTCAAACAAACAACAAATAATGCTTTAATTTAGCACATCCTGTATTTTACCTGGCAATTCTGTGGGAGGCCTCGTGTCCTCCACTACACTGTGTCCAAGGCAGAGGTTGGTGCTGGCGAGTGATTAACCATTGGGTACAAACTGGAGCAGATCCAAGACTGTCCTCGCATCCTCAAAACTCTCACTCCTGCAGTGTGAGAGCAAAGGAAAGGTGGCTGTGGCCAGTGGCCAGGATAGACAGAACTCAGCCTGCCCTGTCTCACTGTGCCACAGCCCACGTTGCATCTCGCATCCAAACCGAAGGCTGAACAGAACCCCGAGGTGTCTTGGAAGGGATCCTGCTCCCTAGAACTATTTGGGGCCCAATGTCCGTTTATTTGCCAACTTGGGGTTCACGTTGGTTGCAGCACTATTCACCATGCCGAGAGTTGGAAACAACCCAAGGGGCCAATGATAGATGAAGGGATATAGAAAATGTGGTAGATACATACAATGGAATATCACTCAGTCTTGAAAGGGAAGGAAATTCTTCCACATGCTACATCACAAATGAAACTTGAACACATTGTGCTAAGTGAAATAAGCCAGTCACAAAAGGACACATGCTGCACAATTTCACTTATATGAGGTATCTAAAGTATTCAAACTTGTAGAAACAGGAAGTAGAGTGGTGATTGGCAGGGGCTAGGGGCAGAAGAGATTCCAGTTATTCAATGGGCGCAAGAGGCAGGATGCAGGGTTCTGGGGATCTGGTGCACAGCAGTGTGCTTGTCGGTGACAATATCGTGCTGTAAACTTGCAAGTTTTGAGGAAGGTAAATTTTATGTTTTGTGGGTTTTTTGCCACAATTTTTTAAAAAAGAATAGTATACAGGGAGGAAAATCGCTGCTACATTTAATAATGGACAACTGTTTTGTTGCAACAAATATAATGTTAAGCAAAAACAATCCATCGTAAAACAATAAAAAGGAAAAGGTTCACATTGGGCTTCCGCCTTTCCTGGGGCACCCGTGACTCCCTGAGGTCCCAAGTCAAACTCAAACTCAGGCTTCTTTTTATCATTGTTAAACACCTCTCTCCAAGGCTATAGGGAAGTATGGCTGACCCAGGAATAAGGAGACCGGGTTTCAAGTATTCTCTCTGCCACTGACTTGCTGCGTCTCAGTTTTCCTATCTGCACAATGGGAGAAGCAGTTGGGGATACTGAGATCTCTGAAGTCCAGATCCTGGGGGAGGGTCCATGGTCAGAGGACGTGGTCAGTGAGTCAAGTGAGAACCTGCTGAACCCTTTAACTTTGGGCCAGCTGGGTGAGGTGGGGCTGGCTGGCAGAGGGGGCTAGGTGAACCTCCGGACTAGACTTGGGCAGAGGGAGAGAAAGAAGAAGATTTACCCACTCATCTTGGGGCCTTCGGCCAATCAGAATGCCATCAGCTACTGATTCATCTCTTACTAGGTGAAGAGGGTGCAGTAGGCACATAACAGTAGCCTTGGGTGGGATCATGGGATGAGATGCCAGGTATGGTTGGGATGGTGACAGGATTAAGCCTGAAGGTGCTGCAAGGAAGGTGAGGCACCGTCCTCCGGACTTGGAAAATGGGGCTGAGGCCTCACTGGTGGGGCTGCGGGCCTCTGTGTTCCGGGTAATAGCAATTCTAGGACGGGCTTGCCCCGGGTCCAGGGGTTTGTGTTCAGTGGGCGATCTCCTTATTTTCCTTCCATCCTCAGCCAACATTAGCCACATGTGGCCATTCGGGTCCAGAGAATTCCTCCATGAACACACCATGAAGGAGAAAGTGACTGGAAAGGGAATCGTGTGGGCCTTGGGGTAACAGTGGGGAACTGGCAACTGTATTCTGGGCCTTTCTGGGCCTCAGTTTCCTCACTGATTAAATGAGGATGAGAGCTCCTGCTGGGCCCACAAGCTGGGTGGCTGAGAGGCGCAGAGTGGGCATGGGTGTGAGGTGGGCAAAATGGGGAGCTAATGAAGGTGTCGGAGGATGGGGAAGCAGGGGTTTTAGAAATAGAGATTCTGACAGCAGGCAGACTGACGAGAGGCAGGAGGCCAGAGGAATTTATTTACTCTCAATTCCTAGAATCTGAGCCGGTAAAACCCCGTTGTTTACAAGCTCTCCTGTGCCTCCCTACCCCCAACCAGGACAACTGGAGTCTGGGATCAGAGTAGGGACTGGCCATCTGCAGCTGCCCAGGTAGGGCTGGGGTAAGGGCTGGTTTCAAACAGCTAGTGCTCATCGGGGAAGCAGCCCATGTGACCCTGCCTGGGCCTGAGAAACACCCACCTTCCCAGCATTCTAGGTTCCCTGGTGGACATCTGTACACCTGAAGACTGGTAACCCAAGAGCCTGGAGGTAGCTCAAAAGGACATCCATCCTGCTGCCCACCCCCTTTTGCAAAGAAGCAACTTTCTATTGCTAAGGATTGAATGTTGTGATCCTCATGAAACTCGGGAGAGCAGCCAGGATTTGCAGGAGAAGTCAAGGGGGGAAAATGACTCAGCAAAATAACCCTTTCCTGGCGAGTATTCCGAACTATTTTTGGGCTCTGGGTGACTGCCTGCTTCTGGTGACAGGTGCTTGATATACAAAGCCTTGCACTCACACACCAGCCTTAATAGTTGTGCCCATTAGCTTGCTGAAGGCAGCCCATGAGGCTTGGGCAGGAGGTCTGGTGGGGGCCTGACCACTGCCTCAACCCAACATTAAGACTCACAGATGGGCTCATGTCAAAGGGGAGAAGTAGAGGCATTAGGAATCAAACTCTTCTTCCCCCCAGGAGCACTTCCTTCTAGTCAAGAAAGGGTATGGGATCGACACCAGCCTGCGCCATCAATCCTCGTTCCTCAGGGTTTGGGGTGGGGTGGTGTTCAAGGTGTGGAAGCTAGTGCCTGACCACCTTCTCCAGACAGCCTCTGGATTCTAGTGACAGAGAGCCTGGCATTTTGAAAGCAACTCCTTGCTAATCCATCTGTGTTAAAAAGGTCTTCCTTAAATTCAACTATAATTGTCTCCTTGAAACTTGGTGTTTTTATTCATAGGTCCTCCCGTGCCCTGATGCCACAGAGGTCAAGTCCAATCTACTGTCCACTGGGCAGCCCTTGGGCTGTTTGATGAATTAAGATGCCCTCCACTACCCCCTCAACTTTTCAACTTCAGTACTTTCCTAGGGGATGAGAGCACAGGGCATTCCCTCCCTATTTCCATTCCCTGCTACCACTTGATGGATGGGACCTCCAGATCTCCACACTGTTCCACAGAGCAGCCCCAGACCAGGGGTTTGCGGAGAAGAGGGTCAGAGGGGACAGATGCTGTCTCTGCTCACCTCTCTCCCAGCAGTATCCTCAGAGACCCCACGCCAGGCCTCAGCCAGGTGATTTGCAGGTTGGCAATGCCTGTTGTTTCAATATCTTCAGCATGTGTTTTAGTTTTACCTTAAACCAGCATCTTTCCTGTTAAACAAAAAACTTTCACAGCTGAAAGCTTTTCTAAAAGAAAGGGTTTATTAAGCCACATGCCAGCCGGAAAAGGAACCGGGTCTTGGGGCACACAGCCTGAACCGCCAGCAGCAGGGCTGGGCGGAGAAGACAACATGTCCCGGAGTCAACGGGAACCTTTATATGTCAAGTTTGGAGGCGAAAGATGTAAGTCGTTTTGAAAGAATTGACATTGGCTATAGATAAGGTGGATGGGAGAAGGCAAAGCGGGGCTAGTTGTAGGATAGGTGCAGAGTCCATAAGGAAGAAACGTTTGTTCTTTAGGGCTGGTTGAGGGCAACAGTCTGGAAAGGTCGTGTGTAGCAAGATTGGAGGTGCCTGGTGATCTGTGGTACTAGCGAGCCGTGGCCTGGTGATCTGTGGTTTGTTGTGCCTGGTGCTTTGTGGTACCCGGTGGTTGGCTACTCAGCTCTTTAGGTGATCTGAGAAAGAACCACCTGGAAGTTAAATCAGCGTTCCAACGTACACTCAGGCATGTAAGCAGTCTTTTGTTGGTTTTGCCCTGCAGTTGTTAACAGATTAACCTCTTTCATCTCTTCCTTCCACCCCGTGGCCTGCTGTAATTTAATTTGGGATACTCGCATTTATTTATTTTTTTTTTTGGTCATTCTAATTCTGTGACATACATTCTGGTGCACATGCTCAATGGTCAGTGACGTCATTTTGAGAAGAACACGTGTCTATCCAGATGGTCCCGACTTCCAATAGCGTGTCCCTTCCGATCCTAGTCTGATGGCTTCATGAACGGGCTATTCTGGTGGCTCGCTGCCTCTTCCCTTGGCTTGAAAAACATGGTCATGCACATCAAAAAATGTTGTTTTCGGAATTGGTGTTAGAAATAATCTGCTTATTCCAGATGAAAAGCAGGTTGAAAGGTGGGAGAAGTGCAGGCCTCAGGCGTCCCCTCCACTCCTGTCTTCTCACGTGTTCTCCACACAGCACCTCTTCAGGCACTAAGCTCTATTAGCCCCCAAGTCACACTGTACCCCTTCCTGCCATGCTTTTGCCTTTGCCGTTCTATCTGCTTGGAATATCCTCTCTTGCCCTTCTCCATTTAACTAGTTTGTACTCCTTTAAGATTGAACTCTGGTGCCCTTTCTGAAATCTCCTCAATAGTGTTTGGGGCCTTTTTGCCTTCCATGGTGCCTTTGGTATTTCTCTGCCCATTTTTCATATGCAGTGCCAGCCCCGAGCAGGCTGGTGTTCAGGAAATGCCTGCTGATTGACTGAAGGAAAGGCCGGTGGAAGATGAGGCCAAGCGCCCAAACCCGAATCCAACACCAGCACAATACTTGCTAAATGCCTGGTGATAACTAATGGCTTCCCATTTGTAATGTAAAGCTTTGTGTGTGAGTGGGAGAAAAAGAGAGAACCTGGTGAATAGGGACCCTGACCCATATTTTTTCCTGCCTAGCGCTGGCACATGGAGTAGCAGGCAAAGGCTGTCCAGTCGTCAGGTAATCAGAAGTGGCAGGGCACTGCTTTTCCAAGGAGGAAAGCAGACTGAGCCCCAGAGAATCCAACAGGGGTGCCACTGCAAGAGGACTGATGATTCTGAGCCTGGCCCCAAAGCTGGGGTGCATAAAAACTCAGCTATTCTCTAAATAATTTCGTGCCCCTGCCATCTGTGGCCAGTCAGGAAAGAAAGCATTGCATAGTTTCCCTCAGGAGTGGACAGAGCTGTGTCCCATGCAGTGGAGGCCCTAGTAACAGACAAGTGCCCACCTATTTGGCCTCTCTGGCACCCGGAACAGGGTGAGCGCTCTCAAAAGGGGGGCTCTTAGGCATTCGGGTCTCAAAAGTAAAGTCCCTGAAATGGAGGGAAGGCAACTTTCCATTTCTCCAGAGGGCAATCAGTCTGGTGTGCCTTCCCAACTAAGGAATGCTCTATACAGACTTCAACCCAAACTCTAGCCCTTGTCAGGAGACCCTAAAAATAGTGCTGTGATTTGGTAACGTTTGTAATCTCTCTAGTTTGAGATTTTGCTAATCCTGGATGAAGCAGGACTCAGCCAGGTGATTTAACAGTTCCACTGTTAAATTTCATATTCAGTTGCTTTTAGCTCAAGAAAGCAGTGAACAATAATTTCCATTTTGAACACCAAGTGTTTCTCTCCATTCATACCTCACCTCCAATTATTTCTTCCCCTTCTTTAACAGCCACGTAACATGCCACATGCAAAGCTTTTTGACTGGAGAATGTGTTACCATTATCCCAAGCCCTTTCAATTCGGTTAAGGAAGAAAGCTTTTCAGTTCCTTTTTGCAACATTATCGGCTCATCTGTAGTGGCATATTGCCATCACTAAAGCTATACTGACTAATAAACATCTTAAATTGTTCACCATAATGTCTCAAATCAAATTCCACATTCCAAAGCAAGGCTTACTTTGTTTACTAAATAATTGCAGGAAAATTATTGAAACTTGGTGTCTAATATCAAATAAATCAAGTTAAGAGGCTCTGTAAATATAGGCCCTGACCTTTGTCATTTAAATGAATCCCCAGTTGAAACTATGGGCCTGTTTTAGGACCTCTGTTTTGTTTTAGGACTTCTGTCTTTGATCACTAGGTTTCTAAGCTGCTGTTCCCAAAGGGCTTCATTTACATTGTTTCTTAGGAAGTTACTCTATTCCCAACAAGGTGCTTTTCAGACTGCTGGGGGCTGGGACGCCTGCATTACTTGTGCCTTTGAGACAAATATCAGATAGTCTAATTGAAGATTATATAGGTAAATTAAGAAAATGAGCTAAATAAACTGGACTTTATTTTCTTAGCATTTGTTCCCCCAATGCTACTTCTTAGTTTCAATTCAACAAATAACGGGAATTTAGATTATAGCATAGGGACTGTAAGTCAATATTACTGTAATAGTTGTGTGTCGAGCCAGACGGGTGCCAATCACATGGATCACTTCATAAATTATATAAATTATACAAAGGTATAAACATATACCTGAAACTAATATAAAAAAACTTGAAACCATAGGTAAATCTCTATATTTTTGGCCTGACTGTAATAGAACCAAGAGAATAATTGGTTATATTAAAAGAGCTAGCACAAAGCTTGTCATTCTGCACATAGTGGGAAGGCTAAAGGGGATGGCTGCAAAAGGTTTTATATTTGGATATAAGTCTCAAACGTAGCTTCTGATAATCATTACCCAAATGGTTTTTTCTTCATTGCTTGGCCAATGATCATTTAGTGTTATTAGTATTTAGTATTGTTATATCACTGTTTCTCCTAAATGAAAAATCCACACTCTGGCATCGGAAACTCTGAGGAGCCTGTTACAAATTCAGATTCCTGCCCTCCACCACTATACCAGATCTACTGAATCACAATCTGGTGGGATATTTTTCCTGTGTGTGTTTTAAAACTCCCAGGAGATTCCGATGTATATTAAAGCTAGGGAACCTTGATGTAGACAAAGCCAACTGGTTGCCTTATTTTTCACACTTCAACAGAGCCAGCATTGTCTTACTTCAGTGTGCCCATGAGTAGTTTTCAGTCTTATAAGGCAAACTAGGCCTTGGTATTTAAGCAAAGCTTCCCTGGAATTCTCGTACAAAGAGAAAGTTCTATTATCACATCATTTCCAAGTCCAAGAAATTTCTAATAAGCAAAATGAAAATTACAATTGAATGATAAAAATGTAACTCGATACTAAAGTTTTTCAGAGACCAGGTTAGCATTTTATTTTTCTATTCCTGACACTCATATTCATAGGGGGTGAAGAGATGATAGAACATAATAAAAATAACATACAAACACAATTCAAGAACATTTAACCAACCATCTATTGTAGTTGGTCTTTGTAAAATACATAAAGGTAAACAAACATTTATATAAATTATGCTTAACAATCCGTATACACTGTAAAACAATTGTTAAAATTCACACTAAGTTGCTAGTGCAAGCAGTGGTGTACAAAAGTGCAAACAAGGTTAGTGATGAAAAACTTATCACCAGCTTACCACTTCCACATACTCTGTATTCGGCCAAATACTGAAGGCTTCACCATGGAAAACACACTTATAGTCACTTGACTACATTCACCCCGAGTGCTCTTGCCTCAATATGGCAACTGAGTTCAGGTTAGGAGCAGCAGGGAATACAGAAACCTGTGTCAAGTTGGCCATTCTGTTGTGAGTCCTTATACTTGATAATGGAAACAATTCCAAAGACAACTTGAATGTCAAAAACTGTAGAACCGTCACCCGCTTTCACCCCCCAAAAACGTAAAGCTAAAATTAAACCTAATTTCCCCTCCCCTATTTGAAATGCATGCTAAAGAATTCATCCACTCCAGTGCAGCTTTTCCAAAAATAATAATGCACAAAAGCACTCAAAAGCCTTTCCCATTTCTGCGCTAAATCTACTTGGGGTGCGTGCACTCTGAAACAAAGTTGAGTTTGGATAAGTTTGCTTAGTTTACTTTGATTACTTTGGATTCTATTTTTTAAAAGTGTGGTCAAAGCCCTGAACAATCAATCAGTGGTATTGAATATATTAATGTTCTAAGTTATAATGACAAAAATTAGTTGGTTCAGAACTGCACCTTCAATAGACTGTAGATTCCCTTCATACTTGGGGATTTTTTTTACCCAGGTATGAGGGGATGCTTGTAGGGTTCCGTGGAAATTTGGTTTTAGCAAAATCCCAATTACATTACACAGGGGCACAGTCCCACATTACAAGGGTTCCTTCTTGTTTTTCCTTTTGTTGTTACAAAGCACTAATCTGCATTTCAAAAAAACAATAATAGAAATGACCAGAAGCATCAACATGTAGCTTTGAGAATTTAATTCTTCACTGAAGATATAGTTTTCTGAACTCATATTTATAGCATAAATATTAAAGGTTTATAGAAAATCTTTAATTCTCTATTAATTTTATATTAAGGAATTTGTATTTGCTAATCTTTTTTAATGCTTTCTTGGAGATTTTTTAAAGCTTCACCAACTTTTACATGTTTAAAATGATCCAAACAATATACTCTAAATACAATGAACACAAGATATTTTGAGAAACTTCCCTTTATATTAGCTATTCTCAGTGTACTATGGTCAAAATTTATTTGGCAATAAATCCTTGCAAACTTCAGTCATGTGACTAACAAGACTGAAATACCACCTTGAGTCACATACCAAATACAGTTTCAGAAAATGTGAACCTTTCTCCTGAAACTCTCAAGTCATGTCAACTAGAAGTACACTGTTTTTAAAGATGGAACATGTGAAAACGCTGGGTTTTGAATGTGACTGATCAAATCATTTTGCAGAAAGCAAGAAATGCTGTTATCACAGCTATTACACTATTTAATTGATTTACAAGTAGTTTATGGACTAGAAAGCACTAGAGAAGAGTGAGCCAGTTGAAAACTAAGGAAAAGAAATAATATTCCGCTTATTTGTTGTAAACCACCGTAAATTTGTACATACACAGGCACACAACACTAAAATTTAGATTGATGCTGGCAATATCTGAACTCATACCTCTTTGGCACTTAAAGATACTATAAGGTTACTTAAGCAATGAAAAATATTTTTTTCATATACAGCAGTCCTCTTATCCGTGGTTTCACTTTCTGAGGTTTCAGTTACCTGCGGTCAACCACAATCCAAAAATATTAGAGATTCCAGAAAATAAACAGTTCATAAGTTTTATATTGCATGCCATTCTGAGTAGTGTGATGAAATCTCACACCATCCCATTCCACCCAGGACATGAATCATCCCTTTGTCCAGTGTGTCCACGCTGTGTAAACTTCCTGCCTATCAGTCACTTAGCAGGTGGCTCAACTGTGTATTGCAGTGCTTATGTTCAAGTAACCCTTATTTTACTTAATAATGATGGCCCCAAAGCACACAAGTAATGATGCCGGCATTCAGATGTGCTAAAGCCAAGCCAAGCCGTAAAGTGCTTCCTTAAAGTGAAAAGGTGCGTATGTGTATAGGAAAAAAGTTTATATAGGGTTCAGTACTATCTGTAGTTTCAGGCATCCACTGGGGGGTCTTGGAACTTATCTCCCATGAACAAGGGGGAACCACTGTACTTTAGGAAATGTCTATGCCTCAATTTAAAAAAATGCTATACTCTCCATTCTAAAAATTCACTGATAAAGAATTAATTTAACCACTTACTCAAAAGTATAATTACAGCAGTCATTGAAATAGGTGTGGGGTTAAGAATTTTTTTTGAAATATAAAAGTAGCCTAAGGCTTTGTATTTTTAGTTTAAGATTTAAGATTTTAAAACATCTTTTGGACAGTGCCTGATTTACATGGAATCCAATGTTAACTTATATATAACAGTATTAATGATTATATCTTCATGCTTTACAGTAGGAGATACAAAATTAATCTATATCCCCAATACGACCATTACCTGCAACATACTCCACAGGTGCATACACTTACTTGCACAGGCACACAGAATAAGTTTTCCCCATGTGCTTCTACTGTTTCCTGCCGGTCTCTTGAAGGGGAGCGGGGCTGTGTGTGCTCTGAGGAGCTCTCAGAGCTAGATGGTAACCCGATGGCTAGGGAACTCTGCAGGCCCATATCCCCGGAGCTGGGAGGAGAGCTGGTTGCTGCTAAGCACAGCTTCCTTTCTAAGGGTTCAGGCCATTTGAACCTTACATCATTGGGAAAATGTCCACAGTTTAGATGTGATCCATAAAGTGACTCTGTTTCTTTGATCCCAGTGTCGGAACTAGAATGAATTCTGGAGCAAGATATTTTGTACCAAAAAGCACTTTTTCCCCTCGAGAGAAACCAGTAAGCTTTTTTCTTTATACTAATTCATGAGATAATTAACTTCTCAAGTATCACAACAAATTCTAGGAAAAACCTGAAGAAAGGCATGTCCCTGTAGGTACTGAAGACAGATACCATTGAGAGGCAGTTACTTTTAATAAGGCTTAGTTCTGTTCAGTCAGGACATCAGAAGTGAGTGCTTCAGACATATCTGGAAAAATAAACCAATAGGCTGAAATGTCATTTCCTACCTTTTCCATGTTGCTACTGATGTTTCTAAGCAGGGAAGAAGCTCTTTTATTTTTGTTTAGAAGGAAGCTAAAAGTTAAATACAGAATTGCCAAATTACTAAAACCAAATATCATGTTAAGAAATGACCTTGTTAGTTTAAACTGGTAATTCCTTCCAGCAGTATTTCTCAATCCTTATCTGCCTCACATGTTACATTACTGATGACAGAAAGGACTACAGTGACTCTGATTTGACACTAGCTAGAGAAACACTAGTATTAAAGTTATTCTTGATAGAATTGGAGCAATCTAGTTTCAATGGAATTGGTTAAGTATACTATAAAATCTTGGTTTATAAACCAAGAGAAATCTTAAGCTTGAGAGTCTTTAAAAATACATATTTGGCATTTATCCTTCATCTTATTTTACTAATCATGGGACTCTCAAAAACATGGAAAAAACTCAATTTCTTAGGAAATTAAAATGTTTTAAAAAGCTCACCAAAAAAATTTTAAGTAAGTCTATCAATGAGGCTTGCAGACACTATCACATGGTAAGTATTATATCTAAAAATAAAAGTCTTTGTGCTGTAAAGAGATAGTTGAGAGCAACTAAGAAAAACGAAAATGAAATGTAAGCATTCATTTTCTTTCTATCAAAATGTAACATGACAAAGAATGCAAAAGAGCTACAGGACAGGGGCAAAATCCCTACATGTCTCAATGACAACTGAAGCAGAACAGGCTTTTTTCCTCAGATATACAAGGCCTCTACAATGAAACTGCACAAGGTCTTACTTGTCACTTGCCCTGGGAAGTACCATGAAGTATAAAGAGACCAAGGAGTACCTCTAAATGTTGGGAGACTGGTGCCTACAACTACGTTTGGTGAAGAGGCACAGATTACAAACCAGGCACCAATAAGACGGGAGCACTTCAGAATTAGACATCTGGAATTGAGAACTAGAGAGAGGCCCATCACACCAAAAATCAACCTTGTGTTGAACCAGAAGATGTGCTTTTCTTCAGACGGCTGAGCCCACAGGGACTACAATATGGACCCTATTGGCACTAGTAATGGTAGTGTTACCAATAAAAATACACATGATTCAGAAATAAGTGTAGTATAAAGTATAACCAAGCACAACTTGTCTTCTGGTAAATGCAAAAGCCTCGAGGGACTTAAATATTATTCTAAACATTCTGAAGCAATCTCCTTTCCAAACCACCACCTCATGTATAATATTAAATACTCAAAATTTCAGAGTATACTAGCTAGATAAGACACATTCGAATGAAACATTTGCCCAACAAAGATGCCAAACATGAGGGTTTGTTTTATTGCATGACGTTTGCATAAGAAAAAATACTGAAAACTGTAAGGCATCATGCAATTATCAATAAGCTAATTATCAACTGTACACTTAGGTGGACATATAATCTAAAATTTAAAAACTAGTTCCAAAAAAGTACATAAAAATTTAACATGATGAGCTTTTAATTATGATTTATATTTATAGTTTCATGTTGTTAAAAAGTGCTTCAAATGTACTGCTGGAAAGTTGCTCTTTATAAATGGCGCTGGGGGTAATGTCAGGTTATAAACTGTAAAAACTAATTATCTTTATGGAATTAGAAAGCTAACATTGTGATAGTCAAACTTACTTGAATCAGTTTTGAATTCTCACTCAAATTAAGTTGATATAATATTAATAATCTAAAAAACATCTGTTTTCTAACCAACAAAAGTCTATTGAATTCAAGTTATGCACGTTCAGCAATCAAATCTCTGAGTAGGCCTGAATGGCGAGACCTGGACCCGATGCAGGTTGGTGTTAATCGATGTACTGTGCCATCCAGCGGAAGCCTTCTCCGTAACCTTGCCTTTTGAGCACACTGCACATGAAAACTTCTAAGGGCCGGGCATTCAGTTCTTTCAGAGATACACTGCCCTAGAAGAGAAGACAGACATCACGTTGGATGACCCCATGATGAAATAAAAACTTCAGTAGAACAAAAGGTGACTTTGATAAAGCCATAACTGTTTGGCATCCAAGTCCCCTAAACACACAGGAAGCCCCCTTTTCTTCCTCGACTTTAGGAAAGAATGGGAAGGAGGTGAACTGGTGAGGCACACAGAATGAAAATAATCTTTAACTAGGAAAAAAATTCAAGTTACCCAAACTGGCTTCACAAATGTTAAGAACGAACATTCTCTGAGCAGGTTTGTGACTAAATAAAGCTTTTCCTAAAATTAATAAGGAATTGAGTTATTAAAAAGACACACAAACAGATTAAAGACTATGTTAAGAGTCTCCTTCCATAGACTGTGGTATTTCTATACTTAGAGAGAGTATATGTAAACCAAGGAAATTGTTTGTAAAATAAGAGATTTTTCAATACTAAGGTCCCTCTCCCAAACACATCTTGGTAGAAATGATATAAAAATAATGTATCTTAAAGCTTATTATTAACCCCAGAATGCTCCTATGCCCGAGTTTACATTTTATTTTTATTTCTGGTGAACCCAGGGCCAAAACACTGAACTAGGGGCCTAAATACACTACTGGTATGCTTAAACATTCAAGTATATTATTTGCTAGCGAATTCTGAAAATTTGTGATAAATAAAACTTTGAAAGCTTTCATTTAGTTTCCCATAAACATTACATTTTTATCACCAAGAAAAGGTCTCATTCAGTGGTAGAAAGAAAACAAGTGAGGATGTTAAAGACCCAAATGTATAAATGAGGTTTTTTTAAAATTTAAATATAGGTGGTATACAATATTATATTTGTTCCAGGTGTACAATATTAGTGATTCAATATTTTTATACCTTAAAATGAGATCACTCTACTAATTCTAATAATCATCTGTCACTATGCAAACTTATCACAGTATTATTGACTGTATTCGCTTTCATCTTTCTCACCTATCCCCCTCATCTCACTCCCCCTCTGGCAACCATCCCTTTGATCTCTGTTTCTATGAGTCTGTTTTTGTTCTGTTTGTTCATTTGTTTTTTTTTAATTCCATATAGTATTTGTCCTGCTCTGACTTATTTCACTAAGAATAATTCTAAGTTCATCCATGTTGCAAATAGCAATTTCATTCCTTTTATTATTGCGTGATGTGATATTCGTGTGTGTGTGTGTGTGTGTGTGTGTGTGTGTGTGTGTGTGTGTGCGCGCCTGCGCACGTGCACCAGTTTCTTTATCCATTCATCTATCAATGGACACCGGGGATGCTTCCATATCTTGGCTATTCTAAACAACGCTGAAGTGAACAGAGGGGTGCACATGGCTCTTCTTACTGTTTTCATTTTCTTCAGATAGATACCCAGATGTGGAACCGCTGAATGATAAGGTAGATTTACTTTCAGTTTTTTGAGGCATCTCTATGCTTTTTTCCACAGTGGTTGCACCAGTTTACAATTCCACTAACAGTGCACAAGGGTTCCCTTTTCTCTACACCTCACCAACACATGTTATTTTGACCTTTTGATAATAGCCAATCTGACTGATGTGAGGTGGTATCTCATTGTGGTTTTGATATGCATTTCCCTGATTAGTGATGTTGAGTAAATGATAGTTTTTAAGCAGCACATGATAATGGGCTTGGACTATAGCTGGACAATAGTAATTTAAGAAGGTATTTCATTGTACACATGAAACTAATATATCAATTATAACTCAGTTAAAAAAAAAAAGCCAGACTGTACCAATTGTACTAATAAGCATGATTACCATTAAGGGTAGTGTTGTAATAAACTATTTTAGAAGATCAAAATAAATAAATAAAATAAAAAGACATTTATAGTGCTGAATGAAATATTCACACTTGTGAAACAATTTTTTTTTCTTTTACCTTTCCTGTTGTCTGACCATATAAACCAAACATCTCTCGTAACCTCTCTTCACTGATGGCTTCAGGTCTGTCAATCTTATTCCCAAGAATCAGAATAGGCACATTAGCAATGGTTTCATCTGTCATTAGTGACTGAAACACATAACAAAATGAAAAACAAGATGTTAATATGAAGCCATCTGAAGGGCTTATTATACAAGGTACCAAATGGGTATCAAGGACTCATTCTCTATCACAATGTCAGTTTTGCTAACTTTCTTTGGCAAACATTTTAAAGTGAGCTCAATGAACCATCAGCTCAATTCTTCTTTCTCCCTAAGGCTCTTTCTGTAGATGGTCACTCTGCTTGCTCTGTGAATCAGTGAGGTAAAGTGACGAGGGCCAACACCTTGAAAATGGGCAGACATGGTTTCTAGTTCCACTGCTTCTGAGTTGTGACATCTTAGACAAATAAGTCTCAATGAAGTTCAAAGAGAACTACCTTATGGAGTTGATTTGAGAATTACGCAATATGCACAGTGCGTGGCATAAAACAGGATCAAGAATTCCTTGAACCTGTTCCATGACCACAGACTCTACCTGGACTTTTTCACATGAACAAGTATTTGTTTGCTGGCTCTGGGCAGAGGCATTGTCAGGTCAACTTTCAGTCAAATCACGGACCTGTTCCCTCTGGGGCCCACATTTGGCACTGGCCTTGCCTACTGCTCCTGAGCCCCTTACAAAGCATCTATCTGGGGGAGGGGCGGTAAGGTAGCTATACATGGCCCTGCTCATTCCCGGAAGTGGTGACAAAGATAGCATGTTATATGATTTCCAGGTTCTAGCCAACTCCTGAAGAAACTGGCATTCTAGGATGACAAGGGACTCAAGACCAAGTCGCTACTGGCGTATAGCAGACATGAAATTTACTACAAAGGCATACTCTGCACAGAGTGAGCTCAAGTCTTTAGGAAGGAAGTCTGTGTTAGTACTTCCTCAATAGTTACTCTGCATTCTAAGTAACCACTGAGCTCCACAAATTGCCAGGAGTTAAATCAGAGACTGCAAAAAGCTGCACTCAGATACCCAGACCTCCAATTTATTTCCTCAGGCTTACCAGAGTGATTCGACTATGTTTAGTTTTAATTATTTAACTTACATCAAGTTCTTCTTTTGATTCTAACAGCCTTTCATGGTCTGCACAATCCACCAGAAATACAATGCCATTGATAGCAGGAAGGTAGTTTTTCCACACTCTTCGAGCTAATAAAAATAATCAGGAGTTAGATTTTATTTGCTGGTCAAACCTAGCAGATGCTTGATGAGACCCCAATAAGATATCAAGTGTAATTACCCCTTAGCTGCTGCTACTTGACTATGTATTCAAGATAATCTTTAACTCAATGTTGCCAAAATCTTTCCAGAAGAAATTTCAGGCTTTTCTTGATTGTGGGCAAGTCAAATACTTTACTCTGTCCTCATTTTCCCGTGTTAGAGATATAATTAATATTTGCTACCAATGGACAATGATGCATGTTCACTGGAGAACTGTTATTATATTTATATGCAATATTCATTTTTTGACATTTCTAGATTATTAGATTTTTTTTTGCCAGTGACAAATTTGGAGTCAGTGGCAGAAGGAAATTAGTATTTATTAAAATAATAAAAGCAAACTGTTCTACTCATAATAGAAATAACAAAGTCTATGAAACCATTAGGGTAATTTTTTCCATGACATTCTTTTTTAGAGGAGAAAACAGTTTTTGAGATACCCCAGAAAAAAGTATCTTATTTTCTTTGACTTCAGTTTTAGGACATACATTAAAAACATTATAGAAATGAAGTTTCAGATAAGCTCCATTAGGTTCTAATTCTCTCTAATCATTATATTCCAGAAGTTACTTTATATTTCAAACAATTATGTCTCAAATGTGCTTTCACTAGCCATGACCACTTAAAGTCTTTTCAACTATTTGTCATATGAGGTTTTTAGAATGCCCACTCACTTGGAACTATTCTTTATTTATGAACTACTTTGTGCTGGATACTGCCAAGTCCTTTTGAGGATATAAAAAATGAACAGGATTTTAGTCCCAGAAAAGTCTGGGAGAGGAGATAAGACAGTCTTTCCAAACTTGCAGACATGTACACAAATGCACTAAGTGGCAGTATGGCTGAGAACACTCCAAGCTGGCAGCAGCTTCTCAGAAAAGGCAGCAGCACTTACACTGGGCCCTGAAGGTGGGTCACTCATGTGCAGATGGAGATGGCATGAGCAAAAGCACAGAGGTGGGAGCACACCAAGAGGGTTTGGTTTTGTTGGACTAAAGAGAACAGGAATGGGAATAGTGGGAAATAGACTTGAAAAGTAAACTGGAATCAGATCATAGAAATCCCACATGCCAGGTCAACAAGCATGGACTATAATTTGTAGAAATGAGTTAGCCACTGAAGGTTTTTCATACGGAGCAGTAACATATTCGTAACACGATTACGACAATAAGTGTGAGGTAGATTGGAACAGGGAGAGAATGGAGGCTCAATTTACTCATATGGTTTACTACCAAAAGCGATTCAGACTTAAATTGACTAGGAATATCACGAAAATCACTCTTTGCTTTTAAAGCATTTATCTGGGGGTAATAATTCCTAAATTTTAAGTCCATTCTGCCCTTCCTGGAATAGAGTGAGATTTCATGCACTGGAACATAATGGTCACATTTTTATTAAGTTGAAATAAAACAAAGCTACTATAAGAGACGGAGAATCTTACCTTGAACATGTCCACCCAGATCAAAAGTTGTAAAGGTCATGCCAGCAATGGTTAGTTCTTCCGAGGCTAAATAATAAAAAATATTTTTACAACATGCAAATCAGAAATTCATTCATGGTATATACTTCTACTTAATGTTTCATTTACTTTAATTGCAAATAAGATCAAATAAAATATTTAGGAACTGATAAAAGAATTCTTTCTTATAATTAGATATACTCCAATTCATACTGACAATCTAACACAAGTAATAGTAACATTCAATTCTAGTATTCACTACCCACCACAAACCCAACACTTATTTTTCCTTCTCTATTTCTCCTGCTAAAAATATTAATCTATTCAGACAATTTGTTGTGAATTCAAGTGACTGTTCCAACTGAATAATTTTTTTTGCAAGTCGCCTTAAAAGATACAGATGAAATAAAGAATTCTCTCATGGCTGTCATATTTTGCAGGTAACAGTCTTTAATGACTAATACAATTGTAAAAAATAATTTTGCCATTATTTTTCCAAATATTTTTTCTGGTCCCTACCTTCCCCTTCTGGGACCTCATAGGGTAGCTAGACAGCTTGATATTGTTCCGCAAGTCACTGAGGTGCTTTTTATTTTTTTTTTTTCCAGTCATTTTTCTCTCTCTGTGTCATTTTATAGTTCCTATTGCATTGACTTAAGTTCACTGGTCTTTCTTTCTGCAGTACTGGCACTAATTTGCTGTTAATCCTATCCAGTGGAAATTTCATTTTGAATATTCTATTTTTTATTTCTAGAAGCTGCATTTGGATCTGTCTTATATCTTTCATTTCTCTCATTATGTTCATGTTTTCCTTAAATCCTTGAGCATATTCATAACAGCTATTTTAATATCCCTATCTGCTAATTCCATTATCTTTGTCACTGCTGGGTCTGTTTCCACTGATTGATTTTTCTCCTGGTTATGGATTATACTTTCCTGCTTCTTTGCATGTCTAGTAATTTTTTTGATTGAATGCTGGATTTTGTTGTATTCTTTTGAAGAAAGTTGGACTTTGTATTGGCAGGCAGTTAAATTGCTTGCAGATCAGTTTTTAAGTTTTGTTAGGGCAGATCTAGAGTAGCCTTTACTTTGAGGCTACTTTAACTCCATTTCTAAAGTATGATCCTTCGGAGTCTCTATCGAAAGCCCTGTGTATTCAACCAGGTCTCTCCATTCTGGCTGATGGGAACATGAACAATTCCCAGTCCCATGTGAGCTCTCAAAACTATTGGCTTATGGCTCAGATACAATTGCTTTCTCTCTAGAAATTGTTCTTTGACTGGCCATGTGGAGTTTTACCCTATGCATACACAGAATGGTATTCAGCCATGAAAATTTCTGGAGTTCTTTCTCTGCAGAGCTCTTTCCTCTCTGGTACTCTTACCCAGCAAATTCTAGTCACGTTAGCCTCCCCGATGTGGCAAGACTACTGGGTTATATTTGGGTTTCTTCCTCCTGCACTGTGGTCTGCAAATTATCTCCTGTGATAAAGTTTGAATAAAGAAGGGTTTGTTTTCCTTCTCTCAAGAATCACGGTCATGTGCTAGCTATTGCTCAATATCCGAAAACAATTCTAGTATATATTTTTGTAGTTTTCTAGTTGTTTACAGTGGGAAGGTAATTCCAGACTCTGTTACTACCTCATGGCCAAAAGCAGAAGTTCCCTACAATTACAATGAAACATTCAGTGTAATTTTTAACTATTCAGTATAACTGCTAAGGCCCCAGAGTAGTTAATCTTGTTAAAAATTCTGTATGTAGAGTGCCAACTGAATAAATAGTACAATCTGTGTTCAAAGTGTGTTCCTTTCTACAAGGAAAAGTTAATGTTTGGATGTAGTTGGCAAACTGCCTGTATGGTTATACTCCCCGTTTTATTAAAAAATCCAAGTTTGACTGATTAAGATATAGAACACTGTTAATGTCCTAGGAAGTTTCCTCTTGTCCCTTCCTAGACAATGCCCAACTCCACTCCCAGAAGCAACCAGTGATCTGATTTCCATCACCACAGGTTAGTTTTGCCTGTTCCAGAATTTCATATAAATGGCATCATACAGTATGTAATTTTTTGTGACCATCTTCTTCTACATAGTATATCACTAGTTTATTCCTCTTTCTTGTTGAGTAGAATTCAATTGTTTATCCATTATTTTTTTTGATGAACATCTGAGTTGTTTCCAGTTTTGGCTATTACAAATAAAGCTGGTACAAACATTCTTGTACAAGGATTTTGATAAATATATGTTTTCATTTCTCTTAGAAATATACCTGGCAGTGAAATTTCCAGATCACAGGGTAGATAAATGTTACTTTTGATTAATTGAAAAATATAAGTTGAAATGAATGTGAACTGCAGGAAGGTTGAGATAGCATCTATTTTGTGCCACTGTTTTTACTCTTGGTACTTAGAACAATGACTAACATAAAGTAGGTGCTCAATAAATATTAACTGAATAAATAAGAGAGCAACATCAAAAAATTAAAAAATGACTTACACCTAATATAAGACCACTCTGTAGTGTCTTCCAATTCTGCTGTTTTTTGCAGACAATTTTATATACTCAATTTTACCATGATCATTTTTTCTTTAACAGTATTGTTCTTGTATCAGAATCTTATTTGCCAAGCCCCACTTTCTTCTCCTAATATAAAAAAAGATTTATCAATTTTATGAAATCTTCCTTTTCCAACTTCACTAATACTGTTATAGATAAAGTGGTACATTGTTTTGTTTTGTTCTCTTTCTTGTTCTTTGAATATTTACTGAACTAAATAACTATATTATCTACTTTTTGGTCCCGTTCTCAATTTTCTACTCATTATTAAGGCCACACTCATTATTTCATAATTAATCTATGGATTAACTTGTCCTTAAATTCTGTGTCTACTTGAGTCATGGTCTTTTCAGCAGTAAAAGTGAGGTCATAGTTATTTATAAGTTAGGCTTCTTTCTAATAATTTTGTGACTTCACTTTTTCAAAAGGTACCCATTACATAACCATATACACAAAATGGTATGTATTGATTGACATTCATTATTAATGCCTTTCAGGTAGTCTTTCTTAAAGCACAGTAAATTATTTTTAAATTGTTTTAAAATGTTCCTTTAATGTATCGATACATGCCCTATTTGGGGAATAATCGTATGGTCTTTATATTAGATATTGTTGAAGTTGTGAGGACTAGAAAAATAACTGGTTAAGCTGTGAGTCACCAGCAAAGTATAAGAGTATCATCTGTTCACTGAATAATGATCAAAATAGTACAGTTTTAAAATTTGAAAGAACTTTATGTAAACAAAACAATGGTGACTATTTATAGCCTAAACAATATTTGGTTGAATAGACCTTAATCATGTCATAATCCCTGAGACAATAACTTTAATTCCTCTAACTGAAGAGGGTGTAGTAAGTGCTAAGAAGATATGAGTATTATTTCAAGATCTAAATATACTCCCTGGGACTTGGGTCACTATTATTTACTATACTATTTTAAGAACAGGTCAAATCACTTGATCATAATTTATCCACCACAAAACACCCCAAAACAAAAAACCTTTTGGTTAGCACCTATGAAATGGTATCACTTGATAAAATAATAACATATAGGAGAATACACTTACTGGGATGTAACGTTGGGACATGTTGTCCAAGTCTGTCATCTTTTAGCATGTGTAGCAATGTTGTTTTTCCCGCATTATCCAATCCAAGGAATACCAATTTACCAGTTTTCTTATATAATCCTGCAGAGTGAGAGCTATGATTAGTCAAAGTGAATCTGACACAGATTTATACAAATAAAATGACCTTCAATAAAAGTATAATATTAAGTTTAGTTATTTAGATACTGTTCCTCATTATTCCAGATTTTGGATTAAAAACCACCTGTCAAACTTTTGAACTTTTAAGATTTTGTAAACTGGCCTGAATAAGCTTGGATTTCTAACCTATTTTTAATTTTGAAGAGTTATTTAAAATCTATTATGATTTGGAAATTCAAATAATTAAAAACTAAACTTTGTCAGTATCAATAAATGTGTGTGTTACCTAAACTTAGCTATAGTGCCAAAATGTGGATCCCCTTGACCATTTAACGGTAGATACTGTATCCTCTACTATACATACAAGATGTTAAATCGCTGACATCATGTATTTATGAAGCTAGATCAAAAGAAAAATTAAAGAAATTTTTCATTGAAGAAAATCAATTATTTTTGACAATAAAAATTACAGTGAGTTTTTACAGCAAAGTTAAGTTCATTGTCAAATTTCCCTGAGAATAAGGTTAAACTATTCACAAGACTGCATAAAACTAAGCAACAATGACAACAACAAATGCACGTAATTTTAGATCTATCAACCAAGAATTGATAAAGTGGTAAAAACATAAAAGACAGCATTGAGCAAATTATAGTAGACTGGCATTTACCGTGAAGTTCCATCTTGAGCTTTATTATTTTTCTTTAAAGATGTTTTTAAAAGAGTAATTTTAGGTTTACAATAAAAGTGAGAGGAAGGCACAGACTTCCCATGTATACCCTGTCCCCACACATAACAAAGCCTCCCCCATTATTAACAACACTCATAAAAATGGTACATTTTTAACCAAGGGTGAATCTCTATCGACACATCATAATCACCCAAGTTTACCTTGGGGCTCACTCTTGGTGTTTTACATACTGTATTTGAACATAGGTATAATGACATATATCTACCATTATAATATCAAAGATTATTTTAATTGCCCTAAACATCTTCTGTGCTCTGCCTATTCATCCCACCCTACCCCCACTGTCCAGCAACTGCAGATTTTATTGTCTCCATATTTTTGCCTTTTCTATAATGTCATATAGTTGATATCACATAGTATCTAGCCTTTTCAGATTGGCTTCTTTCACTTAGTAATACACATTTAAGATTCCTTCATGTCCTTTCATGGCTTGATAGCTCTTTTTTTTCGTGCTGAATAATGTTTCATTGTCTGGATGCACCATGGGTTATCCATTCACCTACTGAAGGACATTTTGGTTGCTTCCAAGTTTGGGCAATTATAAATAAAGCTGCTATAAACATCTGTGTGTAGGTTTTTGTATGGACATAAGTTTCCAGTTCTTTTGGGTAAATATCAAGGAGCACAACTGCTGGATTATATACTAAGACTATGTTTAGTTTTGTAAGAAACCACCAAATGGTATTCCAAAGTGGCTGTACAATTTTGCATTCCCACCAGCAATGAATGAAAGTTCCAGTTGCTCCACATCCTCATCAGCATTTGGTGGTGTCAGTATCTGGATTTTGGACATTTTAATAGGTGTGCGGTGGTACTGAACTTTATTTTTCATCTGTTCAATTATCTAATGCCCATTGAATTACATGAGAACAAAGGATATAGTAGCAGCTCAAAAAATATTAACTCAGTCACCAAAACAACTTTTAAAGACATTAGGCAATTACAGATTCATGCTACTCGTTTTCTAACAAGTTCATCCAAAATAACACCTAGTTCTTTATCCACATTTAAGTTTAAGAAGTAAATCTTTTGAAATCCTAATTTTTTGATCACTTACTGGTCAACAATTCTGATTCTATAGGGAAGACTGTCTTCCATATTTACTTGAGCTAGGATACTACACTAGTCTTTTAATTATGAATTCTGAATAGTAATTTCTTTAAACATTTCTATTCTTAAAAGGTTTCTACACAGATTGTTTCTAACCAATGTAATCAATCTTCCCACCCTAACTTAAATAGTAAAAGTGTATTGGATAAGATTCCAAAAGGGAACATCTAGAACATTTAAACTTTAATCTTTAAAGTAGGTTAAACTAAATTCTTATTTTGTGGTAGGCACTGTTAAGCACCTATATATATCATTTCACTTAATCCTCAAAATACCTCTTTGAAGTAGGCATTATTATCCTCTTTTTTTACAGAAGGAAAACAAAAGCTCAGAATTAACTTGGTCAAATAGTGAAATCAGATCAGAAATGTGAACCCATGTCTGATCCGAAAGCTTTGGTTCATTTTCATTTCTCTACACTGCCTCAATGTTAGCCATATTAACCTTCTTGCTCCCAAATGTGATGCAATCTATTTTGTCTTTTCAACATAACTCAGCATAGATTCACTGTTCTATAAATTGAGAAACAGATTCCAACCTGTTACAACCCCAAATCCCAGTATAAAAAAGTTTAAAACTCCTATTTCTGACCCAGTTGTTTGTAAATATGTGACAAAATACTTTGGTCTGATGAAAAAGTTTAAGAATTATCTTAGAGGTAGTATAGAGATCTAACACTTGGCCAGCATAAAATAATGTGAAAAATTTTGTTTTCAAAAAAGAAAAATAAACTCTTGGTTTTTAAAAATCTGCAAATATTAATATTCAACTAAGAAATACAGTGACAAAATTTGATCTTACATTTTTTCCTTTTAATATATAGTAAACAAAATTTATATATTTTCCAAACAAAATTTCCTTCATTATTATTCTGCTTGTGGAGAAATAAGTATTTATAAAGGAGATACCATTGCATAAGTATGGCTGTGGCCAATCTGAACCTATGTTGACCACTTTGTAATTATGTGAAATGCTTCTCTTTCTACCAGTTCACAAGATGATTACATGGAGACTAAACTTAGGGCAAAATTTGAAAATGGGAGACTAGAAATATTTTCATTAATGATTCCAATAATAAAGTTGTATATATCCCAACATAAAAGTTAATCAAAAGCTTGTTTCAGTAAAAAAAAATGTGACAAGTGTCAATAAAAGAATGAGAGGCTATGATTTTCCCTATCTTTAAAATCTATAAAAGAGAGGAAGATCACTTGCTGGATTAACAAGTCTCATTTAGAAGATTATAAACTGCTATTTTTGATATCACAGGCACTGTATGAACCATGGGTTTTTTTTTTATAATAACGAAAATAATGCATTGAATTCCTATGAAGATTAAATAAGACAGAGCATGTAAAGCACTTAGGTAAACTGGCTAATAAATGGTAACTATTCCTGTTACTAATATTCCTATGAACAACCTTAAGAAGTAGGAATTATTATTGTTACTTTACAGATAAGAAAGCTAAGGCTAATGTAGAAAAAGTAATTTACCCAAGATTGCATTATTTATAACATGTTTGTATGATTTTAAAGCCCGCATCCGTAACTACTGGCATATAAAGAGGCTCTAAACAAATAAACAATTTTACATAAGTAGGCTTAAATGGATAACAATAAGAACGAACGACCAACATTACCTAAAAACTGTAGCACACTGCTGAAACCACTGTAAATCCAGTCAAATATGAAGGACATATCCAAATCTTATAAGGTCTGGAAAAAAAGCATTTTGAATTTAGTAGTCAAAATTAAACATCAATATACAATAAATGCGAAGAACATTAAATAATCCTACAACCACCTTACTTCAAAGAATTAAACACTCTTATCCAGGTTGCTCTAACCTGATTTATTCTGATGCATAAATAACAAAATGCCACTAAAATACTAACTAGGACCATTATTTCCCCTTCAAAGTAATCAACATGAAAAAGAATTATAACAGCCAGGACTAGAAAAGATATGGTAAAAGAGGCATTGTTAGTGGTGGTGTAAATTGGTACAAATCTTTTTTCAAAATCAATTTGGCAATAATATATCTGTTGATACCATTTGACCCCAAAATTCTACTTTTATAAATGTTCTAAATATAAAAAACCGTTATATATAAAGATGTGCATCAACATGTTACATAAGAAAAATTTTGGAAATAATCCATGTTCAACAGTAAATTAAATATAGTAGTATGGCCTATGGAATATTTACCAAAACAATGGAGTGGAGGGAGGAAGTGCAGGGAGAACAGAGAAGAAAAAAGTTTATGATAATGAAATAAGTTCCAAGTCTGATTATACCCATATGGAGTAAAAATCCTTTTTCTATTTCTGTTGGTTTTTTGCAATAGTTGGTACCAAACAGTAAACTTCTGGGCTTATTATCTTTACATTTTTCAAATTTAAATCATATTACTGAATGTTAAAAAATTCTTAAATCATAGTAGAAAATTCAGAGTATAGTTCAATTCAGCATTTAATAGACTTGTGCTTGATAAACTAATAGCATTAATAATGGAAAACAAGAGAAAAAAAAACCTCTTAAGAAAGACCACATCAGATTAACGAAGTTCATTTTCTAGAGCTGAATTAAAAACCTCAGGCCCAAAACTTGGGCCAAACCCAAAAAGTTTGAAGGGCTGTGCTATCTTTGACATTCTTTAGACAAAGTATGACACACAAACAATACTTTTTTCTTTAACCACCTCTCATTCCAGTGGGATGGATGCCAAGCTTGACATAGACGGGCCACCAAACTCAGAATTCCTAGAGGATGAGGTGTTGAGACCACATTGCCTTTAGCAGGAGACAGAAAAAAGAAACAGCTAACCTCCAGTTTGTACAGAGGCCTAGCAGTATTTACCATGAGATTCCCTGGATCCTGGCTAGCCTCTCCCCTCTTCTTTACTCTTACTTCAACTAGCATGAGCAGAATTTTGTTCTTGAAACCAGCTGATTCCTGATTAGACTGAGAGACTGGCAAAATATGAATAGTTTCGTGTGTCTGTATCACAAGCCAGAGTGATAAACAAATCTGAGACTAAATTTAGGCATCTGGTCTTTATGGTTGCTACCCGTATATAAAAGAATGAGACTACAACAGCAACATATATATACAAGAATCTAATATCTTAGAAGTTCTTATTTTATTCTAGTTGAAAATTACACCTCCTATTATCAGTCTAGGTCACGTAGAAATTGAAACTTATAGTTAGAGAAAATATACACAAGGGGCTTATCTTTTTTTTTTTAGGTACGATACATGTTTTTCAAAGAGAATATAATTTTCACTGTAGAGAATCAGATATAGTGGTGTGTTGAGATATTTTATTTAATTCAATACATGTTTTCAGAGTTCATATTATATCTAAGGTCCTCAGCTAGACACCATGGAGAATACAAATATTGATAAGTATGGCTCTGTCTCTCAAAAAGGTTAGAGTCTAGTGTGATGTTAGTCTACACCAATGTGATTTAACTGAAAAATGTTAAAATTGAATAGGATATTATCTAGGGTGATAACAACTTACCCTATAGTTTCAAGACTTATACAAACACAAAGAAAAAAACGCCTATATTATAAATCATAAACTATTAGATTAATGATCACAAGAGCATAAAAACAGAATAATAAAAATAAATAATGTAACAGGAGAGGGATAGTATGTTCATGAGTCCTGCTTGTCTCTACATCCAAAGTCCTATTCACATAGTTCTAAGGTGACAAGGTGCAGCTAAGGAACAGTTTCTTGGAGATTAAGAGTTTGCTAAAAGGTTGTGAAGGTTATACATGTGCAGAGATGTGAAGCTGAATGCGTACAGCAAAAAGTCAGGTATTGTTAGATGATATGACTGGGATTAGGGAACTGCAAACAGAGTAAAACTCAATGGCTGATAATTAGTGAAGTAGGAGCCAGAGTGATAAATCTGAGACTAAATTTAGGCATCTAGTCTTCATGGTTGCTACCCATATGTACAGACATAAGAAAAAAATACTGTTTCAGTCTTTCAATTTCATAAAGCAAAGCAAAACAAACAAAAGCAGCTGCCATTCGCTGAACTCATAAGCGTTATGGTCTAGGGGTTAAGAGAAGGCGCTCTGGAGCCAAGACTTTCCCACTTACTATCTACCTTAGGCAAGTAACTTCACTTTCCTCACTTATAATGATAATAGTAGCAACTTAATGAGGATAATAGTAGCAACTTAAGACAGCTATTGTGAAGATTAAATAAATTAATACACACAAAGCACATGGCGTAAGCATTCAATATTAGCTGCTATTATTATTTCTTCTACTATATGGTCCACAGTACTAGGAACTTTATATATATCAACACTAACTACTCCAACAACCTTTCAAAGTAAATATAGTTCCCATTTTACAGGAGAAAATGAAGCTACAATAACTAAAACTCAATTATTAGTGATTGGCACATGTAAGTTTCAAACCTGAGTCTTTCTGATTTACATGTCCATGTCCTTTCCCTTACATTGCAGTGGCTCTCTAAAGCTTTATAAGTTTTAAAGGTTTATATTTGTTTAAATGATTATGTATCATTTTGAAATCACTCCAGCTCACAACTTTGACATGTAATTCTTTCTTCTCTCTCGCATCTTACATTTATTCATTCCCCAATTCTATCGATTTATGTAGTGAAATCTCAAATTTTCTTTGATTTTTACGAGACGCCTAGTTAAGAACATTATGTCACATTCCTAAACTACTATCTTAACTTCAAAGTTTGTTTCTACCCATTGTACGTGCCCTCCAGAACGGTTTCATCAAAATGTCATCTTGGACTTGACTTGTTGCATAGTCAGGGTGACTATGACTCCCAATTTGCTGGGGAGTCTCAGAAGTTATCTCAGTGCAATTATTAGTACTGCTTCCTTTCACTCTCAAAAGGGTCCTGATTTAGGTGTGAGATTATGTGGCCATCCTATACACGTGGATAAAGAGCCACTGGAAGTTTGTGAGCTGAGAAATGATTCAATCAAACTGTTAGTCCAGTATTCCAGAACCTCCACTAGCTACTTTTCCAAGCTTAATACATATTACCCCCACCCCCCACTTGTAGCTTTCCCTGGGTCAAAGTAAACTGCTTGCCATTCACTGCTGGTGACCTATATTTTACCATCTTAAAACCTCTACCCATTCTCCTTCCCAACATCAGAATGATCGCCTGCCATCTCTGCCTAACATCCTCCTGCCTCAAGCACCAGCTAAATACTATGGAAAAAATGAGTTCTCATTGGTCTTTAAGGGACAGATAGGGCTAAAGAACCAACAGAACTTGGGAAGGATAAAACAAGAAAAGACAGTAGCAACAGTGGAAAGGAAAGGAGTTAGCCCCATCAAGTACAGCGAAAGAGATGTCACGGCTGGCTTTAGTGACAAGGAGACAACTGTTGAGAGCATGAGCACCCTGCAGTTTGCACAGTAGTACAGGAGAGCCTAAGGCCAACACTCAAAGCACAAGGGGGCCTGTCTCCATGATTCATTAACTATGCGACCCTGAACAAGTTACAAGTTTCTTCTGCAGAATCTTTCAGGGTATTGTAAAGATCAAATGAGATAAAATGCACAAAATATTTAAAATATGGTTGTTATTACTAGTGAGAAGTGAATGGGACAGGAGACTAATAGGTGGAGGCAGTCAGGAGAGATTTCTCTTTCAAAAAGATTTTATTCTTAAGGGTGAGATGAGTATGTTGATAAACGGAAGGGATAGAGCTAGTGGAAAGGAGAGGTTAAAGATGAAGAAGTTAACCAAAAAGGGGCAAACTTTCAAGAGGAGCCTGGGCTGAGAGCACATCTCTTCCTCCAAGATTAGAAGGAAAGAGAGCCAGGAATCTGACTCCAAAAGTAAGAAATGTAGAGAAATTCCGAAAAGAGTGAGGATTAGAATAGTTACTGCGTGGGAAAAGCTCAAGTTAAAAGATCGTTAAAAAGAGCCAAGTGCTTGGCTGGGGTTGAAAAACATTCACAGCAGTGGCAAGGATAGGACTAAAAAAAGAGAAGAGGAATAGGAAATTGAGTACTAGTGAGAGAGGTTGAAGCGATCCGATCAGAAGTTCAGGCTGAGTGGACAGTTATAAAGGCAAGCAGTAAATGGCGGTGGGGTGAGGATCACAGGCAGGCTTCTCACAATATAGAACTGGGAGAAGAAGGGGAAAGTCTGTAGTGCAAAAGCTGACAGATGTAGTAAAAAAGTAAGAGAAGTGAAAGGTGCACGGAACTTTGCCAGCAAAGTGGAGGAGAATTAGAGAGGATTGGATCTTGGTGGTGGCAAGCTCCAAGGCCTGGCTCTGGCAGACAGCTGAAGAGAAATGGAGGTGAAGGACATGGGAAGCCGAACTACAGGATATATTATCTACACTGGCAGACAGTGGAATCACCTAGAAGAATGGAGGGCCTTGCTATAGTAAGCAAGACTAAATCAAGTAGCAAAGTCCTCACTCAAGATGACTGTTGGTAGGTGAGAGATATGACTAATGGAAGGTAGAATGAGGTCAACCTTGAAGGAAAAAGGATTTTTTTGCATAAGGATGGTACCAATTTGCTGCTGTAACATTTGTCCCACGAGAAATAATCTAATAACGTCTACAGGGAAACTCTGATTTAGTAGATAAATGAGATATTTATATTTCTATAAAGTTGTGGTTTCTAAGAACTTTAAAACAAGCTATGAGTCATTAGTCATTTTAAAGTAGAGATAAAAATGCCTAAGAATAAAAGTTACTTAGCCACAAACAGATACCTGAGCCCTGAGAACAGGTTACACAACACCATGAACACCCTATTAAGACATGTGAAGAGCAAAGGTCAAGAACAGGGAAACATATACACGTCAGCAGATTTATTTATTACACAAACACCAAACAGAATAAATCCCTATGCAGATTAGAAACGTGATCTACTCAAGTAACATGAAAACCAGTGCAAAGGGTGTAATAGAAGAGAATCTCTTAGATTACAAATAACTTCTTATAGCCTTGTTCCATTAAACCTCTATGGATGATTCCATTTATATGAAATGTCCAGAATAGGCAATCCTTAGAATAAGTAGATTAGTGGTTGTCAAACAGGAAGGGAAGGAGAAACCAGGAGTGACTGTTAATGGGCACAGGGTTTCTTTTTGGGGGGATGAAAATGTTCTGGAATTGGATAGTGGTGATAGTTGCACAACACTTTGAATATACTAAAAACACAGAATTGTATTTATAAGATAAAGTTTATAGTATGTGAAGTAAATCTCGATAATGCTATTATAAAAAAATTAAAGTCAAACTAAACAATTTACATGGGCTTTTAATAGTTACAACAAATTTATATAAGTAATTAAGCAGAACCAGTTAGGTATGAACTTTAAAAAAATATACATAAGAAAAAAATACATATAATATGACATAATAAAATACTCCAAAAAATACTGCTGATTGAAAATTAAAGCTATGATAGTACAAAGAGGCAAATACAACATCAGAATAGGATTATAGACTCAATACATTAATAACTTTGGAAAGTAAAGGATGGAAGAGATGTAGTGAAATGGATAGAGTACCTGTTCTAGAATTTAAAAAATATGATTTAATATGATTCATTTGAAACACTATTATTTCATTCAGAGAAAGCCAATTTCTCTGAGCTCCAGTTTCATCCTACATATAATGAGAATACCATTTGCCTCACAGAGTTGTAAGAATCAATAAATATGATAATGTACCTGAAAACACCTTAAATACTATACAAGATGGTATTAATTCATTCAGACTAAATTAATTGAAATTCAGTGCACACAACTTTAAATGTCAATGTTCAAATTAACTTCAATATTAATAACTTCTAATATGAAAAAGGTTTTAATGATACTCTGATTTTACTTTAAATATTAATAACACCATCATTGATTGTCACCAGAAAGGCACTAGACTAGTTTCTTTCAATTCCAAGTAAAACAATTTCACTAGAAGTGGTTAATCATAATTTTCTACTTAATTGTGTCAGGTTTATGATTAAAATATATTTTAAAAATCCATGAGTATACTATCTGTAAGCTAATTTAGGAATTATATACACCTCTCTCTTGAATTCAAATAGTACTACATATATAAAAAAGGCCAAACTCTGACCATGTTTTGTAGAATTTCAGCCTTATGCATCACTAAGGAGGGACAGTTAAAATGTTGAATGTTTCAAGCCAATGCTGCTTTACAAATATTTTCCCCTAAAATTGTTAGATTTTCTTCTTATAGTCTTTAAAGTTTTGAAACAGTGATGCAAATTAAAAACTCAAGAAAACATTCTAGGATTGAATGCATACCAATCATAAAAACGGAACAAGACCTTTTGGTTCATGTAATCAACAAAAAGTATATACTCAAGTTTCCTGTAGGAAAAGAGATTTTCGATTGAAAGAACGTTAAATCTGTGACAAATATAAATAGGATTTTTTTTGAGAAAACAGAAAAAAAAATTATTACGAAAAAGTTATTTGTGAGTCTGACTACTGAACTTGCCGATACCAAATTAAGAAAATGAAAATCAACATAATGACAAATTCAATTCTCATAATACTCTTAATTAAAAATTGTTCTAAAAGCTATACACAAGGAAGAGAAACTTTTCAACACTGATTTTAAAATTATTTGCTTAGTAATTTTAGCAGAGAAATCATTTAAATGAGTTTCGGCCACGTGTACTTAAAGAAAAGGGTGGAGAAATGACTCATTACTATAGAATTCTGATTTGCAAGCTTCAAATGATGTGGCAGTGATTTTTATTTCTGAGAGCCTAATCTTTTATCTCAATTTTCTGATTGAAGTGCAAAGAAAGGAAGGTTAAAATGTACCTTATTTAAACTGCTAATCTTCATAATTACTGACAACACTTGTCTAACATTTCTAAAACAAAGGCAACACCTTCTCTGCAAACTCAGAAAAAGCCAGTAAACTATAATCTTAAATTTCAAAATATTTTGTTAACGAATGCAAATACACTAAACAATATCAGGCGTACACATTGCTTCGATATATCAGCACCAATTATTGACAAATTGTAAATTTTCCTTTATCCCTCATCTGTAAAATAGAGATGATACTTACTACCTTCCTTAGTGGGTTGTTGTGAGCATAGCTAGCGCCTTACTCATAGTAGTCAATAAATGTTCCTTTCCTTTCATTTGTTCAATGAGACTTACTCTTAACTGGTATTTGACCCTGAACATAGGATATTCTTCAAAGTAAGACCCGTGGTAATACTATAGAGCTTGATAAAGAACATGCAAATATATTAGGTTTAATTTTTCAAGATAAAAGGATCTCTTCATTTTGCCCAATGTACCAAATATCTTAAACTCCTGATGAGTTTGGTTCTCCAACGATGTCAGAGTTTTCGTGTTGTCAAAACAAATTTCTACCTTGTTGGAAAATCTTGGAACAATTTATAAATCATTACAGTTTTCCCCCAATAGTGTATCTTTTTCTTACTCAAGTGGGACTATGGCAAAACATTAACTACTACTAGTAAAGAAGCTTAATCTGCCCCTATACTAATTGAAAGAGATAAAAACAACACGCCGCGACAGTCTCTTGCGCTGTCAGAGATTCTCCCAGCCTTCGCCTTAGCAGGTGAGGAAACTGAGGCCAAGGGGAAGAAAGGGCCTGCTTGCAGTTTAGAGTCATCTCGTTCTTTCCTGAAATAACCCACTGTTTGAGAGCAGTAGTGTTTTGTCCAAAGAACCATCACAGAAGTCCCTGCGTTTCAGGAAAGGAACCCATCCTGCCTCGCGCCTGATTCCAGCGCGGAAAACAGGCGCCCCTTCCTCGCCCGGCCGCAGGCAGGGACTCGGGTGAGTGCTAGGCCCCAAAAGTTCGCCTTCCCGGTGTCCACAGCTGCCGCCCTCCCGTTGTCCCAGGAGAATTGGCCATCCCTCACCTGCGATTGGAGAGAACACAATTCTTTGCTTGGTGTCGGCCCTATACCCTCCAAGACCGAACTGCAAGATACGATGGCTGCCGCGGACCCAGCTCGCATCAAATCCTTCCGGCCGGCGGGTGCTTCACTCCCGACTGTCCGGAGGACTGTAAGGCCGTGCGCCCCAAGTTCCGCCTCCTTGGAGTTCTGCAGCCAATCCCCCGGCTGAGCGCTCTTGCTGGCCTTCCCACAGCCGCACCAAGGGGCTTCAGGAGCTCCAAAGGGCTTCAGGAGCCGGCAAGCCTAGGGAAAGAAGGAAACACCCAGTACCTAGCATGGAGAAATTATCTGTGGCATCGTTTTTTAAGAACACACTTTTAAAGTACAGCTGTTTCTTGAACTTACAAATGATTTACAAAATGTAACTATATGCCAGATAATGTATTGGATGATCGGTGTTGAGCTTTAAAAAAGACTATTGACTGCAGTTTGTTGCTAATGGATTAACGTTACCTTCTTTAAATATGTTTAAATGGGAATATTTTGGTGCCTTGAATGGAAATGCGATGACAGTGCTTCCAAGATCGTTCTTGTCTAGGTAAGAAAGTCCAAACCTGTAAAGAATTTTTAGAAAAATGTATTTGAGCCAAAAAGAAGATATATCTGGAAACCAGATCTCAACAGACTGAGAAAAATGCCTTCTAGAATGACAGTTTGCGGTTTCTTGCATTTGGAATTAAGGAGGAAACTAAGTAGGATTAAATGAAAGTGGGAGAAAGCAAGGAGAGGATTGGATTACAGAATAGATAACAAGATGATACGCTCCCTTGAGGGTGGTTATGCCTCTGAGGGGTCTGAAAAAGATTACTCTGGCATTTCAAAAGTGGTTAACCCAGATGCACAAGAGCAATGGACAGGGCTTGCTTAAAGCAAAGATAAACCTTTTACTAAAGAAATTATATGCCTGGGATGTGACTACCTACCTGGGTGTGACCTGTTCCAGGTAGGAATGTATGATTGGATCACCCTGCGAGGTTACTTTCAGTAGAACTTTTTCATCCACAATCTCAAGCCTGGCATACTAGGTGATGGGGACAGAAGGAGGAGCTGTTTGGGGACTGAGACAAATGTTATTAAATAGATTCCCAACAAAGCCTGGAACTGACCCTGCTGGACTCCCCGTCTTTCTGCTCCAGCCTCAGGAAATGCCTCAATCCATGCGTCTTCCCTTCTCAATTGCCATTCCTGCTGCCAGAAAGGCTTCTCCAGATTTCTCTCCACCTAGCTAACTCCTAAGCATTCTTCAGGTCTCGGCACAGATAGTCAGTCCTCTCTCATCAAAGTTTCCCTCCCAGACTTGGTTAAGTCCTCTTTTACAGGTTTAGCCAGCAACTGGACAATTTGCCTTATCATTGAAGTTATCTTGCTTATAATTGCACAATATGTATCATTATATAAAGTCTCCCACAACAGACATTCTGTAAGCTTCCTGAGATTAAGAACTAGATCTACCTTTCTCCCTCTGAAATTTATTTTCAGTGCCTGGCATACAATAGGTGCTCAATATACACAAGCAAGTGATTCATTCATAACATGAAGGACTCTTAGGTACATTTTATCCTCAAGGGGTTGAATAATTTTCCTAAAGTCAATTGGTCTGAGTTGGAAAAGCCTGTCGTAGTCTGGGTTCGTTCTACGCTCCTTTCCACTCACCTACTCTTGAATTCTATTTGGTTAATAAACACGATTAAATGGTCTGAGGCATTTCACTGGGCTCCTCAAGATTACTCTTTAGCTCTTATCTGGATAACCTTTCTTTTCTGATATTTCAGGAATTTTAGCCTTAAAAAATCTAAATTATGATTCCGACTGGCTTCAGCAACACAAAAATAGAGGACTGTGACAATAAGCAAGACATAGTCTTCCCTCGAGGGGAATAGAGGAATGTGACAATAAGCAAGGAATAGAGGAATGTGACAATAAGCAAGACATAGTCTTCCCTCGAGGACCTTTTGTTTGGCAGGGAGATGTGTTAGGTTACAACTATAAAAGGAGGTAGGGAGAAAAAAAGGATAACAAAGTACAAAGTGGTGGTGGAGGTGAGGGAATAGAGAGGGAGGAGATGCCAGTGTTTGAGGAGAGCCTTAAAGACACATAGGATATTTTCTCCTAATTGTTTTGATGACTATTGTTATAAAAGTAATACATAGTAAATTTTAAAAGTTTGGAAAATCAAGAAAAACATAATGGAAAGAAAAATTACCCCCAGTTGCACCTCACAGATATAACCAGTTTTAAGGTTATAATCATATTATGTAGTTTTGTAAAACATTTAAAATTTAAATCTTAATTATTTATTATGGGCACTTTCCCATGTAATTAAGTATTCTTCTAACTCGTGAATTTTAATGGCTGCATTTTTTAATAGAATATAATAGTTAAGAGTACAATAATTAAGGGTACAATAGTTAAGAGTAGCTAGAGGTCTACAGCCATGCTACTCTGAACAAGCCCAATCTCATCTGATCTCAGAAACTAAGCAGGGTCGGACCTGGTTAGTACTTGGTTGGGTGACCACCTAGGAAGACCAGGCGCTGTAGGCATAAAAAATTTAAAAATAACAAAAAAATAAGGGATTGTAAGCCGACAAGGTCCTTGCAATCTTTGAGGTCAACCAAAGATTGCCTCGCCTAAAAAATTAAGAAAATTAAAAGAAATTTTAAAAAAGAGTAGAGACTACAATTCTAACATTACTAGCCATTCAAAGTTTCAGAGCCCGCATATGTAAAATGGGGATTGATATTCCCAAAGGATGATGTATTATAATGAAGAAATAACACAGAGAAAGGAATAGAGATTGGAAATGGGAAAAGCACCAGGTCTGACTGGATAGATTTGACCTGGACTATCAGGGACCTTGACTTCCAAACTATAGAGCCTTTTGGGCATTTTGAGCATAGTCAGAGTTGTGTGTTTGAAAGTTTGCTCTGGCGGCAGTGTGTGGGTTGTACTGGAACAGGTCAAGACTAAAAACTGAAATCAGCAATGAGCACAAGGTAATATAATATAATATAAAAGAATTAGAGACTGACATAGTTTTGAAGCAAGTGCTAGTGATGTGGCTTAGGCTATAAGTGCAATATGAACTTGTAGTGAATTAATGAGGGTCAAAATAGAATAGAAGGTTGGAAAAGATAACACTTTAAACTTGTTCATTTAAAAATGCTCATTGAACACCTCAAGCCAAGTGCTGATAATACAGAGGTGAACAGGACACAGTCTCTGGTCTCTACGCTCTGACAGTCTAAACAAGGAGGCAGACATGAAATTTAAATGATTCCCTTAGAATTGACAGGATATGTATAGAACTGTATTCCATTGAAGAAAGATAAACATAGACCCAAATATATAACAATCATTAGCAGTGTTATGGGGAGAAAAAAGCAGGGTAAGTGAGCAGGAAGGATATGCTGTTTTATAGGGTGTTTGGAGAAAGACTCATCAATAAGGTAACATTGGAATAAAGGCTGAAAGGGTGAGAGATTGAGCTACATAGTTGTCTTGGGGAAGAAGATCCCAGATAATAAAAGTAAGTGTAAAGTGTAAAAGGCAGGCTTATGCTCGAGTAGCCAGAGAAATAACAAGTATGTCTGGAGTGGAGTGATTGAGAGGAAGTGTATAAGAAGACAGATAGCAAGGCCAGGTCTGGAAGGTTTGGATTTTACTTAGAATATGAGAAAAGCCATGCAGAGAAACTTTAACTTGATGGAGCAGGCACAGGGAGCAATTACAGGTTTTGGGGTACAGAAAAATAAAAACAGAATCAGTATTTAGGAGCTCAATTTAACATGCAGGATGGATTGGAGAGAGGGAACCCAGAAAGACTATTGCAATAGTTCAAGTGCAAGATGATGAAAACTAATTAGCGGGCAGTGAGAACAGCAAGAATTACATAAAGATGAAGTTTTCAAAGAAGGCAATGAGATTTAATGGCTTGGTGTGAGATAAGTGTACTTGTGATGTAACCTCAGAGCTACTGACTTCAGATACAAACAGATATCCTGTCAGAGGAAAATGAGGCCAAAGGAACTGTTCCTAAAGTGGAGCCACAAGTTTCAGAACAAACCTGTTTGTAGCTGAAATTTTTTGTTTGTCTGAAATAGCTTTTTAAAATAATTAAAAGCCCTAAAATAATTTCCCCTATCCTGAAAAGTAAAAAAAAAAAAATCCCATTTATCAGCTGACAATTCAATAGTCATGAACAGGCAGGCAAAGAGGCCCTGGTGTAAGCCTACGTCCACTTCTGCATATCAGCAAATTTTATTAGAAATGCTTGTATCCCTTTTTTGGGGTCTAAATAAATAATCAGTTTTAATGGAATATTCTTTGTATAGTGCTGTCTCTTTACTGAAACACTTTTGTGTCACTTGTTTATAATTTTCTTAAATAGGGATAAGGTTTTGAAAATAATGTACGAAAATCTGATAGATACACACGAAGGGTGTATATGGTGGCAGAAGGGTCCTGTTGTTCTAGAAAACAAGGATAAAAAAGTAGAATATATAACTGACATAAGTTTAAAAAAGTATATGGCAGTGTAGGGTAGATATAGGTTGTCCAACCAAAGAACTATCAAAACCCTCTTTCTTCTCAATATTTTAAATCTGACTACACTGAAAATGTCAAAAAAGTTTTTTTTAAAGACTTAACCATAGTTTTGGGGGGAATAAAAGCAACATGGATTCTTAGGGGTGGAACCATTTTAGAAAAAAACATTGTTTACTTATTAGCAAATTATTTGTTTTTTAAATCTGATTTAACCAGTGAGATTATTTACTTTCTAAAATGGCTAATCCTCTCCATCAGTTTTTTTTTTTCTTTGAACACAGAGATATTGCTTACACAGAACAAAGTTCAAAGAAAGTTTGACTTAAACAGATCGAACTCTTGTGCCAAGGTCAACAAGCCAAGATAATTAAGGAGTTGCATAAAAAAAACCAACTAAACTAAAGCAAGTTTAACACCAGGTTTAAACATATGGCCATTTGAAGAGTGCCCCTGATTTTCTGTCTGACCTAAGGAAGGTTCAGTTTCTCTCTGAGGTCTATTTTTTTTCTTTAAAACACTGAGAAGCTTTTGTTTGTGTTTTTTAAGTGTTTTGCAGATATATGGTTTGGGACTATGGACTGAAAAGTTTGATGAAAAGTACCTTCATTCTAAAGAAGCCTTTTTACTTGTATCTTGTACAAAGGAGCTGTGGAATTCCACACACAAAAAACATATTTTTAGCTACTGTCTCAGGCAAATGATAAAATAGGGTTAGGGTAAACTTTAACACTTAGTTATTTTAATTCTTACTGTTTGCTTTTCAGGCCTGATATAGCAGTTTAGGTCTTGCTCATTTTGTATGTAATTAACATTTCACAGCAGGCATTTAATATTAAAGATGTACTTAACCCTTCAGGGATTGCAAAAGCTTTGGCATGACATTTCAATCAATAGTACAAATTTGTAGTTTAAAGAAGGGCTTTATCATCAGCTTAGAGCAGGAAAAATCTACCTAGAATGAAAGTAGCTAAGGTGATTATTGAGATCATCCATTAACTATACTAATCACTTGTTTCTACTTTTCTTTGGCCTCAAAAGTAAAAAAAGTCTGCTTGTCCAGAAAGGAAGTTAGAATATTTTACCTTACTGTAAACTCTTAGAAGAGGAAATAAACTGCCATTTAAACGTGCTATTCAATGTGCTATTAATGAACTTTAGCCATGACTATGCTATGAATTAGCGAGTTTCAAAATTAAAATTACTTCTGAATCTTCCGGTCAAAAAGCAAAGGCCTTCTCTATGATTTGATTATGCTTTTAACACACGTACACAATTAAACACTCCTTTTTTAAAAATGCATTTACAATTTACACCTGGAATATGATGAAATGTGAAATGAAATACTGCCATGAACGTTAATCGGTTCAGTACCAGACATGTAACCTCAACAGAAGATGACGTCTGTCGACTCAAGTAAACTTCACAAAAACCCAAGGAGAGGAACTCTCAGTTCCACCCCACGAAAGCAGCTAGTGAAGCCCTGATTTCCATCCTAGCCCTTCGGGCGAGATGACAACCGCGAGGATTTCCGTAGTAGTGATACACGCCACTTCCGGCCGGCGGTGAGAGTCAATGACGTGGCAGGCGAGGCCGAGCACGGTCCTTAGGGCCGGGACACCCAGAACTGTCAGGTGGCCTCTGAGCAGCCCCTGGGGGAAAGCCAAAAGCACCGACTGAGGCGGCGAATGCCAGCCCGGAGCCGGAAGTGCCACGTGTCCCGATTGCGCCTGCGCGGCCGGCGGCTGACAGACACTTCCGGCGCGGGCCTCCCTTCTCTCCGCTTGGCTGCCGTCTTCCAGCCAGCGTTCCCGGCCCCACCGGTCCGACTCCCTAGACTCAGCTCCCAGGCCCGGCGTGGCCCCGGGTGGGCTGGGGAGAATGCGGCGCCAGGCCTAGGGCTTGCTGCGCTGCCCTCTCTCCTCCCCGCCTTCAGCCCTAAGTCGTTAGCCCTTTCCCTTCGCTTCCAGCAGTCGTCTTTCAGCTTTTCGCTTGGACTTGACCCCGACCAGCCCCAAACCGATAACCACCGTCGTCATGTCGCACCCGGACATACCGGCCTCCGGCGGCGCCCTAACTGGCCGCCAGGCCCAGAATGGGGCCGCCTCGGCCTCAGGGTCTCCTTACACCAACGGTAAGTGCCTTTCGGGGGCGGGGGGAGGGCGCAGCTTGGGCCCGGGCTCGAGCTGAACTTTGGTTGCTGCCGCCGCCTGAGGAGACTGAGGAGCCTGGGGAGGTGGGCGGCTGGGCCAGGGATACCGTGGCGAATACGCCCCCGCAATTCTCAGCTTGTCTTAGTGTTTCATATTTATTTATACATTCTTTAAGCGAACCATTAATGAGCACTTGCTGCTGTATGTAACGCCCTGGGTATACATGGGTAAAAAATAGATTCGGTCCATACCTCAAAACTGTTATACAAAGCTCATGATTGTTTATGTGCCTTCTCCCTGCGCGCCACCCTCTGTCTTCTAGAGAGCAGAGTTTGGGATCCGATTCATTTTGCTTCCGCAGGGCCTGCAGTCTGAATTTGCGAAGATGAATGAATGATTGTACTTTTGGGAGACCCCTTTAGGGCTTGCTCAGAATTTCCCAGAACCTTCCCCGAATTTTACTTAGGCCATTTGTTCAGTTTTTCGGCTTTGGAAGAACCAAATATAGGGGAGAATCTCCTGATTTCCAGAGATCTTTACATCACTTGGGAGGTGGTTAGCCACAGCTCTGAAACCTCTGACAAAAGTGTGCATTTGGCACTAAAGTTTGTCATTTGGTGTGGGAGTGTCTTATATTTTTCACCTCCTCTAGGATTCTTTAAATTGCCTTGCATTGTGATTTCCTAAGCTTATTGTAATTGTTATAAAAGAGAAAAGAGATTTTCTGCCAATAGCTTGCCAAGTTACCAATTTATCTATGAAATACTTGGTTTGTGAAAACAAAATTAGAATACTAAAATACTTAAATCGCCCATTGGAATCTAAAATTCATATGAAGATTGAGATGATCACCAATACTAAAATAGTTAATTTACATTGTTTTTAGAGGACTACTAGCTGTTTTTCAAAGAAGGCTCTCAAAGACTTATAAAAATGTCTGTGAGTAGGCAGACGCAATAAGTGTGGGGGTAAGCATTGAAATAGTGTTAAGTTGAATCAATTGTTCTTTCTCAAATTTGTGGGAACATCTTGTAAACTACATTTATGCTAGGCTATTTACTAACATTTACACTGAAGATGAAATTTTAAGGCATTTAGTTTAAGGTCAAAAAACTTAAGCAAAATGTTATATGTCTATGGCTTTTTCTGATATAATCTATACATTGCAATTTTACATGAACTTTAAATGGCAAATTCTGCATATATGCTTGTAAGCTTATATGTAAGTATAGTTTTGTTAATTTTGAAATGCCAGAGGAATTTAGCCACTCCGATATGCTGCATTAGAGATGTTGTCACTATGTAGATTTGATCCAGTCCAACAGACATTTGTCCTTGGAAAAATAAAACCCAGGTTACAGTCCCTGTACACAGGTTGTCCAGAGCCAAATGGGGATTCAGATAGGGCAGGAAATCATAGAGCTGTATAAATGTATACCTTTTTTTTTTTTAAAAGATATAATTTTGACAGTCTTTTTATAAGCCCCATTTCTAAAGTTTTTTTTGTAGAAATAGTCTCAGTAAAGTGGCTAATGTGCTCTATTGGGTTCCTTTATTGTGCATCCCACTATTAATAGAGTCGGGATGTGGTGAAGAATTGGAGGGGAGGGTATTTCTCTAGAAGGTGAAAAAAAAGTTCAGTGCTGGAATGTAGTTTTTTTTTTGGTTAAGTTTTTCAAGGCAGTTATTGCTGCTTAAATATTCTATTGAATACTCTTAAGCTTTAGGTTTAATGTAGCTTGCTTAAATTACACAGTACAGTTCAGCTGGATCTTCAGTTATTTTTTGGAATACAATCAAAAGACCAAATGCAATAGTACCCACTTTATCTGTGGAAATTTGTTCCAAGACTCCCAGTGGATGCCTGAAACTGGATAGTAATGAACCCTATATATGCCGTGTTTTTTTCCTGTACACACATACCTATGAGAAAGTTTAAATATTAGGCACAGTAAGAGATTAACAACAATAACTAATTATTGAATAGTTATAACAATATACTGTAATAAAAAAATTTTAATGTCTCTCAAAATATCTTACTGTACTGTACTCACCCTTCTTTTTGTGATGATGTGAGATACAATGCTTATATGATAAGATGAAGTGAGGTACCAAAATGATGTACGATTTAAAACTTATGAATTGTTTATCTCTGGAATTTTCCATTAAATATTTTCAGACTGTGGGTGACCAAATGTACCTAAAACCGCAGAAAGTGGAACTGTGGATAAGGTGGGACTACTGTAATTACCTTTTTCATTTTCTATAACTTGCTTTCATATCGTACAGGTGGGATTACTGTAATTACGTTTTTCGTTTTTCTATAACTCGCTTTCATATTGTATAGTATCATTATTATATTATAGAATTCCTCACATAGGGAGACATTTCTGTGGTAGATTGTTACACTGAGTTATAATCTAAAATTGCCTAGACAGATTTTTCTAAATCTGTAGATTTGTGTACACATACTTCCTTTGCAAAAATTGATAGTGAACTGCAAGACTTCATCTGATTACCACGTAATAAGGCTAAAGGCAAAGCCTGATTCCCATTGTGAATTAGCTGCTTTAATGACTATTTGAATCCATTTGTAAGGCAGTTAGAAACTATAGCTTTATTAATTTTGTATTTTGTAATATTTATGTAGTACTCACCTTTTCTCATATAAATTGAGAAGGATATTTGCCCTTTCTCACCCAGATTCCCCTGGTATATTGTAATTTTATAAAATAATTATCTGCCTTAACCTCTAGACTGTAAAACCTATGAGGGCAAGAATATCTGCTTTTGCACAGCATCTTCTCTGCAGCTCCTTACATGGTGTCTAGCACATTTTAGCAGTTACCAGTTTTATTGAATGAAAGTTTTATATTTGGATATTTTGTAATTTAGGTCACTAAATATGTATTGACTTTATTCATTATAAGATTAGAGCTCACTTCTAACTTCCTTTTTTTCTGGTAAATTTTTTTTGTGGATTTTTGCACAATATCAGCTAAAACTCAATAGGGTATGGGGGGTGGTCATTAGTTTAAATGCTAGACTTGTACTCATATCTCTATTTTAGGCATGACAGAAATGTAGATATCTTTTAGTTTCTCTATGATGTAAACCATGTTTATGATTGTGTATTTAATAGGAAGTCTTTAGTCATGATCCAAGCATGCCGTGAATAAAATTGACATGTGGTCTATAACACTGATTGTTGTGGCTGAGTTCCCTTTAGTGTTTTCAGTGGGGCAAGTAACTGGACTCCCTTAGGACTCTTTGCATGCCTCTGTTAGAACTTATGGCATTGAGCTTCTTGTTTGTCTCTGCTGATGATGGGGAGCTCCTGAAAGAGAAATGGTAGCAATAAGAACTAACATTTATTGTTTACTTACTCTGTGTTCAGTCACTGTGTTAGGTTGCATTGTATACATCATCACATTTAATCCCCACAATAGCCCTATGAGGTTAGAACCGTTATGTTTACTTTCAAAGATAATTAGATGAGTGGTCAAACAGCTAGCTCAAGGTCTCATAGCTAATAACCTTGATTTGTGGAACCTAGGTTTAAACCTAGGCAGCCTTACTTAACCAGTTATTCAATTTATCTGATTGTTATCTCTGACCTAGCACCTTGAATTAGTCCCTGAATCAAGGATCAGAACCTTCTCTTTGGTTTCTTTATGTAGGTGGATACATATAATTACAATAAATATTAGTTAATATTTTTCAAAATATCTTGCTCAAGGACAAACAGTTACTAAATTTCAAGGTCAGAATTTGATCTTAGTTGTTCTAGTCAGTCCTCTTAATCACTACTTTGTAATGCCTCTTTCCATATACATTTTATATAGAGTGACCTCGTACTTATCAGGAAGTTGATTGTAGAGTGACCTTCCTTTAGATAGTTTTCCATAGTAAGTCCCAGACATTGAATATGTATCACAGTATGGAGTTTGAATATATAGAAAATGACTGGGAGTTCAGTGAACTATGCTAACTTGTGGTGTGATTTGGGACAAGTCGTTTAGCTGCTCTAAGCCTGGGATTTCTCAGGATACCAGAATCTTTAGACTCCTTTAGAATATGCAGATTCTGTAATTCATCTATTAGTGTTTGATAAATCATACATATATAAGCAAAGTACTCTGGGAAATCATAAGTAGTTAATTTCCCAGAACATATCCCTCTGATTTGATGTTTTGCAGATCAGCCAGAGATATAATTTAACTTACTTATTTATGCTTCTCTCCTTCTCTACCTATGTGTTGTTTCTAGGATTCAAGATAACTATATAAATGAGTTATATAAACATTGAGGGAATAAAATTTAGAGAAAGTGAAACCTTTTTAAACCTGTGTGTATGGTAAGATAGTCACAATGTTTAGCTGCTTTCCAAGTATGTACAGAGTATAGGTCAGTCTTATGGTATCCAGAATACTCCCTAGTTTCTAAACAACAGATTTAGCATTCCACGTTAGTGGTTTCTTGGGCAGTCTTTTAGTCTCCTTCTTTTAAAATGATCCCGAGCCAAGGGTCACCGTTTAAATACTTTAAACAATTCTCCAGATTACCATGCCACATTTTATATTTATATTTATAAATATGTTGCTTTGTTCAGAGTCTTTAGGGATCAGTAAAAAAAAAAAATCCTGATTATAAATAGGTTCAGAAATTAGCTTGAAATGTTCTCAGTGAAGACAGTATATTTTGCTGGGATCCAGGACTAAATGAGTTTATTTCACTGTTCCTTTTGGTCCCAGTGGGTTTTTTTGCTTTTGTTTTTTTTCTTGTTTGGAAAGATGAGTGTGATTTTGCCAGTCTGATTTTTCTGATCTGCTATAATCCCCTAAATTTTAACAATTAAATAGGAGAGGGAACCAAATCAAATATTTGGGTTAGAATGGTGCCAGGCTCTATGGGGGAGATAAATTTTATTTTGTGTCCAGAGAAGTTAAGATGATATCTTGACAATAAAATTTAGTCCATTTAGCATTCTAGATTGAAAAACTATATATGCTTAAATATAAGGTGAATCTAAAAAAGGGCAATGTTCCATTTTCCCAGTAAGATTTTTTTCTTCTCCAGTTTTTTTCAGGTCACTTGAAAGTATCAAATTTTAGGACTGTGGATGAAATTAATCAGATGACTATTCGTAATATTTAATGTTTTATTTTACTAACACATGCATCTTTAAACTTTGTATTTAAAGATATTTGCATGTTTTTTTAAATGTTATGTTAGAAACATTAATTTTCTACTTCTATACTCATGAAATAATTTTATTTAAATTCTTTACATGCACCTTTTTTCTTTTTGAAATGTTTATTTTAAAATACACAAATCGTATAAAACTTTAAAGAGAAATAATAAAATGAACTCTTCTATACTCACTGCGTTTGAATTTAACCAGTACCTCTGAAACCTTTATGAGTCTTATCACATCCCCTTTCTCTCTCCCAGAAGTAACTTATATGAATTGAATAAATTATTCTCCTTGTTTTAAAAACAATTCGAGATACAATTCATATATCATACAATTCACCCATTAAAGTTTACAATTGAATGTTTTTTTTAGTATATTCACAAAGTTGTGCCACTAACCACAGTTGAATTTTAAAACAATATTGCCCCTAAAAGAAATCCCATACCCATTATCACTGAGTCCCTGTGCCCCATCCCTTCACCTGCCAGCAGTAAACAATCACTAAACTACTTTGTATTTCTATAGATGTGCCCATTCTGGACATTTCATGTTAATGGAATCATAGAATATATCAGCTTTTGCGACTGCTTTTCTCTTAGCATAATATTTTCAAGATTCATGTATATTGTAGTATTCATTAGTACAATTGACCCTGCATATTAACTATTGACTTCTCCCAAATGTAACTACTAATAGCCTACTATTGATAGGAAGCCTTATGATAACATAAACAGCTGATTAACACATCTTTTGTATGTTATATGTGTTATATACTATATTCTTACAGTAAAGCTAGGGAAAATAAAATTATTAAAATCTTAAGGAAGAGAAATATGTCTGTTGTATTTATTGAAAAAAAAATATCCACATATAAGCAGACCCATGCAGTTTAAACCCGTGTTGTTCAAGAGTCAACTGTACTTTATTTTTATTGCCAAATAATACTCCATTGTATGAATAAATCCTATTTTATTTATCCATTCATTAGTTAATGAATATTTAGAATGTTTCTCCTCTTTTTCGTTTAAGTCACTTTTAAAAACAGCTTTGCTGAGGTATAATTCATATACCATACAACTCAGCCATTTAAATAAAGTATACAATTCATTGGTTTTAGTATATTCACAGAGTTGTGCAACCCTCACCAAATTGATTTTAGAACATTTTCATTACCCCTCTCCAAACCCTGAACTCATAATCACTCTCCATTTGTCTCTAAATCCCAAACCCTAGGCAATCACTAATCTACTTTCTATTTCTATAGATATGCCTATTCTAGATAATTCATATAAGTGGATTGGCTTCTTTAAGTTAGCATACTATTTTCAAGTTCATCCGTGTCACATGTATCAAGTACTTCATTCCTTTTATGACCAAATAGTTCTCCATTGTTTGGCTATACCCCATTTTGTTCATCCATTTATCCGTTGATAGGCATTTGAGTTATTTCTACTTTTTTGGCTATAATGAATAATGCTACTGTGAACTTTCATGGACATACATTTTCAATTCTCTTGGGTACATACCTAGGAGTGAAATCGATGTATCATATGATATCTCTCTCTCTCTAACATTTTGAGAAGCTACAAAATTGTTTTCCAAAGTGGCTATAGCATTTTACATCCCGACTAGCACTGTATTAGAGCTTCCAGTTTATCCACATCCTTGACAACACTTGTTATTGTCAGTCTTTGATTATAGCCATCCTAGTACTTGTGAATTGGTATCTTGTATAGTTTTTCACATTCACCTCTGACATCAGTATTGTTATCATTACTAGAACAGCTTTTCAGAATACATAATTTTCACTTCTTTTTAAGTTGTTTGATGTACCACACTTTGATTTTGGGTAAGACGCTGTCCTTAGAAATTTTACCCTAAGCCACTCTAAGTTCTTATTAGCCTTTCTCATTTATTAAGTAGGTGTGATTTGTGGTCTCTACAATATAACTGGATTGCTTTAAACATTCTATTTTGTAACAATCCCATATTTATACACAAGTTGCAGGTATATCAAGAATTTTTTTCCCTGAACCATTTGAGAGTAAGTTGCTGACAGGATGTCCCAACATACGCGACTACTTAGTTTGCATTTCCTACACATGAGAAAATTTTTCTAAATAACTACAACTATCAAAATTAGAAAATCAACATTACTATCATCTAATCCTCAGACCCCATTCAAGTTTCACCAGTTGTCCTAATAAACCTTTTTATAGAAAAAAAAAAAAAAAAAAAAAAAGAAATCCAGTCTAGAATTACACGTAGCATTTAATTGTTATGCCTCTTTAGTGCCTTTCAATCTGGAACGGTTCCTCAGTCTTTCCTTGACTTTCATTACCCAAGTGCTTTTGAAAATTACAAGCCAGTCATTTTGTAGATGTTTCTCAGTTTGGCTTGTCTGATATTTCATCATGGTTAGACTCAGATTATGCACGATAGCAGGATTGTTACGGAACAGATGCTCTATTCTCATTACATCCTATCAGGTGGCACATAATTTCTTTTTTTTCCGTTATTGATGTTCACTTTATTTATTATTATTATTATTATTATTATTATTATTTATTCCTACAGCACCTGGTCTTCCTAGGTGGTCTCCCATCCAAGTACTAACCAGGCTCGACCCTGCTTAGCTTCCGAGATCAGACAAGATCGGGCTTGTTCAGGGTAGCATGGCCGTAGACCGTGGACCGTGGCTCCACTGGGGTATGAACCCAGGAGGTGTAAAGCAGATGTGCTAACCGCTACACTATGGAACCACGTCCAATTGATGATGCTCACTTTAATCACTTGATTAAGGGGGTGTCTGCTAAGCTTCTCTACAGTAAAATTGCTCCTTTTTTCCTTTTGTAATTAGTATTTTATAGGGATGTACTTTGAGACTATGTAAATATCTCATTTCTTGTTAGTCTTTTAATTAATTCATTTATATTGGTGTGGACTATTTTTTCAGTGGGTTATAATCTGTTATCATTATTTATTTTGATGTTTATGTCTCAGATTTGGCCTGTGGGTGCCTGCTTCTAGCTGTCTTCTTTGTTCTCTTGTCATGTCTTATTATTCTTGGGCAGTTTCTTGCTTTCTGGCACAATAAGGTGTTGCAGGCTCATCTTGTACTTCCAAACTCAGGAATCATCCGTGATCCTTTCCGTGGAGAATAGTATTTAGAAACCAAAATTTCAGTACTAGATGTGATCAGTGCTATTAGAATGTCTCTGCTCCCAGTCTCAGCAGATGGAGCTAGAGGATCTACATATATATTGAAATCCATGAGTTTCAATTATAACCCCAATGGAGGCCCACCACTTCTAGGTTCATTTTGTTTGATCAGTTTCCCTATATGTAACCATTCTCTCATTGCTGGTGCTGCCCCCTCACTCTGCTCCAACTTCCCCCAGGTATATAGATGCTTACCCTACCTAATGTCTTTAGGACTAAATTTTTCCTAAATATTCAACATTATAGTTCTATATTGTGGAATAATTTTAAGGGATCTCATCAGGTGATCACTAAAGCAATTGAAACTAGACTTTATTAAAGTTGATTCTCACTTTTCCTCAGATAGTACTCTTTTGTTCAAAATGAGAGACTGTGCTATGATATATATTTGATTCATTCAACAAACATTAAGTATCAGCTATGTGATATGCACATTTTAGGTGTTGAGACTATGGTAAAGAACAAAAAGTCCCTACCTTCATGGAGCTTATGTTATAAGTGAGGTAGACACACTATAAATAAATAAGTGTCAGGTAAACACTAGAAAGAAAAATAAGGCAGGGTCAGAAGGAAAGAGAATGAAAGAGGTGGTATTTTAAAAATGGCTTTAAGGCCATGCCTTTTTGAGGAGATTAGACCTGAAAGAGACCTGAATGAAGAGATGGAGTGATATTATCTAGGGAAAGAGTGAGTGTTCTTGGCAGAGTAAAAAGTGAGGAACCTTATGGTGAAGGTATATTTAAGCTTGTTGAAGGAACATTAAGTAGGTGAGTGTGGCTGGAGCTGAGTAGAGAGGAAGGGGAGTAGACAATTCTTTGAATAGCCTAGTAAAGGGTTTTGGCTATGAAATGGAGTAACTGATGTCAGTTGACATAGTGACCTTACCATAGATGTTTACTAAACTCAAGAGGGATTCTATCATACATATTTAAAAAGGGCTTTAAGTCACTAGTGGAAATTATTTATTAAGCCATTTTTGTGTGATAAACTGTTACAAGATAGAATTGTAAAGACGTGTGTTTGTTTGGAACTGCAAATCTTTTCCAAGTTGGCTTAAGTACAGGGTGCATAGCCACCTCTCCAGAGTTAGAGATATCAGTTAAAAAGACTCCTTGGACGATACAGATGAACAAATATTATTAATTAGTAATATAATCAAATTAGGACTGGAGGGGCCTAAAAGATAAGAACCATGCTTGATTAATATAATAAAGACAAATTGAGTGAATATGTGGTTCAAAATGACCACTTGTCTGAGTTGACATACTCTGTTAAACCAAACCTTACAGAAAAATTGAACTTTATTCTAAAATATGCCTGGAGAGCAAGCAAAAAACAAATAGAATCAGAAGAATACAGTATACTTCCAGATCAGAAAGAACATAAGTATTGTCTTGGCACTGTTTTATTAAAATAAAATGAATGTCAAATAGTTTTTAAAAAGAAAGAAAGAAAGTAGGAAATGAGACAAGAAGGAAGCCAGGGACAGAGAGGCTCCTATAAACAAAATAAGGACTTTGGAATTTTCGAGGGGAGTTGATATGATCTATGTTTTAAAAGATACTGTGTGAAAGGTAAAAGGGATGTATAGGGAATAAATAATAGAGGTATTGTAAAAGTTAAAGGGATGTGTGAGGAATAAATGAGAGATAAGGGAAAACTCAAAGGTATCAGTTGGTCAAGTGGCTTTCAGACTTCATAATCTATAATAAAAAGACATTTTGAAGGGTTTCTTATATTCATGTCTATTTATAAATGACACTACACAATATTTGCCTTTATTACATGTAATGTGCTGTGATATTTTCATTAACTATCTTCTGTTTCATTACACAAAAGATAGTTTGTAAGATATTAATTTTATAACCCATTATTGGATTGTTATCTACTGTTTGAAAAATAGTATTAATCCCCTATGACAAAGCATTCTTGTACAAGAAGAACCTTTGTGGTTCTTATATATGACTTTGTGGACTTATATATGACTTCTTTTTTGAGAAATTCTTTTTGAAGAAAATCTCTCCTAATAGTTGTATTTATGGTACTTTGAATAATCAATAGCTTTTCCTTTAGTATTTACAAGCTACAAAATACAAAGCAATAAATCAGCACAATTTAATTTAAATCAAGTATAAGACATCTTTATGAAAAAAGCATGAAATATAATTGGAAGACATAAAATAAATTTTAAATACATGGAGGGATAGATCATGTTTCTAAATAGAAAATTTTTCCATCATAAAAATGTCAACAATCCAAAATATATAATCAAATGTAATTCCATTCAACATTTCAGTTTTTTGTGGGAGACTACATAAAGCAGTCTTATTTTTGAGTCTGAAATTTTTCATGATAAAAAGTTTTATAAGAAAGGTATCATACTTATCTAACTTCCTTTTTTCTCTTTATTCTTTTTGTAATTTATCCCTGTTGGTAGGTGTACATCTGTTCATTTTATTGGTAGTCTATTGTGTGACTAATCTATAATTTAATCTGTTGATGGATACCTCAATAAAAAAAATTTGTTTCCAATTTTTCATTATTATAAACAATGCTGTAGCTAACACATTTAGATCTATTTCTTTTCTCCTGGAAGGTACCCGTATTTTTTGTTTCGTAGAGCCTATGTATATAGACTAACTCCCTCCCCCCAACTCCATACTGTATAGCTATATATGCTTTTGTAGGCCTCCTAATTTACCTATATACATATGCTTATGTATGTTTGTATAAGCATTGTAGAAATTATGAAAGATTCAAATTATTCTGATGACATTTGTACATTGGTTACATGGATTGAGGAGATATGAAGGGAAGATATTTTCTTTTTATATCTTTTAAATGTAAAAAGTCCAAAGAAATTAAGTTTGTATGAATACCATCTATTTTAAAAAGATTCATCTTATTTCCTTTTTTGTCTAATTTTATGGACAGAAATGATAGTATATTCCTGAGTAGAAGTGGTGATTCTAATGATTGTTTTTTAAATAACAGCTTTAAAGTGTTCAATTCAGTGGTTTTTAGTGTATTCGCAGTTATGCAACCATCACTACAATCAATTTTAGAATATTTTTATCATCCCAAAAAGAAACATTATACCCATTAGCAGTCACTCCCCATTCCCTCTTCCTCCTAACCACTGCAACCACAAATCTACCTCTGTGTGGATTTTCCTCTTCTATACTTTTCATATAAATGGATTATATAATGTATGGCCCTTTGTGACTTTATCTTTACTTAGCATAATATTTTCAAGGTTTATTTATATTGTAGCATGTCATCAGTACTTCATTCCTTGTTATGACCAAATAATATTCCAGTGTCCCAAAAAATCAAAATAACAAAAAAAAAACAAAAACAAAAAGCAAAAAAATTTCCATTGTCTGGATTTACTTCTCTTGTTTATTCATCATTTGATGGACGTTTAGGTTGTTTCCACTTTTTGCTATTATGAACAATGATGTTATGATATTCATGTACAAGTTTTTATGGAGAATGAGTGGAATTGTTGGATTATATGATAACTATGTTTAACATGTTGAGGAACTGCCAGACTTGTTTTCCAATGTAGTCGTACCGTTATGCATTTCCACTAGCAATGCATGAGGGTTCCAGTTTCTCCACATTGTTGTCAGCACTTGTTGTTTTCCATCTTTTTCATTTTAGCCTCGTTGGAGTGGGTCGTAAATCATTGTGGTTTTGATTTGCTTTTCTCTAATAACTAATAATGTTGAGCATTTTTGCATGTATTTACTGGCTATTTACATATCTCTTTGGAAATACATTTGAATGTCTATTTAATCCTTTGCTCATTTTTAGATTGGGTTGTGTTTTTGTTGTTGAGTTGTAAGAATACCATGTTTCGCTGTATTTTTAAAACTATTGCTTTATTTGTTTGCAAGACTAATTTTTCCTCCTCTTATTGAAAGGTCCTATCCAAAATGTACTGATGTCTTCACAAGTGTCAGTGAGCCAAGGATACAATTCTCAGCTACCAGGATCCTACCCTCATCTAATACCGGCAAAAACTTTGAATCCAGTCTCTGGACAGTCTACCTGCAGTGGTTCTCAGACTGTATCTCCATTAAGTAATTATCAGGGACCTGGGCAGACTCTTTATAGACCACCTGTGGCTTCTAATCCAGTGACACCTTCACTTCATAGTGGTCCTGTTCCCCGAATGCCACAATCTACTTCTCAGAACCCAGCTGCTACATCAATGCCTTCTGGTAGCTTTCTTCCTGGAGCCAATGCACCACCACCTTTGAATTGGCAACATAACTATCCATCTGCAGGATCACAGACAAACCATTATCCTCGTGCATCATCTGGACCAAGTATGTCCGGGCATACAACTTTGACAACAACTCATCAATATGTTTCTTCTGGAGATCCTTCACTTCAAAACAACTTCATAAAACCAGGTAGAGTTCTTTTAGGACAGCTCAAAATATAGAAATTGGAAACTTTTGCTTGTTTAGATGCTTGAATTAATATTTCAAGCCTTAAAACCATATAGAACACTATTAATTTTTAAAATCATTGTTAATCTCTAAATAAATTAATCCTCTAACCTTTGAGTTAACTTAAAATCATAGGTTGTTCCTGCTTTACTTCTTTCTTCTGAAGATATCCTCTGTGTTTCTCTGAGTTACTCATTATATTTCAGGGAATCAGGTATGTACGCAGAACCATTTCCTTAAGTATTGGCCATTATTTTTATTAACTGATTGCATCTTGTATTCTAGGGAAGCTCAATCCCTGTGGTCTCTCTTTGGTCTTGCTCCGAGATTATCTTTTTGTCATGGCTTAGACATTTTTTGGCCTTAGAAACTGTAGGATCCTGGAAGTCAAAACAGATAATACTTCCGGAGTGAGGAATGGTACTGAACACAATTGTAGTCAGAAAGCAGTGGACAGAGATTTATATATATGTTTTTTTTCTAAGAGTTTTATAGTTTCAGCTCTACATTTAGGTCTTTGATGAATTTTGAGTTAATTTTTGTATATGGTGTTAGGGGTTCTACCTTATTCTTGTGCATGTGGACATACAGTTATCTCAGGACAGTGAAAGAAAGACTATTCTTTCTCCCATTAAATTATCTTGGCACCCTTGTTGAAAATCAATTGATTATAAATGTAAGGGTTTATTTCTGGACTCTGAATTCTATTTTATTGATTTATATGTGTATCTCTTTTTTTAATTAAAAAAATTTATTATTAGTTTCAAGTATACAGTACATTGTTTAGACATTTATATAGTTTATGAAACAATCCCCCTAATTGCTTTCTCTCCTCTGGCTCTCCACCTAGCCATTACATTAATGTTAACTGCATTTGCTATGCCGTGCTCCCCATCCCCATGACCATCTATCAACCACTAATTTGTACTTTAACCCTTCACCCCATTCTCTCAGCCCCCTAACCTCCCTCCCCTCTGGCTGTCACCAGATTAACCTCTATTTTTATGAGTCTGTTTTTGATTAGTTTGTTATTTTTGTTCCTTAGATTCCACATGTAAGTGAAATCATGGTATTTATCTTTGACTTAATTTCACTCAGCATAATAACCTCTAGGTCCATCCATGTCATAGCAAGTGGTAGGATTTCATTTTTTAATGGCTGAATAATATTCCATTATCTATATGAACCATAACTTCTTTTTCCAGTCATCTGTTGCCGGACATTTTGGTTGCTTTCATATCTTAGCTATTGTAAATTGTGCCTCTATGAACATAGGGGTGCATAGATCTTTACAAATTATTGTTTTGGTTTTCTGTGGATAAATACCCAGAAGTGCAGTTGCTGGGTCAAAAGGTATATCCATTTTTAATTTTTTGAGAAACCTCCAGACTGTTTTCCATAGTGGCTTTAGCAATTTGCAATCCTACTGACAGTGTATAAGAGTTCCTTTTTCTCTACATCCTTGCCAACATTTGTTGTTCTTTGATTTATTAATGGTAGCCATTTTGACAGATGCAAGATGATAGTTCATTGTAGTTTTAACCTGCATTTCTCTGATGATTAGTGACCTTGAGCATCTTTTCATATATCTATTAGCTATCTGTATTTACTCTTTGGAGAACTGTCTGTTCAGAATCTATAAATGTATCTTTATATTAGTACAGAACATTTTGATTACTGTAGCTTTGTAGTGAGCTTTGAATTTGGGAAATGTGCTACCAACTTTGTTTTTCTTTTTTAAAGATTGTTTTAGATGTTCTGGGTCCCTTGCATTTCCATAAAAATTTTATAATCAACTTGTCAATTTTTGTAAAAAAAAGATAGCTGGAATTTTGATAAGGGATTATGTTGAAACCATATAGCAGTTTGGAAAGAAATCTATATATTATTAGACTGACTTCAATCTTTTTATTTTTAAACTTAGGGTTTGGTTATATCTGGTTCAAAAGTAGGTTCATTTACTCATTTCACTATCCTTTTTTTTGCTATTAAAATTAGTCTTATACACTTACCAACATTAATAGTGTTACTTTGAAAAGCATTTAAAATCCTATATTTGGATCTGCAGATTAATTCTGCTCAACAGACATCCTCAAAGAAATGAACTAGTAAAATCAAGTGAAATAGTAATATCAGTAGTTACCTTTTATACTCATGTATGTCTGCATCTATAAACACTTCATCAGGCTTGTAGTTTTTTAACTGTTGAAACTGCTTATTTTTCTTAGCTTCTTGACCAGCCACTGGCCCTGATGAATGCATTTTGGCCTTGTACAGATTAAGGCTACTTCTAAAAAATTTCTTTGTAGAAATCTTCTGACCCACCATTTTAGAACCAAAATTCTTCTGATTACTTTTTTTCGTATTAATTTGACACCATGAGTGAGCATCAGTCACTTGAAATGAATGACTATTAATTTCACTTCATTAATAATTATAGGTAACATTTATCGAATATTTATTATTTTCTAGCACTTTACCAAACTTTTGTATGTGTTATCTTATTTAATCTTCATAACAGTCTCTTTTACAAGAAATCTGAGGCTTGAATAATTTACCCAAAGCCACAAAATATAATTGAGTAGATGTAGCTTCTTGTTTAACAGCACATGATCAATAATCTGAAATATTTTTGGCTATAACAGAAGACTTCAGGTAGAGCACCTCGACTGCAGCATAGATGTGAAAGGGACATAAGCCAAGTGCCGAAACTTATGAAAGTGTCCATATAAAAGGAGCAAGAAAGATACATAAACTAATAAAATGAACCTAAGATAAATGTATGACTACCCTTCTTTTGTCTTATGAGACCTCTAAAAATTTTTTCTCATTTTCTACCTCTGTTTTTTCAACCATAATTGATAGTAGGTGCCTGATTGTCTGATCTCAAACTGTACGTTACATGAAGTTTCTAGTCCACATTAAAATTCTCCTTTTTTTTTTTTTCCGAATACGCCACCTTTTAGCATCCTTATATTAGCTTTAGGGATCTTAGAAGGCAGATTTTGAAACTCTAGTTATTAGTATTATAAGTAAGAATCATGTAGCTTGAAAAAATAATGTCTATGTTATGAAATTTTCTGGGTTCAAAAATATTTTTCTTAAAGCTGTGGAAAAATCTCTATAACCTCAATTGTATTGTGTTAAACATTAAGTTGTTACATCCTTGTGGCCAGATGTGTCATACGTCTTTATTCATGCTGAGTTGGTAATGTACCTTGCCCTTTAGTACCTTTGACTTGTCTGTATTGCCAAAGATACGTGTGGGTGCTTCTTCGATAAGGGAGTTACGTGGTTGTAATCTTTGTCTTCAGTTTTGTCAACAGGGCACTGGTTAGTCTTATTAGGAGCTATAAGGGTTAGTAATACAGTAATTTTTCAATTTGGTCCTGGAGAATTGGGCACTATTGAAGAAGCATATTGAAAGTTTTCATATTTGTATTAGTTTACAGAATACAAGGTTAACTGTAGAATGTACTATAAGTAACATTTATTACCTCTTTCATTTACAAATTCAGAGGATAAAAGAAGCGTCAAATGAAAATTTAAATCATATACTTACCAGTAGTATTTTATCTACTTTGTAAACTTGGTTTCTCTTCTTTGGCAAATGAGAAGATTGGAACAATATTGGTGACTTGAATGAATTAACTGGTGGTTGTGGGTTTTGGAACTTTTGATATCATATAGGAGAATTTCTCCAAGAGTAACACCTCTTGAATAGCAGTGTTTTAGAAAGTATATACATAAACTTTGGATTATTTCCTGGTTTTTAATCTTAGGGATTGTCCTTAGTATAGTATTTACACATTATTGAAAGTAAACTACTTTTGTTACTAGGTTATTGAACATTGTACAAATTTACAGTCTCATTTTCAACTGGTTATACCCCCAATAAAAATGAAGCAAAATGAAATAAAACTTGGAAAATTTAGAGTAATCACAATACTTTGTAGTTTTAATAAGCTAACTTTAAACCTAATTGATAGTAATTGAATGGATAATAGACCATTAATAAAATTTTTATCATGTTAAATTCAACCGGAATTTGACATGGCCTGTTGAAACTGATCAGTTAATGAAAATTAATAAACAGGGTATTATATTCACTCTATAAATGACTTGATGCTGATTTTATACTTACACTGCTTTAGTAATTGACGGGAAGCATGGTAGGAGAGACTTGGAAATGTGTAAAGTATGCATATAAATTAAAAAGTCATAAATCTGCAGAATTAACATTTCTGGTAATTTATTGGTGAATATAATTAAAATGTAAATTTGGAAGTTACTCAAATTTATTAAAAGGATGTTTTGGCTTTTGCCTTAAGTTCTTAAGTGACACATGAAAAACCAATGTTTCCATAGGTTCTGCACCCCCCTTAGTGAATCCGCCTCTGCCTACCACTTTTCAACCAGGAGCTCCTATTGGGCCACCTCCAACCGGAGGACCCCCTCCAGTGAGAGCGCTCACTCCTCAGAAATCATCACATAGAGCTGTGCCACAGCCCTCATTTAATTCAGCTATCAACCAAGAAGGTAAGCATGGCAAAAACCTAGTCAAGTCCTAAAGTTTTGAATTAGAGCCAAAAGGATGAATATTATCTGAATTCTGTGCATCCAAATCATATTTTTCCAGAAAATCTAGTTGTTTTGATTAGGAATGGCTTTCAGAAATATAGAACTTAAAAAAGTTCATCAGAATCCCACTGGCCTATGCTGGGCTGTGGACTAGTATTTGGGAAACACTGCTGTTAAGTTTTTTTTGTTGCTGTGGCTATAAAGTTAGGTGCTTTTTGGGAGAAGGAGTAGAGAGGAGAATTTCTGCTCTTCTAGACATGGTGTTAGAATTATCCTTTAATCTATTGAATCTTTTCCATGGAAGCAGAATTTTGATTGCCATTATTATTATAAATAGCAAATACTTCCAAGTCTAAAGAAAAAGTTAAATATACAAGCATTTTGAAGTTTTATATAAAATAATCAAATATTTTAAAGCATTGTCTTGGGATGTAACTTTAAAATGTTTACAAATTTAAACAATATTTAGTAAAGAAATTTGATTTTCCCTGTAAAATAACCATTGCAGAAAAATGTGGAAATAGGAAAACAGGAGGGGGAAAACCATTGACATATTCTTGGTACTAAATACTATAAATATTATCATTTTTGTGTTTTCTACTTGAATTTTTTTTAAGAATTGTAAGTAGGAAAAAATACCAACTTGTGAATTGTTTGGAAAGAATGGTGTTAACAGTTACAAATGGTAAAGCCATGTCTCACTGGTTGCCACATTATAACTTTGAAAAGTAAGCTACAATAAATATTTAAAATTTTAACCAATTAAAAATATGTACAATGGTTTTGTTTATTTCTATAAACAGTTTTACTAAGTTTTTCTGTATCAAGATGATCTTGAGAATTGGAAAGAATTTACTGACTTTATTGAAACCGTTAAACTTACCTATTCAGTATTATAATGGCTATTAAAGTTAGCATTTTGTACTTTGGTGTTAGAGGTTGGTGCTATTTACTGATTTTTTAGTTCTTCTGTATCTGAATTAGGGTTCATAAATATACCTAGAAAAAAACTTTTGTTCTTTATAAGTAGATGTCCCTGGCATTTAACTCTTTAAACTGGGGCGGGGTGGCGGGGGGAATAAGATAAAATTTTATTTTATTTTTTTTCACCTTCAAATTAATTCTGGATTCTACTTTGTTCCATATTTTTTAAATAAGGATTTTATAGTTTTATTTTACCTTTTAATAGTATTGATTGGGTGATTTTTTTTTTCAATGTATACTGTTCCTTAGAGGTTTTTAATGCTGCTCTCATAACAGCTAAAATCTTTCAGATAGTATATAATTTTATAAACTCCACAAAGGACCATCCTTTTTTTAAATTTATTTTGAAATGTTTTTAATTTTTAGTTTTTTTATCTATTTTATTTTTTTATTATGCTGACATTGGTTAACAAAATCCAGTAAGTTTCAGGTGAATAGGACTATCCTTTTTATTTTTTTATATATATATATATTTTTTTGGTTTTCTTTTTCTTTTTTCTTTTTTAATTAAGTTTATTGGGGTAACATTGGTTAATACAATTATATAATTTTCAGGTGTACATTATAATTTGACATCTATATATTCAGGTGCATGTTATAATTTAAAATCTATGTATGATTACCACCCAAAGTCTAGTTTCCTTCAATACCATGTATTTGATCCACTTTACCCACTTCACGCTCCCCCAACCCCCTATATTTGGCTCCCTTTATCCTGTCTACCTCTCCTCTTCTCCCTTACCTCCTACCCTCTGGTAACCACTAGTCCATTGTTCATGTCCCTGAGTCTCTGTTTGTCCTGTTCATTTGTTGCTTTTAGGTTTATACCCCACATATAAGTGATACCATGTGATTTTTCAACTTTTTCAGTCTGGCTTATTTTGCTTAGCATGATTATCTCGAGGTCCATCCATGTGGTCTTGAATGGCAGTATTTCATCTCTTCTTATGGCTGAGAAATATTCCATTGTATATATGTACCACAGCTGCTTTAGCCAATCTCTATCGTAGGATACTTCGGTTGCTTCCATGTCCTGACTACTGTGAATAATGCTGCTATGAACATCAGTGTGCAAATATCTTTTTGGATATGGGTTTTCAAGTCTTTGGGATAAATATCCAGTAGTGGGATTGCTGGATCATATATGGTAGATGAATTCTTAGTTTTTTGAGGAACCTCCATACTGTTTTCCATAGTGGCTGTACCAATTTGCAGTCCCACCAGCAGTGTATGAGGGTTTGTTTTTCTCCAAATCCTCTACAACATTTGTTATTACTTGTCTTGTTGATTATAGCTATTTTAACAGGTGTGAGATGGTGTCTCATTGTGGTTTTGATTTGCATTTCCTTAATAGCTAGTGATCTGGAGCATCTTTTCATATGTTTGTTGGCCATTTGTATGTCCTCTAGGAAGAAGTGTCTTTTCAGGTCCTCTGCGCATGTTTTGATTGGATTGTTGTTTTGTTGTTGTTGTTGTTGTTGTTGTTGTTGTTGTTATTGAGTCGTATGAGTTCTTTGTATATTTTGGATATTAGGTCCTTATCGGAGGCGTTGCTTGCAAATATATTTTCTCATTGAGATGGTTGTCTCTTTACCTTGTTGACGATTTCTTTTGCTGAGCAGAAGCTTTTTGTTTTGATGTAATCCCATTCATTTATATTTGCTTTTACTTCCCTTGCCTTTGAGGTCAAATTCATAAAATCTTCTTTAAGTTCAAGGTCCTTGAGTTTCATTCCTATGTTTTCTTCTATGCATTTTATTGTTTCAGGTCTAGGACCATCCTTTTTAGAAGTTTATAAAATTATCTGTTAAATTGCATGTTTTGTATATTGAAAAAGTTGCATTGTTTGAAATTTTTATTTCAATATATGACATTTTTCTTAGGCTGTGGTTTAAACTGTCATTTGCAAAAGTTTTTTTTTTTTAAATAAATTTATTTATTTAAATTAGTTTCAAGTATACAGTACATTGGTTAGACATCTGTAATGTTCATAAAATGATCTGCCCAATTGCTCCCTCCCTCCCTTGGCCCTCCACTTAGACATCATATTAATGCTAACTGCATTCCCTCTGCTGTGCTCCCCGTCCCCATGCCCAGCTATCAACTATCAATTTGTACTTCTTTAAACCTTCACCCCGTTCTCCCAGCCTCCCAAACTCCCTCCCCTCTGGTCATCACCAAATTGTCCACTATATTTGTGAGTCTGTTTTTGATTAATTCGTTCTTTTTGTTCCTTAGATACTGCTTATAAGTGAAATCATATGGTATTTATCTTTCTCTGTCTGACTTATTTCACTCAGCATAATAAACTCTAGGTCCATCCATGTCATTGCAAATGGTAGGATTTCATTTTTTTTAATGACTGAGTAATATTCTATTGTATATATGAACCATAATTTCTTTATCCATTCGTCTGTTGATGGGCATTTAGGTTGCTTCCATATCTTGGCTATTGTAAATTGTGCTGCCATGAATATTGGGGTGCATAGATCTTTACAAATTATTGTGTTTTTGTTTTTGTTTTGATAAATACCCAGAAGTGCTATTGTTCGGTCAAAAGGTATATCGATTTTTAATTTTTCGAGAGACCTCCATGCTGTTTTCCATAGCAGCTGTACCAATCTGCAATCCCACCAACAATGTTTAAGGGTTCCCTTTTCTCCGTGTTCTTGCCAACCCTTGATTTATTGATGATAGCCATTCTGACAGATGTGAGGTGATATCTCATTGTGGTTTTTATTTGCATTTCTCTGATGATTAGCGACTTTGATCATCTTTTCATATGTCTGTTAGCCATCTGTATTTTCTTTTTGGAGAAGTATTTGTTCAGGTCTTCTGCCTATTTTTTAATTAGATTATTTGGTTTTTTTGTTGTTGAGTTGCAAAGCGATCTTAAATTTTAGACATTAGCTCAAATCTTGCAAAAATTGTAATAATTGTTCTAATTTAAATATTGTTAATAAACTTTCTTCTTAGGTATTACATCAAATAGCAATAATGGATCTATGATGGTTCACAATAGTTATGATGAAATCGAAGGCGGTGGCTTCTTAGGTGAGATGCTGTGAAAGTTTTTTTTTAATATGTGTTCATTTTAGGAAACAGGAAATCTTCATAATCATGTCCTGTAGCAATACCTACTGTTAGCATTTTTTTTTTTTTATGTCCGTGCATTCAAATTTTTTTCATTAGTTTTTTCTTTCCCCTCAGAATTGAGATCATGGGTTTTAATATTATGTTATGACTATAGTGTATTTTCATCTGTTAGATCTATTTATATTTATTTAATCAATTGAACATTTAGTATGTTTTCATTAAGTTGTTTTGAATTAGAATTTTAGTCTGAATACAAAGTTTAGTACATATGAAAGTAAAATTATACCAAACTTATTTTTGTGTTTGTAGCTATAGAGTCTGCATTAGCTAGATTTTAATCATTGCTATTATTTTGTTACTAGTGTTTGTCTTATTTTACAGAATTGGTAAATGAAAGTATGAAATAACCCAAAGATTTCGGAGTTATAATTCCTATAATTTAATGTATCTATGTGTTGACTTAAAGTATTCTGAGGTATAAAATAGAACTTATAAGTTACCTTGTTTCTAGCAACACCACAGCTTACTAATAAGAATCCTACAGTAAGCCGAAGTGTTGGATATTCATATCCCTCCTTACCACCTGGTTATCAGAATACAACACCACCTAGCACAATCGGAATGCCACCCTCTTCCTTGAATTACCCAAGTGGGCCACAGACCTTTACTCAGGTAAGATTTTTTTTTAACTTGTTTTCCACTTTTTGTTTTAAACTGTATATACATGGAAAAGTTTTAGGAAGTTAATGAACATTTTTAACCAATTAGAATGATAATGGATGTTTCATAAGGCCTTTGTTCTGTTACGTATCTCCAGAACAAAAAATAAAGTTTTGTTATTTATAGAGCAATTAAGTAATCAAGTTCTTATATACTTCTGTTTTCAACCGAAGGCATGTAAAGCCTACTTAATTTGAAATTATGTGTTTTTAGACTCCTTTAGGTGCTAATCATTTAACTGCAAGCATGAGTGGATTAAGTCTACAGCCAGAAGGGCTAAGAGTTGTCAATCTTCTTCAAGAAAGAAACATGCTACCATCAACGCCTTTGCAGCCTCCAGTTCCAAATTTGCATGAAGATATCCAGAAACTCAACTGTAACCCTGAGTAAGGCTTCAAACAGTGTTCCTTACTAAATGTGACATTTTACTTGTTCTAAAAAAAGTTTTCCAGATTTTTTTGGAGCTTCATGTGTTATGAACAAGTTTTACAGATATGTTAATTTATAAAAGTAGTGCTGTATGCAGAAGACAGAACTGTGTTGGTTGCTTATGTGATATTCAAAATGTTCTAAGTCCAGAAATAGGGTTGATTGCTGCCCTTGTAAGCTCTAATGAGACTGTGATATTCATTATCATTTTAGTAGCTACACTGTTTTTTCAAAGTCCAAAGTATGGGGATTTGATTCTATATAATCCTTTGTTTGCTCTCATTTTTAATTGTTTTTCATAACAAACGTAATATTCTTTTTTTCCCTTAAAATTGACTAAGTTTAAATTTTTATGGTGAATTTTGTTATATTTAAATAATCTTTTAGAACCTTCAGCAAAGCTAAACTTTGCATTTGCAAATTTGGGTCATCACCTTGTTATTCCAGTATAATCTAGATTTGTGTAAAGAAAAACAATAGGTCATTTTATAGTCTGGACTATCTCAGGCACGAGCAGAGTCTTTATTTTAATTATATAATAGAAGGTTGTAACTTTTGACTGTCTCTGAAATGTTTAAATTGGATAAAATTTGAGAGAGGGCCTGTTGAAATATTTTATTTGTTCTGATCCAATGTTAAAATGTGTACCTTTTCAATCTTTTTTTTTTTTTTTTTTGCCCAAAAATAATCATAGCAACAACTGACACATGGTTTTTACTTTAATATAGATTATTTCGATGCACGCTGACTAGCATTCCTCAGACTCAGGCCTTACTGAATAAAGCCAAACTTCCTTTGGGACTGCTGCTTCATCCTTTCAAAGACCTAGTGGTATGTTTCACTAGTAAAAGTAAATGTCTTGTGGAAAATTATCTTGGTGGTGAGAACTTTTCTATAAAAGTATGAGTGTCACATATAGAATTTGTTTAAGCTATCTTTAGGAATTTGACTGTTGACAGATTCCTTTGTAATTCAACCAAAAATCTTATTGTCGAACACATTCAAAATGAGGTAAAATAAGCATATTGCTGAAAAATTCAAGAAGTACCGAATAGAATAGAGATAATATTGAAAGAAAATAAATGAACCATATTATTTTAAAAAGTTATAAATTATTTACCCATTAAAATAAATTTACCCGGTCTCCCAGTTTTGCCATTCTTGGAGTAAAATTTCTTGCTTTAAGAAGCTGTTAAAAAAAATAAAGCTCTTCCACTTTTGTCCTAAAGCTCTGGGTCCTTGACGTATGACTATATGCTCTTGAGAGGATCAATGTTTAAGTGAATTGACTTTCCCAAAACAAACCTCTTTTGGTGATAGGATTGAATTGCCTTTACTGATTTTTTTTCTTTTTTAACATTAAGACTTTACAACTTTTAATATGTAGGATAACTTCAAATAGGAACATAATTGCAAAGTTTGAGTATTTAAATATAATTTAACTTTACCTTACTTTGTGACAGTTCTTTCATGAGAACTTAGCCTCTTAATGTAACATGAAGAAACTTCCAAATATTTCATTGGTCATTTATTTTAGAATGTTGGTCTTTTCTTTGCTACCCATCTCAAAAATACATGGTAAATTTACTGTGTTGGTTTTGCAATGTAAATGTTTAATGAGAAAATAAATACTTTTAAAAGGTAATATTTAAGAGACTAGTCTCAGAGAAAAACAATAGGATTTTAAATCAATATATTTTGCTACGTAATTTTTTTGTGTGGTACTTTGGGAATATCTTTTTACCCTAGATTTTTTCTCCAAAGTAACAACATCCCAGTACTCTCTTAGAAGGTATGATTAATATTTGACCTTTAGTTATGATGATCACTGCCTTTAAAAAATTAGTCCTGTTTTTTCAGCAATTGCCTGTGGTTACCTCCAGTACAATTGTGAGATGCCGTTCATGCAGGACGTACATCAACCCTTTTGTCAGCTTTCTTGATCAAAGGAGATGGAAGTGTAACTTATGTTACCGAGTCAATGATGGTATGTTTTTTTTTCAAAACAGTAAAAAATTTCTACTTGCATTGTAGGGAAATCAGATAATAATACAAATGTGAATTTAAAAAACAAAACAACCCTGTCTTATTTACCTGTAATTCTTCCACTCAGAGATAACTTCTGTTAACTTTTTTCAGTGCACTTACCGTTACATATGTATACCTTATTTTATTTATATATTTGTTTTTTAGGCGAGACAACCCTTGGTTGACCTCACAGATTTCAAGGACCTTGTCAGTTTACAATCCCTTATTTTTTTATTTTTTACTCCTACTGCACCTGGTCTTCCTAGGTGGTCTCCCATCCAAGTACTAACCAGGCCCGACCCTGCTTAGCTTCCGAGATCAGATGAGTTTGGGCTTGTTCAGGGTAGCATGGCCGTAGACTAATTATATACTTTTTAAGCAAAAAAAAAAAAAGATGACAATATTACTTGGATACCACTTTTTTACAGTTATTTGATTGGGTGTATAATAAATGGCATATTTCATGGTAATTAAGCTTGTTATTTAAGAAATATTTTTATTTAAAAATTGTCTCATACCTTTTTTATAGGGTATAAGAAAATAAATCTCACAGAATAGCTGCCATTAGCTTCATTCACTGATGTATGAAGGAAGGTGGGCAGTGCTAGGTTAGTTGAATGTAGTTTTCTCAGTAACTGAGGAGATCTCTTTCAGTAGCTGTTTTTGAGGAAGTATCTATCATCTAATTAACAAAATTCTAACAGGATTATAGAGAAAAAGGGTATGCCATACCCACATTAAAAACTAAGTCTCTGCTTGGAGGGAAATTTCATTAAGCTTTGGTTAATAGAGGACTTGAAGAGATTTTTGAAAACCATTTTTACTGTTCATGTGTTATTTAGGAGTACAGTACAGGATTGTAAGACTAGAGCATGAGCATTCTTTTTACTCTATGATAATTCAGAAAATATATGTATGGTGTTTGGTACACCTTTGAAATCTTATGTATATGTGCTTCAGTATATGAAATGAAATTGTAATAAAGGTTCAAGTCACTTTCATATGCAGCCCAGAACCATTTCATGAATTATGGCTTGCCTTTTGGTATGTATAGGAATTCGAATTTCTAAACGGTGGGAAGAACGATGCAATGATAATTAATTTAGAAAATTATCTCTCTGAGCTGTTTGTGGTAGGAACATGATGTTCCATAGAAGTATAATTAATCAGTGAAATTCATCAAACGCTTAGACTTCATTCAACCTTTGAAGTATTCTTCCCATAGCTTTCTAGGAGCAGCCAGAGTCTGTACATATTCTGAGTCAAATGTCAATATTCTTGTACCATTGTGAAATTTAAGACAAAGTTTAGTCTTGAGTTAAGAAAATTATTGGCTTTTAATGAGTTTTTATCATCTCTTCAAGCTATTTTAGGAAAGCAGTTTTATCAAGAATTAAGATGAAGAGGATATTAGACTACAGAAAAATCAGGAAAAGAAAAATCACAGAGTTTAGTTATAAAAGCAAGACATACTTAGTATTGTTCAGTATATGGGGAACTTGAATGAAGCTCAAAACAAAGTGTATATTTATCCTTTAACATAGAGTCTCTATTGAAGTATTTTTAAATTACTGAATTAAGAAAATGGCCAAATACAAGGTTTATTAAACTCAATTCTTGCAGTTTTATCATTATATATTGTTAACTTACATAGTTCCTGAAGAATTCATGTACAACCCATTGACCAGAATCTATGGTGAACCTCACAGAAGACCTGAAGTTCAAAATGCTACAATTGAGTTTATGGCTCCCTCAGAATACATGGTAGGTTTTCATTTTTTTTTATATAGCTTATTTATTTCATAATACTGGGTTTTAAATAAAACAATATAGCTTCCTTTAACAAAGTTTTGTTATTAAATTTAGAAGAGTTATACTTGTTCATTATAAAATTAGTTAATTAGTATATAAAGCTAAGTGTGAAAAGTGAAAGTATATAAAGTTCCACTTATGTTTCTTGTGTGTTCATCTAGAAATTTGCAATATTATATTGGGATCATATTTACTTTTGAGTCACTTCCAGTTTTTTTCAATTACAAATAATGGTGTGATAAACATCCTCTTGCAAGTGTTTTTATATACTTGTGTGAGTATCTGAGGTCTTGCATTTTAAAAATAATAATTATGCCTAATGTTTAATTAGACTTTACATAGTTTACAAAGCACTTATATGTTTTTTATCACCACCAACTTCCTGAAGTAAGCTAAGGAAATACTATTAATCCTATTTTACAGATGTGAAAACAGACTTATTAAGGTTAAGCGACTTGCCAAATATCTTTTAGTAAGTGGTAGAGCTTGCATTAAAATCCAGGGCTTTTGATTTGGTCGCTCTCTTACCATGCCATAACTGCCTGTAAGTAAGGGAATAGGAAGGTACGACTTAACACCAACTTTTAATATTTCATTTTGTATATTTTTGAGGGATAGTCTTTATTTCTTTACTTGAGCAATTTTGGCCATTTTAGTATAGAAATTATGAGGGTTCCATCTCTTTTCATCATAGAGAAATTTCCGTGTAGAAAAGATTTTTGCGACACTTTAGTGGTTTGTTACAGCTTTCTGCAGTGTACCTGTACCTTTGTTGAATTAAAACCAGAAAAAGCAGAAGCATTTGTTCTTTTGGCTTTCCTGGGTTTCTTTTCTTTTATCACCAGGTTTTGTAAATATGGATTTCTTTAAATTTGGAACTTGCCTATAGCAAGCGGTTTTGCTTCTTTCTGACTTACTGGATTCTATGATTCAACAAGTGATACATATAAAAAAATATGAAAATTAATACATTACATGCCTAGCTCTGGTTGTGGTTATTTGATGCTTTTTATTGAATTGAGAACAAATCTTTGAATTTGTACATTTAAAAATATAGTCATGGTTTTTTTTTTTTTTGTTTTGTTTTGTTTTTTTTAATGAAACTTGGCTGAAATGTGTTGGTTAAATAACCTGCTCAGGCTAACTTGATTTGTCACTTTCAGAACTGTAATTTCCCTAAACTGTGAAATAAAATGCACATATGGAAAAGTCTATAAAACATAAATATATAGGTTACCAAGTACTTATAAATGCCTGTTTTAGCACCACCCAGATCAAGAAATTGAACATTAGTCAATATGCCCAGAAGCCCTTCTGATCACATCTCCTCACATTCCTGTTCTAGAGAAAACACTGTTCTGACTATGGCAATCACATCCTCGTTTTTCTTTTTCTCAGTGTGCATCTGAAAACAATATAGTTTTGCCTGTTTTTTAAACTTCTGTTATTTTCTTATCCATTATTATTTATTATAATTTCCACTTATTTTGTAAATCATGCTTATTTTATTATTTTGTTGTATGTGGACATGGCAAATGATAATTTTAATCCTGTTAAATGTACTTAATGAGATCCCTTTTTTCTTTAGTTACGACCACCTCAACCTCCAGTGTACCTCTTTGTATTTGATGTATCTCACAATGCAGTTGAAACTGGATACTTGAATTCAGTTTGCCAGAGTTTGTTAGACAATCTAGAATTGTAAGTATCTTAATTCAGCTTAAATTTAAACTATTTACTAAATGGATAAGTAGTTTCAAAATATAAAAAAAATTGCTGTGAAATCATGTTCTAAAAGCCTACTTATATCAGTTGTGAACTTTAGGGCTTGCTTTCTCTGAGAAACTTTAACTTTTTATTATGGAAAATTTTTTAACATATAGTAAATAGAATGTAGTGAATGAACTTCCAGATCTCCATCTCTCAACTTTAGCATTTTTAGCATTTAGCTGTTCTTGCTTTATCTAATTATACATGTGCGCATACACGCACACACTGATTTAATGCAAATTTCAATCAGTATATCATTTTAGCCATAAATACTTGGAATTATTTTTAGCCCTAAGTAAAATATGAATGTCACACCAAACAAAATTAGCAATAATTTAATAGTATAATCTAATACCCAGTTCAATTTTTGTTCCTGGTTATCTCAAAGTCTTTTTACTGAACATTTTTTGGAATAAGAACTCAGACAGTATTCACACATTACATTTGATTGTCATATTTCTATATATCTTTTAAAACATCTATACTTTAAATGGTGTTTAGATACTTAGTATAGCCTATAAAAGCTTGTGTGACCTTTCTGTGAAATATAGTGTTCTTTTGTGGGTGGAAGAATGTGGAGGGCCAAATCTCATCAGAAATGGACTAACTCCCTCACCTTGATGAAAGAAAGGGACGTCCTTGTTTTTGCCAGCATTTGTATTTTTGGGTGAATTGGAGAGAGTCCCAATTCACCCAAGCATGGGTAAAATTTTTTAAAGATACATGCATTACCTAAATTTATATTACATTTTAGAGTTGACATATGATAATTTTTCATGTATTTTTGTAAATTAAAATCATCTACAGTTTTGTATATGCGTTCTAATATTTTTATATGCCATTTCTTAAATGATTTATATAGGTATAATGAGTTTCAAACTGCTGTATTATTGCTGGGTTTTGTTAATTGTTTGACTTATGCGTGGTGTTTTCACTTTGAGTACAGTATGTTTTAGTGGTAATTAAACATTGAGCCGATTAAACACTTATGTTGGGACAATTTCCATAATATAAAAGTAGATATTTATATGTAACTCTTAGCAGTTATTTTATATATGTGTGTGTATGGGAAAACGTGATAAAATACTCTTCTAAATTTGTTTTTAGGCTTCCTGGCAACACTAGGACAAAAATTGGCTTCATAACATTTGATAGTACAATCCACTTCTACAGTCTTCAGGAAGGTCTCTCTCAGCCTCAGATGCTAATAGTTTCAGATATTGAAGGTATATATTAAACACTTAAAATTATTGAACTGTCTTAGGAATTTTTGGTTCTAGAAGTATTTCATGAATATTTGACAACTAGGAGTGTATGGTATAATTCTACTATATTGAGGAAAACCTTAAGTATAAGATCATAAGATTGTTAGAATTGAAAGAGTCCTTTAGTCCAACCCCTCATTTTATTAAAGAGGAAACAGAGTTATGGAGGTAAAGTGAATTCTGAAAAAGACAACAAAAACAAGTTGATGTTAAAATTCAGATTAACTCTTTTTCCCTTTAGTCATTCATTCAAGGATATTTAAGGATAGATACGTAGACCAATGAAATAGAATAGAAAGCCCAGAAATAAACCCTCACATATATGATCAGTTGTTTTTGACAAGGATGTCAAAAACATTCAATGGGGAAAAGATAGTTTTTTCAACAAATGGTTTTGGGAAAACTGAACATGCCAGATAAGTTGGACCCGTACCTTAAACCAGATAAAAATAAGTAACTCAATGGATGAAAGACCTAAACCCTAAGAGCTAAAACTGTAAAACTCTTAGAAGAAAACACAAGGGAAAATCTTCGTGACATTGGATTTGGCAGTGATTTCCTGGTTGTGAAACCAAAAGCAGAGGCAACAAAAGAAAAAATAAATAAATTGGACTTCATCAATATTAAAAACTTTTGTACATCAAAGAACATTATCAACAGAATGAAAAGACGACTCACAGAATGGGAGAAAATATATGAAAATTGTATATCTGATGAACGATAAATATCCAGAACATGTAAGGAACTCCCTCAACTCAACAACAAAAAAATAACATAAGTCAAAAATGGGCAAAGGATTGAATAACGTTTCTCCAAAGAAGATGTACAAATGACCAATAATGAACTAATGACAAAATACTTAACGTCATTAGTCATTAAGGAAATGCAAATCAAAACCACAGTGACATACTACTTCTCATCCATTAGTGTTGCTGTAATCCAAAAAATGGAAAATAACAAATGTTCTCAAGGATGTGGAAACATTAAAACTGCTGTGCATTGCTAGTGGTAGTGTAAAATGGTGTAGTGCTGGTGCAGCCACTATGGAAAACAGTACAGAGAATCCTCAAAAAATTAAAAATATAGCTGCCATATGGGCCAGCAGTTTTGTTTCTGGGTTTTTATTCGAAGAAAGCAAAAACTAATTTGAAAAGGTATATGCTCTCCTGTGTTCATTGCAGCATTTCTGAAAATAGCCAAGATGGAAGACAACCTAGATGTCCTTTGATAGATGAATGGATAATGATAATGTCACACACACACACAACACACAATGAAATATTACTCAGCAATAAAAAAGAATGTAGTCTTGGCGTTTAAATAAATGGGTGAACCTAGAGGGTATTATGCTAGGTGAAATAAGTCAGAGAAAGAAATAAAGTATAATCTCACTTATATGTGGAATCTAAAAAAAAACAAAACAACAAACAGATCCATAGATACAGAGAACAAGCTGATGGTTGCCAAAGGTGAGGGGATGGGGAGATGGTGAAAATAAATATTAAAAAATTAAAATGATTTAGTACTGTGGTAAATAGTTTGGCGGTTCCTGAAAAAAGTTAAATGCAGAATTACCATTGTGATCTAGTAATTCTATTTTTTTTTGTATGTACCTAAAATAATTGAAAACAGGCACTCAAACAAATACTTGTATACCAGTGTCCATAGCAACATTATTTACAATAGCCAAAAGATAGAAACAACCCAAGTATTTATCAATTTATGAATGGATAAACGATATGCTATATACGTATAATGGAATATTCATCCTCAAGATTGAAGTCCTGATGCATGCTACAACTTGGATGAACCTTGAAAACATTATGCAAAATGAAATAAGCCAAATATAAAAGAACAATTACTGTGTGATTTCACTTATATGAAGTACCAAGAGTAGGCAAATTCATAGAGATTGAAAGTAGAATACAGGTTAACAGGGGCTGGGGGGAAAGAGGAATAGTGAGTTATATTTAATGATACAATGTTTATGTTTGGGATGATGAAAAAGTTTGAAAATATAAAATGGCAATGGTTATATAACTGTGATTGTACTTAATTGTATACTTAAAATGGTTAAGATGACAGATTTTGTATATTATGTGAATTTACCACAATTTAAAAAATTAACTCAAATTGGATAATAGACCTGAGCATGACACTGAAGCTATAAAACTGAAGAAAACATAGAAGTAAATCTTTGTGACCTTGGATTAGGCCACAATTTCTTAGATATAACACCAAAAGCACAAACAAGAAAAAAGAAAAAAGATAAATTGAGCTTCTTCAAAATTAAAAACCTGTGCCTCAAAGGACACCATCAAGAAAGTGAACCAACCCACAGAATGGGAGAAAATATTTGCAAACATATCAGATCAGGGATTTATATCTAAATTATATAAAGAACTCGTACGACTTAACAAAAAGACAACCTAATCAAAAAGTGGGCAAAGGCATTAAATAGACATGTCTCTATTCATAACATAGTTTTGAATATTATCTGTATACAATTGGCCAATAAGCACTTGAAAAGAATCTCTATATCATGAGTTTTTAGGGAAATGCAAATGAAAACCATCAGATGCCACCTCACAAAAATTTTCAAACTCAAAATTTCCCTTTGAGCATGTCTGAATGACTGAAAGCACCACGAATATTGGTTTTGAGGTTACAAATTTTATCGAATAGGCAAATTCGCAAGTATGGAATCCACAGTGAGGATTGTCTGTTCTTCTTTAAGGGGGAGTAGTTGAGGAGAGCCCCCTTCTGTCTTGGTGGTTTTAAATCTCACATAAGATCAGTCACATCAGTTATTCATTCCCTAATCTTTTCACCCAGATACTTAATTTGGCATAAAATAAAATCTGCTGAACAGGTGATTCTGATGATAGGCCAAGTTGTGCATTCACTGTTGTGGTCTAGCCTCTCAATTTTATTAGCTGAAAAATGGAATATCCCTTGCTAAATGTCAAATAGCAAAAAAAAAAACCAAACAAAAAACAAAGTGACATAAGTATTTATAAGGATGTGGGAATGGAAAGTGGTTCAGCCACAATGGAAAACAGTATGTCAGTTCTTCCAGAAGTTAAACATAGTTACTATGTGACCTAGCAATTCCACTCAATAGGTGTATTCTCAGGAAAATTAAAACATGTCCACACAAAAGTGTACACATAAATATCACAGCAACTTAGCTGTAAGTGGAAACAATCCAAATGGCTATCATTTGATGAGTGGGTAAATAAAATGTATAGGCATACAATGAAATGTTATTTAGCAATAAAAAAGGAATAAAGTACTGATAGATGCAGCAACATGGATGAACCTTGAAAATATGATGCTAACTCTGAGAATGAGTCAAAAAGGATCACATAGTGTGACTCCATTCATTTGAAATGTCCAGAAACAGACTGGAGGCCGCCTAGAGCTGTGGGAGTAGGCAGGGAAGTAAGGAGTGACTGCAAATTGGTGAGCTTTTTCTTTTGGGGATGAAAAGGATCTGGAATTAGAAAGTGGTGATGGTTGTACAACTCTGAATGTGTTAAAAATCACCAATTGTATCTTCTACAAAGGTGAATTACATCTCAATAAAACTATTAAGTTTTTTATTTTAAAGAAAAAGGAAATTAGAGTTTTTATATGACAGCTAAAGTAAATACTTTTAATGTTTCAAATTATTTGTTGGTATTTTTTACAATCATAATGAGCCTTATTTTTTGTAATAAAAAACAGTACAAAAATGTGGAACGTGAGACCCTTCATAATCCTCCACCACCACTCACATTTCCTTCTCAGTTTGCTTCCTCCCCAAGAAGGGAATATAATTCCTAAGCAAGAATAAATTTAAATCCCAAGAAGTTTGTCTGATGTGTTTGTTAGCATATCTTCTGATTAACTTGAGTTTGTAACCCCATAAGTAGACGCACTGGTGGGCACCTTCTTTATGAAAAAGTATCTGCTATTTGAATGGCAGAGCTATTGGTGGGTTGTATAATGTCTGTGTAAAGACATAGCATTCTCGTGTGTCATCTTCGTCCCATATTTTTTTTAATGCCATGAGTGTTTCTTTGGCTGGTTTCTAGGGCTAAGCAAGAACGTAAAGCAGGATTCTGAATTTCTGTCTTTAAACTAAGAAGCACTTGCACGAACCTTAAGAATGCTTACAGATCAATATTTTCTAATTGGAAGGCTATTTACCTTTTACACAGTAACAGTAAAGTTGTAATAAATTCCTAAATCAATGCTTCTTTGATGCTTCTTTGAACATATGTAGACAGTGCTATAATAGTGGAGGAGGTTGTTTTTCTGTAAGTATGGGAGTGGTTGATTATATCAGTATTATGTATTTGGGACATCTTTAACGAGTTTTGTTTAAATGAAATATTTATTTATTCTTTCAGATGTATTTATACCTATGCCAGAGAACTTACTAGTAAATTTAAATGAAAGTAAAGAGGTAAGGCACATTTTCCTATCTGGCATGTTTAATTGAAATATTAAAGGAATGTATTTTTGAAATGAACCTTAAATAAAAATTTCTTTCTGCTTCTTTCTGTGACATTTCTTAGACTTGTAGCATTTTATATTTCGCTGTTAGTTAATTCGCTGTTAGCTAATCCGAAGAATAGCTCTTGAGTTTGCCCTTGAACTGATTGCTTTTAAGTCTAATGTAGCAAGTTATTTGGAGTAGGGTAGAAGATAAGCCTGTTCCATTAAGGAAGAAAACCTGAAGGAAATCTGCTTTGCCAGCCATTTGGGAAATTGGGAGGGTTGCTGAGATAAGCTTCTGGTCACTACATGGAAGCACTTTAGGTAGTCTGCTTTCAGTGCCCTTTGCTTTTCTGATTCACAGAGTGTCATTGGGGTCAGTTCAGAAGAAACTCTTATTACCTGCCTGGAAATTGCCATGACATAATACAGTGAGAGGTGAACAGAATGTGTCTGAAGGGGGGATGTTGTCTACCCTGTACATGCATATATGCCGTAGGGGTAACATTTTAACTAGCAAGTCTATGGTCTCAGCTGTTGGCAATGGTGACTTTGCATTAGTGCAAAGCATTTTTTTACATTAACTCTCTTTATTGGTACAACCTAACCTGAATAGGTAGTTATGTTTCTTTTTTTTCCTCTTTTGTTGTAATATTGCTAGTTGGCAAATTTGCTGGATATTTTAGATTTTGTAATAGGGAAGAATTAAACTCACTTTGCAACTGATAAGTGTGTAGAGGTGATTGAGAAGGCCATATTTCATGGCATTAAAATAAATCAAATCTCTAAACTGTGATGGTTCTTTTGGACACATTTTGGACTTATAGTCTTGCTGGACTACTGCATGTGCAAGAACTGTAAGGCCCCAATTTTGGTTTGTCTTGCTTGCCAATTTATAATGTTGATTTAAAATGGCTTTCTTGTCATTTGACCAACTTCATTGTTTACTGTACTGTCTGTAGATTCTCTGACCATCATCATGACTCAGTGTCTTGTCTATTGTATTAGTTACTGACTATGTGGAAAAAAATTTTAATTGTAACACTCTTGAGTTTTCTTGGTTTATTTCACAAGCTTGTCCAAGATTTACTGAAAACTTTGCCGCAAATGTTCACCAAGACCCTGGAGACCCAGAGTGCCTTGGGTCCTGCACTTCAGGCTGCCTTTAAGCTGATGTCCCCAACTGGTGGTCGAATGTCTGTCTTTCAAACACAACTCCCAACTCTTGGAGTGGGAGCCCTGAAACCACGAGAGGAACCCAGTCAAAGGTCATCTGCTAAGGTTAGAAGGTCGTCAAATTTATGATAAGATTTATGCTAGTGCTCTGTTCCTTTGACCACACAGCTTGTATGTTATTTGGTTTTCAGTTGTGGAGAGGAGAGAATTTAAGGAAATGGATAAAATGTTTCTCTTTTACGTAGATTTTTCTATTTTATTACATTATTTTCTACATGATTCACCTTTACCTTGTTTTTAGATCTTTAGCAGGCCACTAGCAATGCAGTCTGCTTTGATGAGACAGGGAGACTAAGAGAATATGCTTGCTAGGGACAAAGTAGAACCTGGATGACCAGTAAAAAGTAGTTGTAGTTCAGTATATTGACTGACATGGATGGCTTTTGAGCACCTCGTATGTATAAACTTAGTTCGAGATGTGTATTTCTCCAAAGATTATGAGAGTGAAATCATATAATGATTATGGTATCTGTCCTGGAGTCAGTCTGCCTAAGTTCCACTGCTTTTTAGATGTGTGAGCTTAAATAGCTACTTAATTTCTTTGCCCCTCTGTTTTCTTATATTTATTAAGTGAAAGTAATGATAGTACCCTCTCTTAATGATAGTTGAAAGGACTAAATATATATTACATTTGAATTGTTTAAAACAGTTACTAGCATACTAAGCATTTAATAGATTATCAAAATTAGTATAATAGATTTATTTTTTAAAAAGTAAAACAAAAAAAAAAAGGAAGGTTCATAAGCAATACATGTTCCTTTCTCACTGGAAAACTAGAAAATATTACAAAGCAAAAGAATTTTGTAGACTGCCCAAAGAAAATTAATACCTTGATATTTATAGATAGGTACTTAAATTTTATGACAATTTAATGATTTAAATTTTTTTCTTTTTGTAATTTATTATTAATAGGATATTCACTTGACACCATCCACTGACTTCTATAAGAAATTAGCCTTGGACTGTTCTGGTCAGCAGGTAGCCGTTGACTTATTCCTTCTCAGTGGACAGTATTCTGATTTAGCTTCATTGGGTAAGTTTTCCTAATGATTATTTTTCTCGAATGTCAAAATGATATCTGTATAATGGTATTCTAAATAGAGGATAAAGTGAAAGAAATTTTATTATCTTGGGAAAGTTAGTTTGGTCTATTATAAACCTTATAGCCTTCTACTCTAAACATTTATAATAGAGAAATTTCTATACTACTACTTAAAGGAATTAAATTTTCTTTTTTGACAATGCCTTGGGAGATTACAGAAAGATTTATTTAAATGCCTGTAGTTACTTGGGTACAGTAATGGTAATTAATGGCAAAATTTAAAAGGAGGTATGTTCTCTTTCAGGTTGTATTTCTCGGTATTCAGCAGGTAGTGTTTATTTCTATCCCTCTTACCACCATCAGCACAACCCAGTTCAAGTACAAAAATTGCGGAAAGAACTACAGAGATACCTCACTCGGAAGATTGGCTTTGAGGCAGTCATGAGGATTCGGTGCACCAAAGGTGGGGGCACTTTATTTACATTAATAAAGGAGTAAGTGTTGCTTTTGATACCAGTAAATATATGTTTTCACCTAGTCTTATCTCATTAAATTTACTTTCTAAGATATTTTACTAACTGATGGAATATGCAATTAGGAATAAGAAAAAAATTTTTAAAAGGGGACTGTTGAATATACTAAAAACCACTGAACACTTGAAAACTGATTTTTTTTTAATAGTAAATGAATTATATCTCAATGAAAAAAGATCACATCCCCAAAGAAAATAAAGCATACTACTCATGGATTTTTATTCTACTTATTAAACAGTAGTAGTGGAAAATCTTATTTTTTAAACAATTTTTTTAATTGTGGTAAAATATACATAGCATAAATTTACTGTTTTAACCATTTTAGCTATGCAGTTGAGTGGCATTAAACCCATTCTCATTGTGCAGCCATCACTACTATCCATCTCCAGATGTAGGAGATCTTTTAATATGTGCTCTTCTCATCCAGCACCTGCTACCAAATACAATGCCACCTGTTGCTTGGAAATAGTCTGTTTCAGAAAGCCTATGTCCAGTTTGTTTTCCTGGATAAATATTTTGTGGCTGCTAAATGATAAGTATTTTCTTATGAAAATGGGAAATTATATAATTCTTGATATTTCATTTGTCCATATTATCAACCTGGTTCTGATCTTTTGTTCAGATTTTAAAATATCATTGCTCAGGCATGCTACCCTAAACATGCCTGATCCCAGCAATCCCATCTGATTTTGGAAACTAAGCAGGGTCCGGCCTGGTTAGTACGTGGATGGGAGACTACCTAGGAAGACCAGATGCTGTAGGTGCAAAAATAAATAAATAAATAAATAAATAAAATATCATTGCTCTGTAAGAGAGTATGTAGCAATCATATTTTAAAGTGGAAAGATTATATGAAATATGTAGAAAAAAATAGATACCAAAAGCTAAAGATCTAGAAACCTGCCCACTAGATAAATGTTGAAATCTATTGGTCAAACCATGTGCCAAATGAAGTGATCTGTTATCCATTACTATAATAAAAATAAAAAGTGATTGAGTGAAACTGATATGGTATCAAGTAAATACTTGAAAGGTTGCCACATCCCCAAATAACTCATGGTATTAACATCATGCAAAACCAGGCAGTTACCGCAATAACCTTCTGTTTCTGCTTTCTTTTTTTTATAACAGCTTTATTGATATAAAATTTACATACCATACAATTCACCAATTTGAAATGTATAATTCAGTGGTTTTCAATATATTTACCACAATATTACCACAATGAATTTTAGAACATTTCCATCATCTCCAAAAGAAACCCTGTACTGATTAGCAGTCACTCATTCCCCACCCTCTCTACTCTCCCTCGCACAGCTCTGGCAGCTTTAGGAAACGCCAGTCTATTTTCAGTCTCTATTCTGGTTATTTCACATAAATGGTGGGATCATACAATATGAGTCCCTTTGTGACTGGCTTCTTACACTTAGCAAAATGTTTTTAAGGTTAATATTGTAGCATCTATCAGTATTTCATTCCTTTTTTGCTTTTTTTTTTTTTAATATTTCATGTGTTTTTATTGCCCAGTAGTATTCCATTGTATAGATATACTTCATTTTGTTATCTGTTCATCAGTTGATGAGTATTTGGGTTGTTTCCACTTTTGAGACATTATGGATAATATTGCTACAAACATTTGTGTAGAGGTTTTGGGACATGTTTTTATTTCTCTTGGATGTATATCTGGGTCATAAGGTAACTGTATGTTTAACTTTAAGAAACTGCCAGAGTGTTTTCCACACCTGCACCATTTTATATTCCCACTAACTGTGTGTTGAGGGTACTGATTTCTCCACATTCTTTTCAGTACTTGTTGTCCTTTTTTATTTTAGCCATCCTGGTGGGTGTGATGTGATATCTTATTGAGGTTTTGACTTATATTTCTCTGTTGATGAATGACGAACATCTTTTCTGATGTTTAGTATATCTTCTTTGGAGAAATGTCTATTCAGATTATATTCCTGTTTTAAAATTTAGTTTGTCTTTTTATTATTGAGTTGTAAAAGCTCTTTATATAATTTTAGATACAAGGCCTCTATCAGGTATATGATTGGCAAAAATTTTTTCTACTTCATAGTTTTGCCTTTTTACTTAATGATATTCTTTGAAGCATAGTTTTTGATTTGGTGATGTTTCGTTTTTTCTTTTTCTGTTTGTGCTTTTGGTGTTAGAGTATTAAACCATTGCTTAATCAAGGTTATGAAAATTTACACTTACAACGTCTCCTAAAAGTTTTATAGTTATACTGATATTTAAATCTTTGACGTACTTAAGTTAATTTTTGTCCTTGATTTGAGATAGATACTTGATTTCATTCTTCTGCATGTGGATATATAGTTGTCCCAGTACCATTTGTTCGAAAGACTATTTTTCCCCCATTGAATTGTCTTGGCACTATGTCCCCTTGCTGAAATCATTTGATCATAAATGTGAGAGTTCATTTCTGGATTCTGAATTTTATTCTTTTAATCTGTATGGCTTCCCTTATGTCTAGTACCAAACTGTCTTGATTAGTCTAATTTTCTAATAAGTTTGAAATTAGGAAGTATGAGTCCTCCCAGCTTTTTTTTTTTTTTTTCCCAAAATTGTTGTGGTATTCTAGGTCCTTTGTGTTAATTTTAGGTTCAATTTGTTAACTTCTACAAAGAAGCTAACTGGGATTTTGATAGGGATTGCATTTATTAATAGGTAGATCAATTTGGGAAATATTGCCATCTTAACAGTATTAAGTCTTCTCATCCATAAACTTGGTTTGTGTTTACATTTATTTAGGTCTTCAATTTCTTTCAACAATGTTGTATAGTTTTTAAAGTTTTGTATTTTTTTTCTTGAATTTATTCCTAAATATTTTTGATGCAATTGTAAATGGAATTTTTTTACATTACATTGCTTCTTTATATAAATATAATTAATCCTTTGCATATTTATCTTATATCCTGCAGCCTTGCTGAACTTGTTTATTAATTCAAATAGTTTTTTAGTGTTTGTTTTAAAGGGCCTATTTGTTGTATCCCATTTATTCAAGATTGATAGATCTTAAAAATGATTATTTCTGCAGATATTGGCTGTAAATTAGTGGAAATGTACATCCTAAAGGATGGACATGTTAAAACTTTTTCTATTTGGCAGGACAGAAGCTATTTTATATGTATCTAACTTTGCATAAAGAGCTTGGGGGTCCACCAACAAACCAAGGTTTGCCTTCTTTATAGAGTGCTTAATTTAATAATCTTTGTGGTTACTTGCTTAAGTTTTGCTTTTTCTTTTATGATAAATTTCATTACAAATGAAATAATATGCTCTTGGTAAAGTTAAAAAAAGGGCACAGTACAAAAAGATATAAAATAAAAAATCAAAATTAACCTAGTATGTTCTATCTCAGTTTCTCATATGCCTTTGAAAAGTTTTCCCATGCATATATAAGCATATATTTTAGCCTTCAAATAAAAGCAATGGGAATTACATCTGGCTTCTTTTTAATTATACCATTCTATTTTTGTACATACAGATCTACATCCTTTTTTTTAATTATTACTGTTTTAAAATTGGTTTTTATTTTATAAGCAAAACATGCATTGGTTCTTATAAAGAGTAATAACATTGATATAGCTAAAGTCCCCTTGCATTAGGTCGTGTGTGCATGTACTTTCACTTTCATTCCAGCCTTACTCTTCTGGTGTGCATATCAGGCTCTTCTATACATTTACATACTTCTGTACCTCTCCATGGAAAATATATATAGTGTATTAGCATAAATAACATTGTATAATTTTTCAGCAAGTTTTGAAGATCCATTAAATCTAGTATTCAGTAGAATGTACAAATCAACAATTTAGTTATTTTCTTACTGATTGGCATTGAGGGTATTTCTGATTTTTTTTTTTATGACAAATGAAAACAATACTGCTTAATTTTTTTTTACACATATAATTTGGCACTTGAATAAGTGTATCTGTAGAATAAATTCATAGATATGGAATCACTAGGATCAAAGACGTTTTCATTTAGAATTTTAGTAGATGTCAACTTATCCTCCAAAAAAGTTTTTGAAAATTTGAATCCTTATCTTTTAAGAAGATATCTTTTACCAACTCCCTCACCTTCACTAAATACTGTGTATAATCTAATACATTCTGCTTCTAGTTCCAATGTGTGGGTTGCTTTTCCCCATACCACCAAGCAGTTAGCTCAAGTCTGACACTATCTACCTGGAGATAGCATCAGACTCCATAGGTTAAAGGACTCAGTCTCTAAGACTCCTCCTCCCTCAGCCCCCGGCGTGCCCCATGTCCCCCCGTACCCCAATCCACACGTGCACTGCAGAACCAATTCCAACTCCAGGGTGTTAACTGTGGTTGTGACTGACTGGGTATAGATTGGGGGTTGCAGTGACCCCTCCTTGGTTTTCATTAATTTCTTAGAGTGGCTTTTAGAACTCAGAGAAACATTTTACTTACTAGATTACTGATTTATTGTTAAAAAGATATAACTCAGGAACAGCCAAATGGAAGAGATGTAAAGGGCAAGCAAGGTGTAGGGAAAGGGAAAGGGCACAGAGCTTTCATGCTCTTAGTGCTCCACCCTCCCTAAATATCCACCAACCCTGGAATTTTCTGAACTGCATCCTTTTGTGTTTTTGTGGAGACTTCATTACATAGTCATGATTGATTAAATTTTTGGCCATTGGTGATTGATTCAACCTCTAGAGCCCCTCTCCCTGCCCTGTAGGTGGCGGGTAGCCAGTAAGTTGAAAGTTCTGATCTTCTAATCACATAGTTAGGTCTTCAGGCAACCAGTACCCATCCTTATGTTACGTAGGTGCTTTCCAAAAGTCACCTCATTAACATAGCAAAAGACACCCTTATCATTCCTTATTACTTGGGAAATTCTAAGGGTTTTAGGAGTTCTTTGCCAGAAATGGGCAAAGACCAAATATATATTATAAACCACAATATCACATCTAAACTTTTTTATTCTCTGCCAGTCTGATAAGTGACAAGGATAAAATATCAATATCCATATGTAGGTGTATATAAATCACTTTGATAAATTTTTCTTTTCTAGGTCTTTCCATCCATACTTTCCATGGGAACTTCTTTGTTCGGTCAACAGATTTACTGTCTTTGCCTAATGTAAACCCAGATGCTGGGTATGCAGTACAGATGTCAGTGGAAGAGAGTCTTACTGATACTCATTTGGTTTCCTTTCAGTCAGCACTCTTGTATACATCCAGCAAAGGTAAGTTGTTTTTTTTTATTGTGGCAAAAAACACATACATGAGATCTACCCTCTTGAGAAGTTTTTAAGTGTACAGTACAGTATTGCTAAATGTAAGAACAATATTGTAGCAGAGGTAAGTTTTTTGATTTAGTTATATATTCTATGACTTGTGATAACTCCCTCTTCTTTGGAGATACTCATTTCTATGAAGCCAAAAGAGTATTCCTGGCCTTAAGAGCTTTGTTGCTGTTCTTAGTAAAGTGAAGATGTTTAGTATTTATTTTACTTAACAGGTATTTGTTGAGAGTCTACTTAGTGTCAGGCACTGAAGTATGTTCAGATGATACAACAGTCAATAAAACTGAATTTAAAAAATCTTTTTCCTCATAGAGCTTAGTAGAGGAGACAGATAAGAGGATAAATAAGTAGAATAATAGTATATTATATGGTGATAGTAATTGAGGAGAAATATAAAGCAGGTAAAGCATTTAGGAAGTGCTGAGAGGATGGTCTTTTAAGATAGTGTAGCCAGGAGAGGCCTCACAGAAGTGATACTTGAGTTACATTTTAATGGAGCTCAAATAGATAGGAAATATTTTTTAAGGGTATAATTTGTTTATTAGTAATTTATTTATAATGTTTGTCATAAAGATGATATGAAAGCCAGTTAAATTTATTTTTTTTATGATAAAGATTTACACTCCCACCTTCTAACTCTGCTTTACTTCCTTAAAAAAAAAGTTGCGGGAGTGTTTCTGTGCTATGTCTACTTACCCTCACAGCTTCTTAAATATAGAAAAAGTGTGTAATAAAGGCATTTGAATGAAAACCTTTAGTATTAGAGAAGTTCAGTTTTTTATTATGATTATAATTAATACAACATACCATAGATGTAAAAGTAGGAGAGATTTCTGTCTCTTGATGCCTTTTTTAAAAACTTGACCAAAGAACATCCTCATCCCTTTTCTGCTTATTGTTTTTCTTAACATTAAAAAAATTAACATATAATTTTGACATATGGTAAAGTCTACCATTTTAGTGTACAGTTCCACAAGCTTGACAAATGTATTGTGTAACCACCACTCCAGTCAAGATATCACAATCAGTTCTGTTCTCCCAAAACCTCCTCATGTTTTTGTAGTCAACCTCTTTCCCATCTCCAGCCCCTGGCAACCATTGATGTTTTCTAACCCTGTAGTTTTGCTGTTGCAAGAATGTCATATAAATGGAGTTATACAGTAGATAATTTTTGTATCTGCCTTCTTTCACTTAGCATAGTGCATTCGAGATTCATCTGTGTTGCATCTACCAGTAGTTTGTTATTTTTTATTCCTAAGTAGTATTCCATTGTACCTCATTTGTTTATTCACTTTCAGATGAGGTCCATTTGGGTTGTTCTCAGTTTTTGGCAATTTCAAATTTAGCCACTGTAAACATATACATCCAGATTTTGTGTAAGCATAAGTTTTCATTTCACTTGGGTAAATACCTAGGAGACAGATTTCTAGGTTATATGTTGAGTGTATGTTTAACTTTTTAAGAACCTGCCAGACTGTTTCCAAAGTGGCTGTACCATTTTGCATTCCCACCAGCAGCATATGAAAGTTCCAGATGCTCTGCACTCTCACCAGCATCTGCTGTTTCAGTGTGTAGTTTTTGTTTGTTTTTGGTTTGAGGTTTTTGTTTTGTTCTGTTTTTAGCAATTTAAAGTATGATGGTATCTCTTTTGGTTTTATGTTTCCCTGATAACTAATGTTGGATATCTTTTCATATACTTATTGTTAGAAGTTTAGGTTGTTTTAATGTTTTGTTTTCATGTAAAATGATTATAATATTTATTCATGTACACAAGTTTTTGTCAATTTTAATAATTTCCCTAAGATGGATTTCTAGAATTAGAAATATAGGATGTAGAGATGAACTTTTTAGGAAAATCATGATATTTCCAGATTGCTATTGAGAAAGATTTTGCCAATTTATGGTTTAATAAAGTGTCCTTTTCATTCCAGGCTCTGGTTTTGTATGGGTATAGTTGTTGCCAATGTAATAGACTAAACATCTTTTTTCTTTTAGTTAACATTGTTTATATCTAGAACAAAAACTCAAAAATATTACCCTTTTTTTGCAGACAGTATTCCTCTTTTTAAAGTAATTTGTATGTGCTCATAGATACTTTCATTAGTCTTTATGTGTCAGTACAGGTTGTATTATGGGTATCATCTCTAATTTTTTCACTTATTCTTTTTCTTTGGTGTTCAGGGTCTTGCTGATCAGAAATTTTTAAAAGGTTGACATGATGTTTCATATTTGATGGTTCTCAGAAGGTTTTGATTTTTGTTTTTTGTATTTATTGGTTTTTGTTGTTGTGGGTATATTACCAAAGAGAAAGTATCGTGACTGTTAGTTTCTTTTAAATAGTTTTCTTAAAAAATAAAAAATAAAAAAAATTTTTCCTGTGATTAGAGTAAAAAGTATAAAACTTCTCTGGATGTTAAATATCAAAACAAACTCTAGAACCCATGTTGGAGTAGTGTTGTCTTTATATATATATACACATTCAAAATTTTTATTACAAAAAAATAACAAAAATGTTCAGAAAAGAGATTTTTTTTAAAAAGCTCGCAAGTACCATCATTTGAATACGATCCCTGTTGTCTTTTCAGTAATAACTCGAATTTGCGGTAAATAAAAGAAATAAAACTTTAGAGTTTTCACATTAAAGTTTTGATAGTATCTCTACTTGCTATATAACTGTATTTGGTGCTAAATTGAAAAGAATTGACTTTTTTCCAAGTGATTTTAATATAAACTTTTGAAATATAGTTGTCTCTTACTATCATTTATGTGCTTTCCTTAAAGGTGAAAGAAGAATTCGTGTTCATACTTTGTGTTTGCCAGTAGTTTCAACTCTGAATGAAGTCTTCCTTGGAGCTGATGTTCAAGCAATTTCAGGGTTATTGGCCAATATGGGTAAGAATCGTTATCACCTATTTGAAATATTTTGCAAGTAATAACATTAGAAAACTCCACACAGTTTTTTCTTTAAATAATTAACTTTAAGGGTTTCAGTGTTTTGGATCTCATGCATGCCTGCTAAGTAACTATTTGAATAAAGGATCTACTGCAGATAGCCTTTTTTTTAATATTTAAACAGCTTTATTGAGATATATATACCATATCACTTAACCCTTAAGTGTACAATTCTATTATTTTTAGTATATTTGTAGAGTTGTGTGGCCATCACCTCAATCTAATCTTAGGACATTTCTATCACCCCAAAAAGAACCTCATCCCCATTAACAGTTGACTGTCTACTTCTTCCTCCTTTCCTCTTTGGCCTTAGACAACTACTAAACTGCTTTCTGTATCATAATCTGCCTACTATGCACTTAAATAACCATCTTTATTTAATGTTTAATATTAGTGGTTAGTAGCTTTATTTTATGAGCTCTGTAAGTTTGATTACAAAAGAGCTCGTACTCTAAAGATTATTAGACTTGGAGTTCTGGAATTTGGGATTGAAAACCAGTTTACTGTCACATGTAAGTTAGCAGCCTTTGCCAGATAACATGGGCTAACAGAAATTTTACTAATATCTTCATATCTTTATTTCCATATCAGATTTAGTTGCCTTCTTGATTTTTTTTTCTTTTTTTTCTTTTTGGTCCCTTTCTCAAATAGAGCTTAACATCATTTCGGTTCTTGCCCTTTTTATCCTTCAGGGAAGAGTGCTAGGGGGTCCATTTGCTTCAAACTCAAATTTAGCTATAATTGAAATATTTATCCATTTTCTTGAATTTCTTACTGGGAATTTTTTCTTTAATGGAGCTTGGTAAAGGGTCCAACCCCATGTTAGTGTCATGTTGTTAAAAGTTAAAGATTGTGACTGAAGAAATTTGAGTTTCACTGCCTTTATTTTTTTTGTGGTTGAACTAATATTTTTGATAGCATATAATCATTATGGTTTTTATTATTATCAACAACTGTGTTTTCACAACAGTTTGCTTCACTGTTACTAAATTTGATTGATCCCAATATGCACATTTTTTCACGTTTTATCAAAATCTTTAAAATCAGGAATTTCTTAAATTTATGAAGTCTTGAAGTTACTGTTGAGCAGGTAATAGTAGTCTTCATTCTTTCTTGCCTATGTACAAATTTGGTCATAACAGTTAATGACATTAATTCATTGAGTGTATTTTTGGTACTACATGAATTGAATTTAGTTGTAGTTTCAGAAGTTTTCAAAACAAGTAGTGTTTTTAGTATTAAAATTTTTCTAGTGTGCAGAATGCATATAAACAGAGTGGCATGATAGATGATGGAAATCATCTAAATCTCTAAGAACTCTTTTAATAAATACAAGATAAAAATTCTCTGTTAAGAAAGCATGTATGTTTAATTACAGTTTTTCTCAGTAGTATACAAAATAAAATGATGGATTAAAATTAATAACACTTCAGATTCTGTGAAATAGTTTTCCATTTTACACATAAGGAAACTGAGGCATATGAAGGTTAATTGCCAAATTGTCATACAGCTAGGAATTAGCAGAGCAGCATTTCAACAGAGATTGGTTTGATTCTCCAAAATATGTGCTTTTAACTGCTATGTTTGGCTCCTTGTGTACGTAATAAATTGGAGAGAGAACTTATATAATTAACGAACTTACTTTTTCTATTCTTAACATTGGAGTAGTTGTGTCTAATTTTTCTTTTGTCTCTATCCCCACTTCTATTAGCTGTTGACAGGTCTGTGACTGCCAGTCTGAGTGATGCTCGGGACGCCCTAGTGAATGCCGTCATAGACTCTCTTTCAGCTTATCGTTCTTCAGTCCTAAGTAACCACCAGCCTGGACTCATGGTTCCTTTTTCTTTGCGGCTTTTTCCACTCTTTGTGTTAGCTCTCCTTAAACAGGTAAGAGAATCAAAACCAGAAACTAACAGTGAAGATGTCAAAAAGCCAAAATTTTTATCCTGTGAACTCCCCTAAACATCGTATATATAACTTTCTGCCAGCTAAATTTTCTGAGAGCAGGGACGGAAACTCTTAATGGAACTTTGGAAGGATTTGTAACTAAAAGTTACAAAATACTGATTTAAAGTATGTCCCTGGTTTGTAAGAGAAGCTAAGTATTCACCGATATTTTCAAAGAGGCAAATGATAATCAGTTTTCTAGTTTTCTAAAACAAGAACTGTATATTTTGTTGCTGGACAAGAAGTCACACATGAGACTCTTCTTTTGGCCCTTTTCCTGTTCCCTGCAATATTTCAGCTACATTCTACTTCTTAATCTTAGATATGCCTTCTCATACCTGTCTGCCTGTTTCCATAGCCTACATTGCACCTTCCTATCCTTGTCTTTGAGCTCAAATGTTATCTCTCTGGCATTTGCCTTTCTTTCTATGTCCTGTAGCTGTTTATGCATGTATTTATTTACACTTTTTCTTTTGATACCTTTTTGTCTCCTTTGCCTGCCCTTTGCCCCTACGCCTGACTCTCCAAAAAAGAAAGAAAATTTTATTTTTCCAGTGTCCAAAATATAATGCCCAAGCTTGTAGACTCAGGATAACATTCCCTTATAACATTTTATTTAAAAGCTCATGTTAATAAATCACCTAGAGAATCATCCCAGATTCCAGAATTGATCAAGGACTGCTGGATCTTGTCAATTTGTATACTTTTCTGAAATCTGAGATCAACCCGTCTGGTGTATGTTGTCTCACCCGGTGAAAAGGGCAACCTGCTACACCCTATTAGTAATGGCTTTTGAATCTACTTCTAGTTTATCCAACTCAAATTATATGATTCCATTTTTGAATATAGTATAAATTCACAGAGATTACATAAATATTTAAATTTTAACATTTAAAAATCTAAGTTCTTCCATCTTCAGGTGGAAAGACCATTGACATATCACATATTTAATATTTAATTTTCCCTTACTAGGATTTTTGTCTTTTTCCTTCACTTCAGCACCAAGAACAGTTCCTACTACATAGTAGGCACTCAGTAAATATTTTCTGAGTGAAAAAATGGAACTTTTCTTTCATTTCCCACACTATTCTTTCTTCTTTTAGTGACTACCCATATACCAATTTAAAATATCTTAAGAGCCTTTTCTTTATAATCAATGCATTTGTTTTAAAGCATAATTTTATTACTGTCATCTCTCTGCCTCTTTCTATTTTTTTCCATTAATAGGAGTGCTTAAAACTTTACCTCAAAACTTCATTATTCTCCATGAAGCTAATATACCAGTTAAAACTCACAATTACTTATTAACTCTATTCTAAGTAGTTGTCCTCATTTATATTATTATTTTTCCTGGTTGACATGTAAGCTTTGTTCCGTCGTTTAATCTCTCTAAATGTGGGAGAAATAAGTATAGTTAACCGTTAACCACCATTAATCATTACTCAACATTTATAGAACATTTAGATCTTTGGTTCTTCATATGTGTATTTAGTTTGTCATCTGTGGTAATCTTTATTCTTGTGATGATGTTTGTTTTTACATCACTATTACTGTATGGTAGATAGAGTGTTTAGATCTATTTTACTGATAAGGAAACAGACTTCAGAGAGATCAAATGACTTTGCCATGGTTAGGTAGTTAATTTCTCAAGACTTTTATGGGGAAATATGGCCGCAATTTAATAGATGTGTATGACTTCTTAAAAGATACTTTTCAAAGAATAACAGTAAATTTGCTAATTCTGTCAGAAGATGTTCTTTTAACAACTGATATTTGCAAAGTTTTATATGTATTTGTTAAATATCTTTTATTTTTGGATGGAAGATATTTTGTTTGTTTGTTTATTTACAGAAATCATTCCAGACTGGGACAAATGCACGTCTAGATGAACGCATTTTTGCTATGTGTCAAGTGAAAAACCAGCCCTTGATTTACCTTATGCTCACAACTCATCCCAGTTTGTATAGAATTGACAATCTCTCAGATGAGGTAAAATTGCTTCTTTTTTTTAGTATTTTTTACTTGAAGGTTTGTAAGCTTAATTATATTGAATCCATTGTAGAAACGAGGAAAGATTTGTGTTTTAAAACTTTTTATTTATTGCTTTGCTAGTTCTGTGGGAAAAAAGTTTTGATTTTGGGAAGCTCCTTAAAATAGTACCTTTATTTAAGTTCCTTAAGACATATCTATAGAGTAGATCTAAGTAAATGAAGAGATTATCAGGTTGACCAGAACAACCTATGATTTATTTGTTTAAATAAATTGATCTGAAAGGAGTATCCTACGAGTGAAATTACATGAAACACCACAGGTCAATGTTTAGTGTAATAGTGTTCTTGAATTAAAGAAAGTATATTTATCTAAGTTGTAACATTATTTGCCTTTGGTAGGAAATTTACCTGAATTAAAGTCCCAAGCACGAAAGTGTGAAATCATAATCTTTCTTTCTAAAATTGTGATCAAGTTAGGATATATATGATGGAAGTAATATTTTGGTTAAAAACCTTTCAGAGTTTAAAGAATTTAAGATGTCTTACATATACAAAGGAGAGATTGCCTATGAAATTTGAGGTAAAAATTTTGCAAATGAAAACTGTTAAGATCATTATTAGTTCCTATGACAGAAATAATAACTCAAGATTAATTCTGTGTTTGAGAAGTTCAACTAATTGGGCCTACCTTGTCCTCACATTAAAAAATGGCAAATTAACATAAAAATATAAATGTAATATATTTTATGTTTATAATATGAAAACCACCAGAAAGAAGAAAAAGAAATCATTCATATTTACACCCAAAGACAAGTACTAATAGCATATCAGTTTGTATTTATCAGGATTCTTGGTTGCAAATAAGCTTAGGAAAGAAAGGGAGGGGACTCAAGAACAAACCACAGAAAAGGCTAGGATAGAGCTAGACTCAGATGTAGCTCAGATTCCGACTGACTTTGCATTGCCTCATTCTTTCAGTCTTCTCTGTAAAACTAGCCACTGATAGCTTCCCTTCTTTACCACCAGAGAAAGATGAGTTTTCTTAGTTCACAATTATAATCAATTTCTGGCCTTAATAAATAAATGTGAAATTGGAGAGAGCTATTCAAATCTCATTTGAATAGGCTTTTATTCCTCTCTCAGAATGTGCACATGAGTCAAGCCATGCATTCAGCCATTATTATCAACTATAATTAAATTCCATACTTTATTTGGATCTCACTGTCATTTATCTAAGATACATGGATATTGATTGCATTTATTGTATTAATTTTTAAAATAATAGAAGTTAATTTGGCTTTATTGAGATTCACAGTAGCTTTGTTTAGATAAATGATGTTTTTTCATTTTTATATTTAAATATGAATAATTATGTAAAAAAGTTTTGATTGATTGTGACTCTATATGACCTGTATCTAAAAGCTTTAATCTTCTGTTTAATTCCTCAGGGAGCTCTCAACATCAATGATCGCACCATACCTCAGCCACCTATTCTTCAGCTTTCAGTGGAGAAGCTGAGCAGGGATGGAGCTTTTCTCATGGATGCAGGCTCTGTGAGTAGTCTGATCCAATCCTTCTCTCTGCAGACTACTGTACCTTCATTCCTCTTAGTACCTTTCTTCCCGAACAGATTATTTGTTATTTAATTTATATATTTTTGTATTAGCCACCTTCTCCTTCCATAGCTGCCTTTTAAACCAAGCATAAAACATCTCATTTTGGTAAAGAGTAGTTATTGTTAGTTCAGTTGAAGGCTCTACAGTCTCACTAAACTTACTCAGCATTTTGATTTTTTAAAACACCCTCAGTGGTAAAGGTGAGTCATTAGCTCACTCTTATGCTACAGTTCAAAATAATTTTCTTCCTGTCCTCCAGGTACTGATGCTTTGGGTTGGAAAAAATTGTGGACAGAATTTTCTTAGCCAAGTTCTAGGAGTTCAAAACTATGCATCAATTCCACAGACTATGGTAAGACTGTATTATTATAGTGATTGTAGTAGACTTAAAGGGCATTTCAAATTTGGCAAAAACATGAATAGCCCATTTTGAAATCATAGCATAATACTAAAAGTTTTGCCAAAAAAAGTGTTCCCATAGATTGTTTCTCTTTCAATTGAAAATAACGCATTTTATGTTTTAAAAGCATATTGTACATTTTCTTTTGCATCATGGATTACTCTTTTATTAATGTTTTTTTATTTTTTAATTATAGTTGACATACAATATTATATTAGTTTTAGGTGTCCAACATTGTGATTATTTATATAACTTAAGAAGTGATCACCCTGATGACTTACCTGTTCTTTTGTGTCTGTGACAGTACACTATTTTACAGAGGAAATAATGCATTTAGTTGATGGCAAAAAAAAATTATAATAAGTTGCTCCAACTGGCATTAGGGTTATGGCTATTTTTGTTTTTGTGTTTTGGGCACATATTTTCATTGTTCTTTGGCAGGATCCTTTAACTGCTGTTGGATTAAGAACTAAGCTAATTGCCACACAAGCAAATGACTTGTGATCATAGTCAGTTGGATTAGTATTGATTATTGAAGAAAGTGATAATAGACTATCACGAGCTCTGTGACCTTGGACAAGTAATTAACAGCCTCATTTGTAAAATAAGAATGCTGTTGTGCATGGAGGAGCAACTGAATTAATCCATGAGAAAGCTTTTGTTAAAAGTATATAGCATTTGGATAGTTTTGAATTTTAGAGTTAGAATTAATTACAACATGGGCTTTTGTAGTCCCTACTATCAGTTTGTCACCAACTTTGGAATATGTGTTTTATGTCAGCATTTTTCCCACATTTACGGGTTTAATTTCATTCATAGAAGCCATTAAGAGAATTTTATATTTAAAAGACATATATGTTGGGATTATAGCTAGGATTAGCACTAGCCTTCAGGCTTTGAGTAACACTGCTGGTTATTGAATGACTCAACATTTTAAGCAATGAAGAGATAAGAAATTGTCACATTTGTAACAACTGCCTGAATGAATCATTTAATTCTAGATGTCATAATAAAATGAAGAGAAGAGTTAGGATGTTAGATCAGGGCTCAGCAAACTATGTCCACGGGGCCCTGCCACCTGTTTTTGTGAATAAAGTTTTATTGGAACATATCCATGTCTATTCACTTATATATCTCTGGCTACTTTAGTAGAACACAGCAGAGTTGAGTAGTTGCAACAGAGACCAAATGACCTGCAAGCCTAAAGTATTTACTGTCTGGCCTTTTAAGAATTTTGCCCACCCCTTACTAGAAAATTGTGATAAGCAGAATTTCAAGTTCCTCCCTATACTTCCTAAATCAAAATCTGCAGTTTAGCAAGATCCCCATGCGATTCATTTACAGTAGTCTCCCTTATCTATGGTTTCACTCTCTCTGGTTTCAGTTACCCACAGTCAACTGTGGTCTGAAAATACTTAAAAATCCAGAAATAAATAATTTATAAGTTTTAAATTATGTACTGTTTTTAGTAGTGTGATGAAATCCTGTGCCATCCCACTCCATTGCCTGGAATGTGAATCTTCTCTTTTCTAGTGTATCTCCATACTGTCATATGTCACCTGCCCATTAGTAGCTGTCACTTAGTAGCTGTCTCAGTTATCAAATAGTCTGTCAGGGTATCAGAGGGTTTGTGTTCAAGTAGCCCATTTTTTTCCTTAATGGCCCAAAACGGAAAGAGTAGTGATGCTGGCATCAGATATGCCAAAGAGAAGCCATGAAGTGCTTTCTTTAAGTGAAAAGGTATGTATGTATAGGAAACAAATATAGTATATATAGGGTTTGGTACTATCCATGGTTTTAGGCATTAACTGGGGATCTTGGACTGTATTTCCCATGGATAAGAGGGGGACTACTGTACATGACAAAGTTTGAGAATCATTATAGATGATACATTACCTATATGGGTAGAGTAAATTGGATGTTGCTGGTTTTTGTTTAATAGACAGACCTTCCAGAACTTGATACACCAGAATCTGCCAGAACAATAGCTTTCATCTCTTGGCTTAGAGAGCAGAGACCATTTTTCCCAATATTTTATGTAATAAGGTGAGTTGAATTTTTCATTTGCTAATAGTGAAACAATTTGGCCTTGCAAGGACCTGTTTTGAGTCAAAGATATGTGACCTGTTGCTTAAGCAAACCCTTTAGAAAAATATAGAAAAAAAGGAAAAATTTTAAACAATACTAAATTATGCTTTACATCCAGTTATTAGTAAAAAGTATGTCAAAAGACTTGTGACAAATCCACTGTTTATTTTACCATCACATTTTATCTAATGTATATAAATACGTTTTTTTATTCCTAAGGGATGAGAGTCCAATGAAAGCAAACTTCCTTCAAAACATGGTAGAAGACAGAACAGAATCTGCATTATCATATTATGAATTTCTTTTGCACATACAACAGCAAGTGAATAAATGAACAAATGAAGATATTTGACTTGGTTATTTCTAAGGAAAGTCACAATAATGCAGAACACCTGAGAATGTATCATACCTTCCTTTTCTATTAGGTTTGTGGACTGATGTGATGATTATATGTTCTCACTGTGATTTCAACAACCTATAGCAAATAAAGGACCACAGCAAAGAATCAAACATGCAACTCTGAAATACTGTATTTTTCAAATCAAAATATATCTACATATGATGGGATACCTTTTTTTCTTTGCCAATTATGTTTGAGTTCTGGATTGAAATAAGATGAGACAATATTGCAGAGGCAAAGTACATTTTGTAAAATAAAGACTTCTGTGTTCCAAATGTATATTTCTCATTTTTTCCTGAATTTTTGGCTGCTACATTTAAAACCTCACAAGACTAAGTGTTGCAGGGAAGTTACAAATCTATTGATAATGATCCTTCTAAAATAAAAAAGTTACATAAGTATGTAGAAAAACTAGAATCCATCCCCCATATCTTTTTTTTTTTTCCTTATTTAAGGAAGAAAAAGGATCATGTTAACTAAAACTAGAGTAAACAAACTAGCTTGAGAAGAATATGAGACAATATAGTCAAGCTGTAACATCTGTCAGTATTCTCTATACTTGAAGAACAAAGTCACCTTGATTTGAAGTGAAAACTAAGTAGTTTTCTGATTTGACTGCAAAAGACTTGAACACACTATCGCATTCTACAGTGAAAAGAATCTGAGTTGTCTTCATTAAAAATATTGGGACTGGCAATGATAATAGGGAGATGAAAAGCTAGTTGTCTTGACCCTTCAAGTGGGATTTTTTTGGTACATTTCTGCTCTGTGATATGTAATCAAAGTGTTATATTGGAGAAATGAAGATAAAGAAATTAAAGTTTTCTTAAATGCTGTCTCAAATGCATCAGTAACATTTTTCTAAGGATTTTAATAATTGAAAGCCGCTCATAAAATGTTTATTCTTGGGTCTTAAAACTTATTAAAGCATGAATGCTGCTCTTTGATTTGATGGATATTAAGATTACACAAATCCAGTATATTGAATTTATGAAAGAAACTTGATTTCTGAACATTCTCAAGAGACTCTGTTTTTGATTCAGCCAGAGAAATGTTATCGTCAAAACCATTAAGTGAATTTTGTTTACAAATAGATAAATTATACATCTGTATACATGAAGTGCTGTGATGGAATATCTTTAAAAGTTTGTCCCAGTTTTCACAGATGCATCTTGTCTTGTATGAACTTCTTAAAGATGTTCTTGTGTAATACTTGATGAAAAGATTATTTCTTTGCTTTAATGGGTTAGGAAAATGTGTTTACAATCTCGATCTCATATGATCATCATTGAAATAATAACTTTCAGGTTTACATCAATATGAGCTGACTTTAACTGAGTTGTTCTGGGATAGGGAAGAAGCAGATCCCACTAGAAGATACACTACTGCTTGTCAGCTGGATCAGAATAATTGTTTGTGTTTTATAAAGATATCATCTCCCTTAAGCAGTGTTAAGGTTTATTTTCAGTATGCAAGTGGTATATTGAACTGGAAATATTCTTGAAAGCTGCTTCATTTATTAGGAAGCAATTTTCAAAGTATGGCTAATTTGTATTTCCCCTCTTTTAAAGAAACAGTCATTATTATGCACTGATGTTTCTTAAAATAACTAAAATTCTCTTCTTAATGTGAATTTTAAAAGTTGATATTTGTAGGTCCTTTCTTAATGGTAGTAAAGAATCTTCCAGAGGGAAAAGTTTGTGCTTCTAGGGACAATAATCTTCCTTGTGCCTCACTTCATCCCTAAGTGGGTGTGACTCTTGTTATTACTACATGCTTTGTTAAACTATTTCACAAATTTACTTTTAAAATTTTACTTTAAAAGATTATTTTAGATATTGTGTAACATGTGCAATCCAGAATTATTTTATAATAGCCAGGTCATAAAAGAAAAATAACTTTAAGATTCACAATATTTGTTCTCTGGATAATGAGGGAATGAATGAACCTTGTGGAGATATCGATATTAAGCAATTATTTTTTGCAATATTGAACGTGTTTTTTTAGTTCGATTTTTTTTTTTTTTTTTTGCAGTAGGGCACTACCTGCTATCTCATCTTTATTACTTTTTTATGTAAAGCAACTAATATTTACACTGTTATTTTTTTTTTATTGTAGTTGTAAATTATGAAAGATCCTTGAATTTTCTACAGATCTACAAATACTAAAGTAACAGACAAGGGCAATCTTGGTATTTAAATCTGAGCATGGCAGTTCTACCATAAAAAGTACTCTATTTTTCTAATTTCTAGGATTTTTAAAATAACATTTCTGTAAGTCCGACATATTAATATTCACTCAAGTTCTACCATTGATTTTAGTTTGCATATATTTTGTTTTAATTTAATGTATTGAGTCTAATAGACTGTTTTACAATAATTAGAATAAAAGAGTTATTTCTTCTAATCAAAGATGCATAACAGCTATTATCTAGGGGACCATCAAATGTGATTTCAAGATTTTGTTAACTATTACAAATATAATCCTTATATGGAAATTTTAATTTTGTAAAGTAGTGTATAATATTATAACATTAAATTCTTGTTCTCAAATTCAAATATGTATTGATCTTCAACGTGCTGTTAAATCTTGCTACTCTGAAATGTTAGAGACAAGATTTGTCTTCCTTTCTACAGTTTGTAATTTTCACTGTTTTATTCCTGTAAAAGAAAAATCATTTGTAACCCATGAAAAATAATTGTTTCAACTGTGCTAACTTATCAGTTTGGCTATTCAATAAAGTTAATTGAAAGAACATATAGTGACTAGTTATTTAAAGTGATAAGAATAACTTGTGAGTAGGGTGCATCCAGGTTGTCAGTGATAAACTATTGCCGAAGATGTTTTAAATCTAAGTCTGTGTCTAAGAGTTTAGAAACCGAATTCTTGATGCTCACTCCTTAAGGCTAGCTGGTTTTAAAATTCCAGATGAAAAGTTTTTTGTTCTAAATATGTTTAACATACTACTTGTCTTCTGGACCCTTTTGTTATTGGTAAAATGTGTACTGTCTGTCAGTCTAATTGTTTATTTGAAAATAATTTCTCTTTTAAGATTTTTCTTTCATCCTTATTCTATAGTTTTACTACTCTGAGTTTATTGTTAATCCTGCTCGTTTTTCAGAGCACTGTTTAATCCAAAAATCCTTGTCCATCTTCAACTGTGGAGAATTCTCAGCTACTTTATATGTATTTTTTTTTAATTTTTTAAAGTTTAAGTGTAAGTGACATACAAAGCTCTTTAAATATTTGCTTCTCTTTCATTCGCTCTATTTTTTTACCTTTGGAATTCTTACAAAATGTACGGTTTCACTGATTTGTGACTATGTCCAGATTTGAGTTTAATCTTACCTATTGAATTTTATACTTATCTATCGCATAACTACATTTTTCAATTCCAAGATTGATTTTTATATCCATCTGTTTATTTCTGCCATTTTTGTTCAATAATGTATTAAAACGTCTACAAAATTATTTCCAGAATGAATTCCAATTTTTAATTTGGCTATATTTAAATGTATATCTTCACATTTGTTAGAATTTGGGTTTGTAGGCTCATTTGAGAGGGAAGGTTTTCATTTTTGTTTTAGCTCATCTCACTCTGTCAGTACTTTCCCTCTCCCTATCTATGGGTTTTTTAGCTGCACTTCTTGGCCCCATCCCCAAAACTAGCACTTAATGGTGGTGTTTTAGAGCCCCTGTCTTGCAATGATTTGGGGATATCACCATTTCAGTCACCACCAGTGGGGAAGTCTAGTTGTTTGCCCTCTCTTCTGCCTCCTTACAAAGTTGAAGTCCAAGGCTATGTAAGTCAATAGCAAATGATTTTTAAATATTTTTGGAGGGAGGGCAGATAAGTAGTGAGTTTGGCCTATTTGTCCCTGTGTCATATGGAGCACTTTGAGTGCCACTTACCCATAGAATGTGCTACCATTGCCTGCTTCTGGACCTACAGCCCAATAGGCACCAAACTTCAGCTCCACAATACTTTGTGTTTCCAATACTTTGGTCTGCTGAGATGTTTCTCTTGTTTTTGAGTCCCATCAGTTTTTCTCCTTTAACTGTTAACTGTTATTGCTGTGTGGAGTGGAGAGGGGCCCAAGTGTGAATTTACTGCCTAAATTTAATCCCAGAAACTGAATTCTAGTTTTATCTCCTGTCACTCAATCTGTTCAGCTTTGTACCTGCAGTTTATTAATAAAGTATTAATATTAGCCTACTTAATGCTAGGATCTAATAAAAATTATATATAAAACTCATTGAAAATGCCAAGTTTGAACACTTCTTCTAAAAGAGAAATTTCTGCAACTATTCAGGTAACTTTAACCTAGTGCTCTCATTGCTAGGTTTGGGGAAAAGTAAAAAAAAAAGGATGGGTTTGCCGTTACAAAGTCTATAGTGAGGGAGATAGAAATTAATACAAGAATTGTAAGTATGCATATAATTTATCAAAGAATCACATGTACCATTGAGAAATACTAGGACATTCAATTAATAAACTACAAGAACCCCACAGGGAAATGGTTTCTCAGAAATAAGTGTGTAATATGAAATCTTGACACTTTTCTTACTTGACTAAATGAGCCATCATACATCAACACACCTATCTGAAGAACCCAAATTTTCATTTGGCTTGTATAGACTCAAATAAATAAGATTTTGTTTATCCTTAAACTTATTTGATCTGAACTCATCAGGATTGTATCTCATCAAGTTCTGCACATTTGTTACTACTTAGCAATGATTCGAACTGTAGAATTTTTAAAAAGACACTATGGTCCTCAGAGATGTAGATCTCTACACATATGCAGGAGAATATCTAATAATGCTTTAAAATTGTTAACTATGGTATGTCCCTGGGATTTAGCTTTCATCCAATCAAGGGGGAAATTTCAGTGTTTATACTTGAGTTCCTTATGCTGTTGAATTCAAAAGATAAGTTGTCTTTTTGTATACTTTCTTCCTCAAACTATCTAGGACAGGATTGATGATTAACAGTTAAATATGGTATTTTATAACCTTCTGAGAGGGGTTTCACGTGTCTCCTGATTTTGAGCGTGATTATGTAGCCGGCTTCATTGCAGGGGGCGCACTAGGGGGCTTCAACCTCTGAGTTGACGGGAGATTCGATTCCTTCATTCATTTACTCATTTTCTTAGTCATTACTGAGTCCCACCGCTGCATTTGCAGTTCCTCGACACTTTGTTTTTGTGGGCTCCTTCCTCCGTAAAAGCTAATTTAGAATTATATATTATGACTGCGTTGATATATAGATGCCTATAATCCAGCCTGGATTCATTATTATATATTAATTACTATTACATATTTTCCCACAATTTTAAAAGAGGTTAAAAACATTTTCTTGGTTTCCTAAGACTATCGTGGACCCTCAACACGGCCTAATGGATAAGTCGGCCCTGCTGAGCATTCACACTGTTCTAGGAGTTGCAGCCTTGAACAAAATACATTGCTTGTCTTTATGGAGCTTGCATTCCAGCGAGAAATAGACACTAAACAAAATAAGTATGTTTAGCTTGCGAGTAGGTTAAGGAAAAAAATAAGGCAGATGAAGAGAATAGGTATTAGACTTACTGGGGTGATCACTTCATAAGTTGTATAAATGTCTACTACGTTGTACACCTGAAACGGATCTAAGATTGTATGTGAACTGTAATTGAAATTTTAAAATTATTTTTAAAAAAGAGAAGAGGGAGTGTAGAGAGGGGGTGGTGACAATTTAAATAGAATGAACTGGGAAAGTTTCCCTGGCAAAGTCTTGAACAAAGACGTAAGGAAAGCCCGGAACAACCAACCAGGCCTGTTTGGGAGACGAGCGGTTGAGGATGAGGAATCAGCACCAAGAAGAGATCCCAAACGCCACGCTTCCTAAAGCGTCGCTTCTGGAGTTACGTAATTACCGAGGCCTAGAAGCGAGACCACAGAAGGTCAATGGAAACAAGTACCTGCCGTTGCAACCGCCATTTTGCTTTCTGGCACCAATCTGAGATGAGTGTACTCCTCGCTCTCATCTCTTTTCTGTTGGTCAGGCTAGGTGCCGACTTTCTTCACTTCCGAATGGGCAGTAGCGGGGCCTGGTGGAGGCGGGAGAGGAGCGGCCCGTGGGGGAGAAAATGGGAGTATCCCGCTCTGCCCTCATTCAAGATGGCGGCGCAAGCCTCCGCTCGCTCCCATCAGGTGGCGCGCATGTTTAGTCCGCAGTCTCCAGCCCGCGAGGCGGGTCTACGGTGGGAGGAGGACGCGCACCGTGCGGCCGGGCCTGAAGTCATCGGCTCGGCCGCTGCAGCCACCCGCACAACCACCGCCACTCCCTGATTATGGAAGGGAAGATGGAGCTGGTAACTGTCGCTCCTGACAGCGGGGACCAGCCGGGGGCCCCAGTCGGCTCAGGCCTGTCGGCTTCCCAGCGTCGGGCCGAGCTGCGGCGGAGAAAGCTGCTCATGAACTCGGAACAGCGCATCAACCGAATCATGGGCTTTCACAGGCCCGGCAGCGGCGCGGGTGAGGACCTCCGTTTCCCATCAGTGTCCCCTCCACCTCTTTCAGTCTTCAGGATCATTCTTTCCCTCCGCCCCGCTTATCTTTTTGACCAAGTCCTGCTTTCTGACCCCACGGCCCCATCTGTCCCCGCTCCTTAGGTTATGTCCTAAGTTCTCTCTCAAGCCCTGGACATTTCTAGTCGCTCTCCTCAATTTTCCGGAGGCTTCGCCCAGAGGTGGTCCCACCTCCGCCTCGGGCTGCGCAGACCTTGCTTCAGAATCCCTCTGCCTTCGTGCCCTTTGCCTAGTTTACTAAGACGACCCCGTCTTGCTTCCCCACCCCTTCGCCTCTTGAAGGGCGCACATGCTATAACCAGGTCGACTTCTCTCACTATTGTGCATCTCAGGAAGATCGCTTTCCTTTCTTTCTGTTCCAGATGTTTTTCCTTCTAGTGCCTTCCCTAGTTTCTGCCTTTTTTGCCTTTTGCTATGACTCTGTCGGCCCACATGAGCTTGTCTTTACTCACCTGCCCCCAAGTCCTCCCTATATGGATCAGGGACTCTTACGGTCATATCCTAGTGTCTGTGTTCAGTGCCCTCTGCACTGTCATCTTCAGGCCTTCTGAAACAGGTGAAAAAAATTGGAGCGATCATTCTTTATAGACCCAACCAGTGGGACTTGCCCACTCGAGGTCTTCTCTCCTAATGTGCTGAGGTTGGTGTGATTGATGTCAGAAACTGCATTTAACCCTAATGAGAGTTCCTCATTTCTCCCCAATGGCATGTACAGTGAGTTCCTTTAAATTATTTTTCATGTGAATATTTATTGAACATGTAGAATGTGCTAATTTTCTCTTAAGTTTCCGTTGTTTTTTCTTTAGTAACTGGCCTTTAGTCACTGGTTACAAGCTCCTTAGATCCTTGTGACTTCTGTTTGGTGAAGATTTAGATATATGGTTCTGAACTTAAAGATAGTTAACAGGTTTGCAGCTGAAAACTACTAAAAGAGATGAGAATGCTGTTTCAGATTCTCCTAGAACCATAGTTAGAAGACATATTTCTTCTTTTAATGACTAATAGAATATTTATTCTTTTCCAAAGAAAATATTTACTTTTTCTTGAGGTACATTCCATATCTTGTTCTTTCGCTTTGAAAATTTTGTCAGTAAGGTTTTGTTTTGTTTTAAAGCAGAACTGCATCCTTAAACTGCTCAAGTCCCTACCCCTGACTACAGTAGAAGGATTATGTAAACAATAGCTGTAGGATATGCCACACCCTATGCTGATAGGAGTCTGGATTCAGAAATGTAACATTAAAATACAGATTTCAGAACATTTTAATAATTTTTTATTTTTAGCCAAATAAACTAGAGCAGGCAATGCAGTCATACTTCGGGGACATGTTTATCCATGAAAACTTGGTCTTTATAGCTTGCTCCATTCCTGACTCTTCTCTAGTTTGTCTACTAGTCTTCTATACCCCAAAGTTTAGACTATACCCCAAAGTTTAGATTATATCCTCTGCAGGAACGCTCTTTTTGGGTGATATATTTTGAGGGTGTAGAAGAAGGAACTAGTTTCTTTTATGCAGAATCAGTATTAATTTACATTCAGAGTTCTAGCTCAGTGGCATATTTTAAAATATTAATATGAAAAGTGTTTGCCAGTATGTAATACATAAGGCTTCTGAATTTCTTTTTTCAGAAGAAGAAAGTGAAACAAAATCAAAACAGCAGGACAGTGATAAACTGAACTCTCTCACTATTCCTTCAGTTTCAAAGCGAATAGTGCTGGGTGATTCGGTCAGTACAGGAACAACTGACCAGCAGAGTGATGTGACCGAGGTAAAGGGGACTGAGCTGGGAGACAAACTGGACTCTTTCATTAAACCACCTGAGGGCAGTAATGACGCAAACCTTGAGCTCCGGCAGCGGAACAGAGGGAACCTGACAGCAGACACTGTCCAGAGGGGTTCTCGCCATGGCTTAGAACAGTACCTCTCCAGATTTGAAGAAGCAATGAAGCTAAGGAAACAGCTGATTAGTGAAAAACCCAATCAAGAGGATGGAAATACAACAGAAGAATTTGACTCTTTCCGAATATTTAGATTGGTGGGATGTGCTCTTCTTGCCTTTGGAGTCAGAGCTTTTGTTTGCAGATACTTGGTAAGAAACATAATGGAAAATGCAAATGAGTTATAATAATGAGTGTTTTTAATCCATAGAATTCATTGCCGATATTAACTTAATATTTACCAGATTCACGGGGCTATTTGGAGGTATATTATAAACTGCTATTTACCTTAGTTACAGAATGAGATGTTCTGTTTAAATACAGAGCCTAATAGTAATTGCAAAACCCTTTCTACATGTAGGTACCAATTCTAAGTGATTTACATATATTGATTAATTTAACCTCATTCTTATACACTAGGCATCATTGGAATCTGTGTTTTATAGATGAGGCAGTCAAGACTCAGAGAAGTTAAATCATTTGCCCAAAGTCATACAGCTACTAAGTGACAGCTGAGATTAAACCCAGGCAATTTAATTCTAAAACCAAAGAGTAAAGTACCTACATACACTATATGTTAAATACGACTTTTAATAATTCTAAGCATTAAAATGCAGTTCCTGTGGTTTTGAACATGATATAATTTTTTATGGTTCAGAAGGCATTTCAACATTTTATAATGTAGTATTATCATAAAATGTAATCTGCTTTTGTTCTACCTTCATGTGCCAATGGCTATTCTTCGAAAGTTGGGTATTACTGGTCCTATTGTTTTCAGTATGTGGAGGAATGAAGAAAAGCAAAGCTATAGTTCAATGTCTTGCTCTTTGAGATATTTCCATTCAATAGACATTTTAAAAATACCTATCAAGTACTAGGAACATAAGTAAATTTTCTAGATAATTAAGATTTATATTATTACACAAAAAAGTTTTTAAAAATCTATTTTTATACAAATCTTTTCTTAAAGTGAATCTGTTGAACAAATTTGACTTTTTCCCCCCTGATGATAAATTCTCATTATAGCTTTCAGCATTTAGTGAGATGCATAGCTGCTTTTTTTCTCTTGTCTTAAAGGGCTTTATGCTTTCTTTCATGCTTTAAAGTTGTCCTATTTTTGTGCCTTGTTTTTGTGTGAGGTTTTTTTGGCTTTCTGGTTTTCTTTGCTGTCAGATTTTCAAATATTTTTCACTGCTTTCACTTGTTTCCATTTAAGTAATGTCTGCTCTTTCACTCTCTTCATAATATTTTTAATTTTAAATATAAATTAAGTATTATTTTGATCTTTTCTATTTTACTGTGTGAGAAGCAAGAAAACCAGGCTGTTTCATCTTTAGTAAGAACAGCTCGTCATTTGAGGGCTAGAGCTGTAGCTAGCTATATGAGTTAAGTTCTTGTCCCAAAGTCTGAGGAATGTATAGCATTTATTTTGAGTAGGCCTTTTATGTGTGCTTTCAAATTGTCAGTTAATTATCTCTAGATAAGAGAGATGTTACTATATGATATATTATACATGTATCACCATTGAATACTTTAAGTCTTTTAAAAGATAAGTTTTTATGAGAGAAGACATTTTTGGGGACATTAAAGAATGTGACTTGACTTGAGAAACATGCTTTATGTTAAGGAAATCAAATCCTTTTATTTTCTTTATTCTTCTGCAGAAACAAGACTGCTTTCAGCCACTAAAATTAAATATTTTATTGCAGTTCTTTTGCTTGGAATTTAAAGTTGATTTATTATGATTTGAATGATGATGTTGGAAATATATAATTGTATCTTCTATCTTCACAGTCCATATTCGCTCCATTTCTTACTTTACAACTTGCATACATGGGACTATACAAATATTTTCCCAAGGTAAATTACATTTTTTTCCCTAAATTATGGTGATGTATTTAGATTGATTAATGACTAAATAATCTTAAGAACTTGTAAAAACTTTCTCATACTTATGGTCTGAATCAATGCTACTCAAAGTATGATTGGCCACCATTGCTGATCTTCAAACTATTTGTTCTGGTTGTAATGATTTAAGTTCAGAAAGTGAGTAATTCGAAACTTTTATAGTAATTTGACATTGCCATAACATTTTCATTGTATTTTACAAGACTATTGGTTCATCACAGATTGGGGGAAAAACCTCATGACAAAGTTTGAATAGTACTTGTATAAAAATGTTCAATTTAACTGCTTAGTAAAAATTTAGCAATACATCTTGTTTATGTTAAAGGAAATTAATTTAGAAATGGGTTCAGTTATCTTACTGTGCTCCTTACTTAGTGGACACTTTATAACAATGCACTTTATCTTTAATGCTGAGGACCTGATATTTGCAAAAAATATTTGGCCAAAACGACAGAACAGAATCATGGAGAGTGTCAGTGTTTACGTGGTCTACTTGACTACAGCTACATACACAGTTTTTTGGGACTTGGCTTAGCTGACATAGAAGATAACTCTACATATGTAATTGAGTTTTATGTGAGTTTTTTTGCTGAGAAAGGGCAATTTGCTTAGTGATTTTTAATGCACTGATAGACCTCATGCTTGTTTTTAATAGATATGAAATGTTTATTTTTGAGGGGTCAAATATGTCAAATACACAAAGTAAAAGAGAGAAAAAAGAAATGTTATTTTATTTTTAATTTAAAAATTTCTTCGATAATACAGATGTGTATTTATTGACCCACCCCCAAAAGTATAATTTTAATAAAAGCATTTGTTTAGAAATTTACTCTTGAAACATTAATTGCAATAGTGAAAGTTTGGAAACAATCTAAATGTCTACTAATAAGTGACTAGTTATAGCATAACAATTCAGAATGATGACGCTGCTCTTGTACTGATAATGATAAGCTTGCCAAGAAATACTAAGAGAAAAAGTAAAAATGCAGAGTAGGGTCTATAGTATACTCTTTTTTTTGTTGTTGTTAAAAGGAGGAAAATAATATATATTTGATTTTGTTTATATATATATGTACACATATATATGTAAACTCTGGAAGAATATTATATGAAACTTATTAACTGGTTATTTGGGATAGGAGCGTATATGGGTTACTAGGTGAATGGAGGACAGAGAAAGAAGAGAGACTGCTGTATACTTTTCTCTCAACAAACCATTTTGTTTAAATAGTTTTTAAATCCAGAAAAGTTGAAAGAATTGTGCATTGAACACCCATTTATAATTAACCACCTCGATTCTATAATTAACATTTCATTATATTTATCATGTATCAAATCTTCTATCTCTTTTCAATACATTTTTCTCTTGATATAGACATCAAGATATACACTTTACCCCTACACATTTCAGCTTACATATCATTAACGACAATTCAATGTATGTGGACATAGGCTTTGATTTCTCTTGAGTAACCATAGCTTTTTATATTTAAAAAATTTTTGAACTGTGTGACTAGATTTGGTGACACCAAATCAATAAATGAAAATTCAGCCTTGAATGTCTTATAAGACTAGAAAAATTACATTAGGAAATAAATGTTCAGTGATATCTTCTTGCGTGTATGATTAAGTGTGATTGTTTTGCTTGGCAATTATGGCTCTACAGAATGTTCCTATGATTCTGGTACAAATTACACACTGTCCTCCAGTATACCTGTCACTCCTTTGACTTTTTTGTCATGAGACTTAAAGTAAGATTTCTCCTCTTCTACCCATCTAAATCTTGCTCATTCTCGAAGGCCTGTTTTTAATTCTACTTCCTCCTAAAATCCTTCCCTCTGCTTTATTTATACATAAAACCCTGGATTAAGTTTCATCTCCTTTGAGCCACTATGCCATGCATTATCCATGTCATTCATTTAGCAGTTATTTATGTCCTGTCTAGTAATGTTTTTTCTATGCTGTTGTATCTATCTTAGATTGTTGTTTATGTCTTGCCTCTAAGATAAGACATTTTTTAAAACTTTTGATAACAAGAATGGTATCTTTTTTTCCCTACTGCCTAGCAGTTTGCTTCTTGACATATTATATGCTCAGTAAATGTTTGTTAATATGTTATTGATTGATATTTTGAAACTTCAATAACAGTTTTTAAATAGCATGTATATTAGCAAAATATAGCAAAGTAGCAGCACCGATAACGTTTTTATAGGGCTTAAGACTTCTGAAAACTATAAGATTTATTTGTCTTTCTCTGTACAGGGTGAAAAGAAGATAAAGACAACAGTACTAACAGCTGCACTTCTATTATCTGGAATTCCTGCTGAAGTGATAAATCGATCAATGGATACCTACAGCAAAATGGGCGAAGTTTTCACAGATCTCTGTGTCTACTTTTTCACTTTTATCTTTTGTCACGAACTGCTTAATTATTGGGGCTCTGAAGTACCATGAAGCCTGCAGAACTCAGAAGCAGAAGCTTACAAAAAACAATTTCTCTTCTGTATTGCAATGTCTCTAAAGAAGGCAACTCAGTTTACACCTTTATATAATTCTTTTACTTTATAGGGTTTGTAAAACTACTTAATTAGGGATAGAATGGCAGGTTCCCTGATTTAAAAGGGTTGAGTTTGTATTAATACTGATGTGAAGACTAGAGTCACAGTGTCATTAACTGATTTTTCTTATTTAACTAGAATTCCTAGTCTGTACCTTTCCTTAACTTCTCAAATTTGTAATTCTTCTTTTGGGGACTGAGCTAGTGCTTTTAGAGGAGCAGATAAACATGTTCCTAGCCAGCCCCCTGCGTTTGGGGACTGCATCTTGTATTTGTGTTGTTCTGTCCTGAGAAATGGAGCCATTTTAAAAATAAAACGAAAGAAACTGAATTGTCTAATGTTAAGTCTGCACATTTTAACTTATAACGGCTGAATAAGGTAGCTAAATTTATCTTTTATTATTGAGTCAGCATCTTAATTTTTACTCCAGTGCAAATATTTTAGTGAAAGAAAGGATTAAGGTTCATACATGTGAAATTAGAGGGTATTTGTGAGATCTTTATTTATTTTAATTTTTATTTATGAAAATTTTTTTATTACCAATCTCGGAGTTGAAAATTTTCACTTTTGAGTTTTCAATTTTTAGAAGTATTTTTTTTATGCAAACTAGACTAGAATGCTTAGATATATAAAAGGAGTATTTGAAGAATTGACTGAGGTATGCAGCCCAATGGCATAAATATCCTTTTAACTAACTTGGTAACACTATCATATTTTGAAGGTTTGTCTTCTTAAAAGAATAGGAAACAAGTATTTTTTCTCTTGGTATTCCATTTCCTTACAGATTTTTGTATGGTCTATTTGATTAGTCCTTGTGGTATTAAAAACATATATACTTTTTTTTGATTACTCACAAAGTCTTGATTTTTGTCATTTTATTTGAACCAGAATAATGGAGAGTAAGTATAATAATTTAAGTCTAGTTCTCTGACTTAGGATAGGATTATAAGCACACATTTTTCCTGATTCCATAGCATCTAGAATATTGGAAAGCATTTTTGGATTTGTTACTTTCCCCCAACCTCTGAGAAGATACTAAAAAAAAAAAAATTAGCCAGTTGACACATACAGAGTTTTAGTAATTGGAGATCATTATCAAATTTATTTCAAAGAGAAGAGTTGTAAGATATCTTTGTTAATCGGTGCCACTTGAAATGTGTTGAGTAATATCAAACAGAAATGGAAGTTTCCTAGTGTTTGGAATAATTAAAAAGAATTTTTTATTTGGAAATTTCAGGGACTTGAAATATACATGGATTAAAACTAGATCGACAAGGATGCTTATTGAGAAGTGACATCTTCTATTAGGTTTTTAATCTGACTAGTTGTATACAAGTTGGTGCTAAAAACAGTAAGGGGGTTATGAGATACTCAGAACTGGGTTAAGTAGTTAGAATCAAAATCTGCTTTGGAAGCCAGGACTGTTTGCTAAAAGTGACGTATTGGAGACATAGTGGACTATAATTACGGGCATACCTCGAGATACTGTGTGTTCAGTTCCAAACCACTACAATATAGTGAATATCCAGAAAGCAAGTCACACGAATTTTTTGGTTTCCCAGTCCACATAGAAGTTATATTTACATTATGCTTTAGATCATTAAGTGTGCAATAGCATTATGTCTAAAAAAATGTACATACCTTAATTAAAAAATATAGCTAAAAAAATGCAGACCATCATCTGAGCCTGTTGGGAAAATGGTGCCAATAGACTTGCTTGACACAGGGTTGTCACAAACCTTCAATTTGCAAAAACCACAGTATCTGTGAAGCTTCGTGGAGCAAAGCACAATGAAACAAGGTATGCCTGTACTTCTTTCCCTTGTGCTAATAGACAAAAGTTGCTTCTTTGGGGAGTTTGGGAGTGCTGTGAACTTACCATACATATATTGTGGGCATTAAAAAGCCAGTCTGAATTGTCACTTTAATGTGTTTATTTAAAGGAGAGTTAGAAACAATATCTTGAAAAGAGCTCTGGCCAGGGTATCATGCCTAGGTTCTGGTTCCAGCTTAGATTCCAAAAAGATTAGTGATCTAAGATTAAATTTGTTTTACAAGTCTCAGTTTTACACTTCAAAATCAAGATTTAAAAAATCTGTTTCAGCTCTAACCAATGTCTGCATGGCCTCTTCCAGTTCCATGGCTTCAAATACCACATATGATTATATTCTATAAAATGCTATGACCCTTATCTCTCCAACCTCTACTTCTCCCTTGAACTCCAGACTCATATATCCCCTCATGTAGCCGTTACCTCCTTCTGGATATCTAGTAGGCATTTCAAACATTATATCACAAAAACAAATTTACTGATTTTCTCTTGTTCCCCTCCAATTCTGTGGCTCTCACGCATTTCTCATCTCCACAAATTTAGCACAATCCATAGTAGTTGTGTTCAAAACCAGGGAGTCATCTTTATTTCTCCCTTTCCCTTACAATTCACATCCAATTTACCAACTAGTGTTTAGAGAGATGCCTCTGGAATATACATAGAATCTGACCACCTCTAGGTATCTCCACTGTTTGTCACTAGTGGTTTTCTATATGTTTTAGACAAACCCACATGCCTTACCTTTAGCTCACAAACAATTTACGGTAGCTCTGAAATCTGCCGCTCACTGGTGTCCATTCAGTCATATATTGGCTCAGGCCTTCTTTATCCTGGGCATGGACTGCACTGCTTTCATGGGTGGGCAGTAAGCCATAGGGGAAGGGCAGAAGCTCATCTTGGAGTCTTTAACTCTTTGGTTCATTTTTCTAAAAATCAGATGTTTTCAGGTAAAATTTATATACAGCGAAATGCACCCATTTAAAGTGAGTTCAGTGAATTTTGACAAATGTATACAATGACCGTCAACAATCAAGAACTTTTCTATCGGGTGTAAGAAAGTAAAATTTTAGCACTTAGGTATGTAGAGTAAATGAGAGCCTTTCCCTAAGTCCATTACAGCTTTCTGCTAGAACTCAACATTTCCATATGCGTCCCACTAGGTGAGTTGTTCTCAACCTTGACTGTATTTCAGAATCACCTGGAGAGTTTGAAAATGTCCAATGCACAGGAAGCATCCTAGAGCAGTTAAATCAGAATATTGGGTTGGAGCACGTGTCCGTATTTTTTTCCCCCAAGCTTCCAAGCGCAGGCAATGTTGAGAACCATTATAATCTTGCGAATGTATTTTTGGTTCTTCGTCCTCTTCTCTACCCAGTTAACTCTTACTCAGTCTTCGAATTTCCTCTGAAAGGTTACTCAGGGAACTCTTTCTGCACCCCTTACAGTGGAATCTCTTGTTATATTACATTTGCTTGTGTTTTTGTAATGTCTATGTCCTCCACTAGATGGTAAGCTCGCCGGAATTTAGCACACGCTAGACAAATAATGTATATAAATGAATTAATGCATAAATGAATGAGAGCGAATAGAGATGTTTGTAGCATCACTTAACGCAGGTTAAGGCAGATGTCAGTATAGGTCCTGGGACAGCTCCAGGATACAATATGGCGCTTCGGTGACCCTTGCAGGAAAGACCCTCCTAGGGCCTGCAAGGGTGAGGCGCCCCGCTGCATCGCTCCAACGCGCGGGGCCTCGCTCGGCAGTGCAGAGAAGATCCCACTAAGGCTTTTTTTGGAGTGGGGAGGATGCGGGGGGCCGAGGCTGGCGCTGTGCAGCCTCCAGCCAAGAGGCGGCGCTGTGAGGAGGCGGCAGCTTCCGGCGCGCCTTTTCCGTCCTGCTGCCGGCGCCAGCACGTCCTGTTTTCGTTGGCCGCGCTCGGATGGCTGCTGCTGCTGTGTAGCTGCTGCCACGACTTAGTGCTGCTGCTCTCCTAGCGAGCGGAGGGCAGTGTGGCCTTCTCCTTTGTCCGGTTACCCTGCGCGTCGTCTCGAAGACCAGCGCTTTCCTGCGGCCGATAGTATGGGCCGGGAGTCACGGTGAGGCGGCGCGTTGAGCGGGCCAGCAGGCCAGCGGCTTCCTTGGAGGCGGGGAAGAGGCGGGAGTTGAGGTGGCCGCGGGACCAGGCCTGGCCGGGCCCCACGTGCAGCCAGCTCTGCCCGAATCCACTGAAAGGGTTGGGGGATCTTGGTTGAAGGAGTGGCTGTACTTGGGCAGACGACAGGCCCAGGGTTCCCCCGCACTACTGTCCACCAGTTCGTGCCTCTGGAGTAATTGTAGATTGTGTTATCTTTTTTATATGTTGTTGGATTCGATATGTTTATCTTTATGTTTAGATTGAGTATAGACTATAATTTTCTTTTCTCATACTGCTCTAGTATAAAAGAGCACACCTACTTCTCATTCTCTTTCATCTGTTTCTCTACGGCACCACATGGCATATGTATATTTTTTTACTTGCCTGTTGTCTCTTCTTTTACAGAATGCCAGTTACTTGGGGCCCAAAGGCAGGAGTTTGGTCTGTTTTGTTTACTGACTTTGCTTCCCTTTCAAGACAGTTTCTCCCCCAGCCCCTCACATGTGCTGTAGTGGGAAGGTTCATGCTTTCCTCTAATTTATTTTGTCTGCTGAGGTTTTTTTGTTTTTTTTGGAAAAATGTAATTAAATAAATAAAATAAAGTAGAACCTGTTTGCTAAACTTAATCTTTAACTTAATATTCTAGCCACTATCGGAAACGATCAGCATCACGGGGACGCTCGGGAAGTCGATCTAGAAGTCGCTCACCCTCAGACAAAAGAAGTAAACGTGGAGATGACAGACGGTCTAGAAGCAGAGATAGAGATAGAAGAAGAGAGAGGTCTCGTAGCAGGGATAAAAGAAGATCTCGATCAAGAGACAGGAAGCGTCTGAGGTAGGACATTAATTTCCAAATAAGCCATAATAAGTTGAGCCTTCTCAGCTAAATTGGGCTTCTTCAGAAGGGTGTTTTGGACTAGAATTTAGTGGCCCCTTTACAGACCTTCTGCTTTAGCATGTTTAATTAGGTCCAGAAGTGATTCGCCTAGAACAAAGATCCTCAAGCAGTATTTTAAGTTTGGAGACTTTAGGCTGTATTTTCTGTTTTCCAAAGAGAATCTTTGAAAGTCCCCTTGAGAAAGGTTTAAAAAAAGAAGCGAAAGGTATAGTAATATGCCATCAAGGGGTTCTATTCTAATTCTGTCTCAAGAAAGCTGACCACTGTGTTCAGAGCAGCCTAAAAGCCAACAGAAGGAAACAGGGCAGAGTACTCTCCAAGCCCTGCCTACTGTTTGAAACTATTTTAAATTTAAACCAAAGAACAGCCTAATTTTTATTTTACTTTTACTTGATTACGTAGACCTTGCACCAGCCAAGCAGCCATAATCTTTCTGGGGGTGAAAAACAGTCTTTAAATAAAAATAATTTTCACACACCCAAAAATTAAACAAATAAACAAAATTTTAAGTTACTTGTTAAAATAGGAAAGAAGACATGGTTTTACAGTTATTGTGAACTGATCACAGAAAGAACTTTAATTTTTTTTTTCCAAACGTTGGAAGGAGAGATTTGAAAGGTATTAGATAGTACTCAGGGAAAATATTGACCCTTGACAATGGATAGTGCCAGCTTCCTCAATTTCATATTAAGTGGTCTCAGGAACAGTTTCATACAGTTCAGTTAAGTACTTTAACAAGGGAAATTGGTCATTTAAGATTTGGTCTTTCACTTTGTTGGTATGAAAGTAGACTCACAAGATTTTGGAACAAGAAGGATTTTGAGATTATCTCGTGAAGTCTCCATATTTTATAGATGAGGAAACTGAGACTCAGAGAGTTCATCTGCTCCATATCATATCACTAGTTAGTAGCAGCAGCAGACAGGTATTCTTGTCTCCTTATCTTCCTATCTGATTTTTCCACAGCCCCATTTTGTCCATCCTTATACTTAGGTTTAGGCTGTTTTTGAAATTTAGATGTTCTATTATAGGCCATAGATTTCAAATAGTTATTATTGTAGACTTGACATGATTTTCAATAAACATCATTTGAAATTAGTATCCTTATATTTTTTCATTGACCACTTGTAAGAATTGGCATTACTTGTTCCCTATTTAGCCAGTTTGATAGTTAATTGAAATCTCTTCCTTTAATAATGGTAAAAATTAAGAAGCTTCTTTCAAGATGGAACAGAACCGTAATCTGAAATAGTTCCACTTGATCATAGACTATATGAAAAGTGTCCCCTTTTCAGGCGTTCCAGAAGTAGAGAGAGAGACAGAAGTCGAGAGCGAAGAAGATCTCGAAGTCGAGACAGAAGGCGCTCGAGGAGTAGAAGCCGGGGCCGGCGATCCCGATCTTCCAGTCCTGGCAATAAAAGCAAGAAAGCCGAGAATAGGTAATGTTAACATTGCGCTGTATCTGTCATGCAGGTTGGGAACTGTCTTCCTTATTCTTTATTTAAAAAAAAAAAAAAACCTTTAAAAATAATTACTGAGTTTGGCTCCTATCATGAATTGTTGGCTGAATTTTATTTTAATAGGTTTTAAAGCTTATAATTCAATCGGAAAGTACTAGATTCTGCACTCAATGCATTGTACCTTTATTTAATACCTACTATTGGTCAGAAATATGTTTCATAAACATTTCTGTAGGAACTATGTTTTTTCCTTTGAAATTATTTATTTAGTATTTCTGACATTGATTGGCAGATAACTTTAATTCATGGTATACATTCCTGCTATTCAGGATGAGTGGACTTTGCTTTTGTAAATGTACATGTTTCGATTTGAAATATTTATGTTAGACATAATCTGTTTACTCTTTATGGTTCTCTTGTCAGTGGTTTGTTCTTTGCCTGTTGTTTTTAAAGTGGTGTCATAGGATGGTTGATATATGGTCATCGTATTAGTCATGAGTATTTTCCCCATGTTGTTTATTTTACTTTTTAAATTTTATTTTTATTTTACCAAGGTCAGTGTAATAATACCCATTGGGGTTATTTTAAGTTAAAAAATACGTAAATTCAGAAAAGTGAATAAAATATAAACATGCAGTTTATTAAATAATTATAAAGCAACATCCATGTAACCACCACCAAGGTCAAGAACATTGACATTACCCCCAGAAGCCCTCCACATTCCTTCTCTAACTCAGCTGTCTACTTCCCTGGATAAAATCACTCCTGACTTCTGTGCTGGTAATTTATTTGTATGGCTGCATTTGTATCTGGAAAAAGAGTAGTTTAGACTTCTGTGTTTTTTAACTTTACATGAATGAGTCATGTATTTTGTGTCTTTACTCAACGTTGTTTGAAACTCATCTGCGTTGCTTATAGAAGTAGTACATTTTCATTGCTGAATACTATTATGTAGTATAAATGTACCATTATTTACCTATTCTACTGAGCTAGATGTTTAGGTGGTTTTAACTTTTGGGCTATTATGAACATTTTTGTGTGTATAATCCTAGTATACAAGTGCATGAATTTTCCTAGAGTCTATTATCTAGAAGTGAAATTACATGGTTGTAGAATAAACATAACTTTATTTTTACTAAGTAATCCCAGATACTTTCCAAAGAGTATGTACTAATTAAACTCCCACTAGCAGTATATGAAATTGCTCCATACCCTTGCCAGTATTTGGTATTGTCAGTCCTTTTAGTTTTTGTTAATTGAGTAGATAGATATCTAATACCAATATCATTGTGGTTTTAATTTGCATTTTCTTGATTGCTAATGAGATTGAACATCGTTTCATACGTTTATTGGTCATTTACATTTCCTCTTTTCTGAAGTACATGTACATCTTTTATTCATTTTCCTATTGTGTTGTTTCTCTCTTTAAAAATGGATTTATATTATCAAAGAAATCACTTTGTAAATTATATAAATGTCTAATCATTATGCTGTACACTTGAAACTAATATAATATTGAATGTCAAATGTAATTGAAAAAAATGAATTGATAGGATTTTGGTTTTGTTTTTAAATAATCCTGAATAGTTGTTTTTTGTCAGTTATATGAGTGGCAAATGTATTTTTTTACTCTAGTTTGTCTTTTCTCTCTGTAATGATACTTTTGACAGAGACTTAAGAAAGAAGAAAAATTTACTTTATGAATTGAGAGGAACATAGGTAATTAAACCTGACAAGAGCTGTTAGTAAAAAGAAAATTATAGTCTATATTCAATCTAAACATAAAGAGTAGCACACCAAATCCACCAATATGTAAAAAAGATAACAATCATGAGCTAGTTGGATTTATTCCAGGAATGGAAAATTGATTTAACATTAGAAAATCAGTTTGTAATGCTCTATATTCATAAGATTAAAGGAGAAAAGTCATGCTTATTTAAGTAGAGTCAGGGAAGGTGTTTTATTAACTTCAACTTATATTCATGTTTAAAGGTCATTAACAGACATGGAGAGAAAAGTGTTTGAAAAACTTGTAAAATTTGAAATGCAGAGGACAAACACTCTTGAAGAGCCAACAAGATACCAACAATTCTCATAAAGTTATAGAAATTAAGATAGTGTGGTTTTAGTGTGGGGGTAGACAAATGGATCAGAAGGAACAATATAGAGTTGAGAAACATCCACACATACATGGTTATTTGATAAATGACAGTGGTGACATAATTAGTGGGAAAAAGGTTTTTCAATAAATGGTGCTGTGGTCATTTGGTATCCTAGAATGATATAGGACTGCCTACCTCATTCTGTACACAGAAAGCATTTCCATGCAGATTAAAGACCAAATTAGATGGTAAAACTGTAAATTAGATGGTAAAATATTTTTGAAGTTTATACTAAAGAATGTCTTATTTATCTCTGGGTATTTTGACCAAATCTGAAAGGATTTCTAAGGTACTTTTAAAAGCACTGATCATAAAAAAAAAATTAACTAATTTGATAACATTAAAATTAAATTTTATTCATTTTAAGATACCATAGGTAGGGTCAAAATATAGACCTATTGGGATTTCAAATATTACATATATAAATTATAGAATATTAATGTCTTGCTGTATTTGTCCATTTGTTAAATTTTACCTCTCCTATTTAAATTTTATAATTTTTATATAATATGTCCAGTTTTTCTTATGTGAATTTACAATATTTAATAATATTTGCAATTAGTGTCAGGGCATTATTTTTTCATTATATTTCCAAAGTGTTTATTAATGGAATATAAAAATGCAGTTGACTCTTGAAAGTTTCTTTCTTACCTAAAAAGTAAAGTACAAGTCTTTTTAAAATGAATATTTCCAAACAAATAAATGATGTCTCTCTCTCTCTCTTTTTTGGTAGGTCTAGGTCCAAAGAGAAAACAGATAGTGGGGAAAGTTCTAAAGAGAAGAAAAAAGACAAAGATGACAAGGAGGATGAAAAAGAAAAAGATGCCGGAGTATGTTTACTAACATAAATAATCAAATAATTATATAATAGCAAACTTTTCTGCAATGACAAGTTCTTATTTGTTTTTTTAATGCTGTTTTATTTTGAATAAATAACATATAAAAGATAAACATAATAGTTGTACCCATGAGAAAATTTTTTTTCTGATAAAAGTTGCATATTTATACACATTATCTGTTTTTACTTAGAAAATATGATCATACCATATACACCATTCTGTACCTTGTTTTTGTTCATTTTTAAATTATAAATTATTTTATCAATATATAAAGTCTTAAGAATAATAAGCAGCCGTATACCCACCATCCAACTTAGAAGTAGAATACCTTGCTATTTTCATTTGTTATGTATTGGAGATCATTAAATAGCTGCATGCATAGATATGGTTGATTAATTTAAATACCTGCATAGACTTCTTTAGAAACAAGATAGGGAGAGATCACTTGATGGTTATTTAGGTTGTTTTCAATCTGCAGTTACAAACAATGGTGCATTAATCCTTGTACATATGCCTTTTGTGAATATAGAATAAGGTAAATTGGTATCAGTGAAATGGCTTTATCAGTGGGTATATATATTTAACAATTTGGTAAATAGTATCAAATTGCTTTCCAGAAAAGTTATATAATTTGACTTATGATATAGACATATGAAAATGTCTGTTTCCATGCTTCCTTGCCGACATGAGAATTTCAAAATTTAACTTTTACCAATATGTGAGTGAATAGTTTTAAATACTATGAACATAATATAAATTTATAATATATAATGTATTTTAAGTTTAATTACCTTCTGCACTTTTTTTGAATTGCCTACTCATACCTTGTTTTGTTATTTTGTGTTTCTTCTATGTTTTTAGTGTTCCTTTTTTTTTTTTTAAGGGAGCTGGGACCTGCTTGCTGAGCAGGATAGCTAAGAAAGAATACAGCAGGAGCAGTCAGGGGGGATCTGGTTTCTGATCCAGTTTTTTTCTGTTGAATGACTGGGTGACCTCGAAAAAAGCACAAGTTTTCTGGGGCTTATCTTTACAGAGGATGGAATATTATAAATTATATTAAAAATAAGAATATAAATTCAAGAGCAAAGCTTTTTTGTTTAAGAAATTTATTTTTAAAATATAAGTATTATGTAACTGTATTATAAGATATTTGGAAAATCAGAAATAATTCTCTGTAATGCCAGGTGCCTGAAACACCATCACCATTACAATTTTGTAATATTCTCTTTGACTGTTTTTTACATATATATTTTCATACCTATCTATAATAGTAACATATATATAAAATTTTGACTTTTATAATGCTTAATCTTTAAGTTGCTGATTATGGCTATGAAAATGACTTGCTGTCCCCTCCTAAGAATATTATTAATAATCTTGATAAGGGCTTTAGAATGGCTGTTTCTAAGAACTTTAGACCTGAAGGCTACAGAAGACCATGATTAATCCTTAATCATGTTGAAAAAATGCTTTTTATTGAACCAGTCCTGGAGGAGTTCAGAGGATTTAAAGTTGAGAATAACTAATAAGTAGAGAACTTTGCCGATAATTCATTTAGTTTCTACTTTGAGGAAGAAATTGAATTCATGTGTATATATTGCTTGTAACTAAAAAGATTAATTTATGGTGTTTGAAGTACATCTGCTTTCTTAGTTAATGCTTTTTTGTGATTTCATTTTGCTGGTATATTCATGGATATATTTAAAAAAGACACACATCTTAATCTGGTCTTAATATAGGAGTTTGTATATACATCTATTTTTTTTCCTCTTTTATACATTGGAGAAATTACTTGGAATGTCACTTGGAGTGAAATTGTTAATCCTTGCTTTCCTCTCTTTCTTTCTTTTTTCCCCTCAAGAACTTTGACCAAAATAAGCTGGAAGAAGAAATGAGAAAGCGAAAAGAAAGAGTAGAAAAATGGCGAGAAGAGCAACGCAAAAAGGCCATGGAAAACATAGGGGAACTGAAAAAGGAAATTGAAGAAATGAAACAAGGGAAAAAATGGAGTTTAGAAGATGACGATGGTACATTCATTTGTTAGACTGATAGTCTATATAGCAATTTACGTAGAATATTCTAGAATCATGAGTAATATTTTATATTAGGATTTTTAAGGCCATTTTTTATTGTGGAAAAATATATATAACAGTGTTTACCATTTTAACCATTTTTAAGTGTACAATTCAGTGGCATTAAATACATTCTCAGTGTTGTGTGACCATTACCACTATCCATTGCCAGAACTTTTCTCATCATCCAAACAGGAACTCTGTACCTATTAAATAATTCCTAATCCTATGGCTGCCTCCCCACCTCATCCCTGGTTCTTCTGTTCTGCTTTCTGCCTCTGTGAATTTGCCTATCTAGGTAATTCATGAAAGTGGAACCATACAATATTTATTCTTTGTGTCTAGCTTATTTCACTTAGCATAATGTCTTCAGGGTTCATCCATGTTATAGCATGTATGAGAATTCCATTCCTTTTTATGGCTGAATAATAATCCATCGTATGTATATACCACATTTTGTTTGCCTGTTCATCTGTTAGATATATGGGTTGTTTACACCTTTTGGCTGTGAATAATATGGTGAATAATGCTGCTGTGAATATTGGTGTGCAAGTATCCGTTTGAGTCCCTGCATTCTGTTTTTTGGGGTATATGCTTAGAACTGGAATTGCTGGATTCATATGGTGGTTTTAAATGCCTCTTTAAATATTTATGTTAAATTTAAAATTGTAAATTAGTGTTCGGTAAGGATCATTAGTTTTACTTTAGAGAGGTGAGTTGGGTGCTTATGGCATAGTAAATAGCTTTTTGCTTTTTACTACAAATAAGAATGTTAGTAATGAGAGTAAATTAAGGGCATGTTTTCAGGTCTTTCCTCTCATTTTTTAATGTCTTAACATTTCCCCTCCATAGCTGATTTTAACTTTTGAGGTTTTAGTAAGGAGGAAAAATGTGGAATTTTATAGGAAAAAGGAATTTTACTCCATTTTCTGAGAAAATTCCTATGAATTATTTTCTCTGAAAGTTCCACAGAGTAGTTCAAATAGATGAATGGATTGTATCTTTAAGTAGTGGTGATGTCTTGGTTACGTAGAAAAAGTTAGATTGTCTTGAATTAAGAAGGCGTTACTATTTTTTCTTTGATTTAAAGAAAGCTAATTGGAAGAAAAAGAAGCATATCAGTTAGTAGAAAGAAGTTCTGCTTTTAGTAGTGTAGTTGCAAGATTTAATACTGGACATCTATTTTTTTTTTAGGTATAATTAACCTTTTTGCTTCTTGTCAATTTAATAATTTATAATTTATTATAATTTGTTTCTTGTATCATTATTAAAAACTACATGCTTAATTTAAAAACTTCTAAATGTGAGTATTCGAACTGCAGTGTACCTTGGTTAATTGGAAAACAGGATATTTGGGTAGCGAGAAAAGGTTAGAATGGTAGGGTGTGGTTGGATTGTGAAGTATTTCCTTTTGAAATGTGAACAAAGAAGTGTTTTCTAAAATTTAAGATGATGAAGATGATCCTGCAGAAGCTGAAAAGGAAGGAAATGAAATGGAAGGTGAGGAGTTAGATCCATTAGATGCTTACATGGAAGAAGTGAAAGAGGAAGTAAAAAAGTTTAATATGAGAAGTGTAAAAGGTGGTGGAGGAAATGAAAAGGTATGGAATTTTCTTTTTAAAGATTTATGTTCCTACTTGAATAACTTGATTTCATTGTTACATTGACCAACTACTGACTTGCATGACTTTATATAATGTTTTTGTTTTCTCCCATATCCTAGAAATACCAGTACTTTTTCTAAGTACCATAGATGCTAGTGAATTTTAACTGTACGTGTTCTTATTTCAGAAGTCAGTCTCAGCATTATCATCTTTGTTCAGTACCTTTGCTTCTTGTTGCCTTCTCAGTAGGTCCTCTCCAGACTTCTTCAGCACTTTCATACTTCTATCCTCTGTATCCTAGTCTGTTTTTCATTTTAGTAGCATTTATTACATTTTGACAAATTATGGAATGTAATTTTTTTTTATCATGTTTATTGTTTGCCCCTTCTTCTAAAATAAAAGCTCCTCAAGAGCAGTGACTTTTACTGTTTTATTGATTTATCCTAAACTCCTAGAACAGAGTCTGGCTTGTCAAATGAGTGAAAAGTACCGTTTAGTAGTATTTTTAAATAAATTATATTACATAATATTATATAAAATTATATGTTGTACAATAAACTACATATTAATGTATTATAAAATAACATGAATATATTTTATTTTAACATTTAAACAAATTAAGACTACTTTTTGTGTGTTCATTAAGGTGCCGCTAACAACTTTTATTCGAATTATAAATTATGGCAGTTATCATTGTGTGTCAGCTGGCATGTAATTTGTATTTCAGCTTTGCAAAATATTTTATATTCCTTTTTTATTTCAGAAGTCCGGGCCAACGGTCACAAAAGTTGTCACTGTTGTGACAACCAAAAAAGCTGTTGTAGATTCTGATAAGAAGAAAGGTGAGCTGATGGAGAATGACCAGGATGCCATGGAGGTAATTCTTCAGTTTTGATTTTGTTCATGATACTACCCTAGAAGTATTTATTAGAAAGACTGATGGAAATGTGCTTTTCCTATATTCAAACTACTGTTGGAGAATTCTTGCTATTCTCAGTAGCATTGTAGCTGAATATCCAGTTGGTATAGCATTCTGACATCTTTGACCCTCTGTATGCCCACATTTTGATTCCCCCTTGCCCTTCATCAGCTCATCTCAACGCAAAATAAGGAAAGAGAGGAAGTCAAAATGAATTTTCTTTCTATTAACATGCACATAAAGATTTCTCTAGGGAGAAATATAGCAAAACTTCATTAAAGCCATATTAGAATTATTTTATTATTTTATATTGTTATAACTTTCTATAAGGGGAAAGAAAAAAGGAAAAAGTTGAAAAAGTCAGAAAGTAAAAAAATAAAAGCCAAAACATATTTTCTAGAAGAGGGTGATTTTAAAAACTAGGATTCCTTCATATAAAGAAAAAATAGTAATGCATTTAACTCTTTACTTTTTTTTTTTTTTCCCCCCAAAATTGTAGTACTCTTCAGAGGAGGAAGAAGTTGATCTTCAGACAGCCCTTACAGGCTATCAAACCAAACAGAGAAAGCTTCTAGAACCAGTAGATCATGGAAAGATTGAATATGAACCATTCAGAAAAAACTTTTATGTTGAAGTTCCAGAGCTAGCAAAAATGTCTCAAGAGGGTAAAATGCTTTTATTCATTTACTGCTTATTGTGGGAACAGAGAAGGATTCACTTTTTTGTCCGGGAGGAATGTGAGTTGATACATGAGTAGAGAGAATTTGCTTGGCTTACCTGGAGAAGCGAGAGAGGGAACTAGAAGTTGAGAAGTCATTGTAGAAAGTGGGAAAATCATCTGCAAAGATTCAGAGCTGTGAGAAATCTATGTGTTTTTGGAAGCATAAAAAATGAACAAAATTAGTTTGGTTTATGTAGGTGAGATTTTTATGATTGAAAATACTTTCCATGTGAGGTTAACAAATAAAATACTGTTATTAGCCTTTTCCTTCTGGGATTTGAGTGTTAGGAACCAATGTGAATCTATGTAATGGTAGAATAAGGATAATCTGGGCAACTCTTGCTTAGAAAAGAAGTGGTTGTAGTACTTGTCAGTCATTGGTCTTTTATTGCTGGTGCAGTTTAAGACAAAAGCCAGTTGTAGAAATTAAGATACTTCTTTTCATCTCTAGTTGGTTGCAACAGTAATCGCTTTAACTCACTGAGATTTCAGTGCTTTGTCCTATAGCTTTTCTATGGAATAATCTTGGGTAGCACTAAAAAAAAACAGAGGCTCTCAATCTTACCGTGCCTAATTGAAAAATAGAAGGCACCAGTAGAACCATAAGAGTTTTTAATCTGGATTTTGTTTTGTAGAGGTGAATGTATTTCGGTTGGAAATGGAGGGCATTACTGTCAAGGGGAAAGGTTGCCCCAAACCAATTAAATCTTGGGTCCAGTGTGGAATTTCCATGAAGATCTTAAATTCTCTCAAAAAGTAAGTAGATAGTGGTTGTCCACATTTTGCAAAGTCTTGCCACTCCAAAGTAGCCCTTTCACACAAATATCTCCTTTGGTTATAATTTTACTCAAATAGAAAAACTGATTTGTTTTTTCTTAAATAGCTTCATAAAATTGACCCTTTAAAGTGTACAATTCAATGATTTTTTAGTGTATTTACGGAGTTATACAGTTCTCACCATAAACTAATTTTAGAACATTTTTATCATCCCCAAAAGAGACCTATGTCCATTAATGGTCAGTCATCTCCCTTCTTCTCCACCCTAGGCAACCACTAACCTCTTGTCTATAGATTTGTCTATTTTGGTTATTTCATATAAATGGGAGCGTACCAGTGTAGTTTTTTGTGACTGACTTCTTTTACTTAGCATAATATTTTCAGAGTTCATCCATGATATAGAGTGTGTCAGTGTTTTTATTCCTTGTTGCCAAATAATATTTCATTGTATGGAAAATACCACATTTTTGGGAAATCTTACTCTTGAACTTTGAGAGCCCCAGAGATCTCAACTTTTACCTTGTCTTCTTTTGGTTTGCTTTTTAAGGCATGGCTATGAAAAGCCCACACCAATCCAAACCCAGGCGATCCCTGCTATTATGTCTGGACGAGATTTGATTGGTATTGCCAAGACGGGAAGCGGAAAGACCATTGCTTTTCTGTTGCCCATGTTTAGACACATCATGGATCAGAGGTCATTAGAAGAAGGAGAGGGGCCGATAGGTACAAATTCTTTCATTAAACTATTTTTTCAGATAACGATTTTGTTGTCAGTTAATCAGAAAGACCTGATACTTTATATTGTTCTTAATTATAACATAAAGATGTCTTTATATACATTTCCTCTATAAATTTGGCACTTTGGGGCTGATTTCCCCTTACCAGCAGGTGGAGTGAGAATCTTCAGAGCTCTGGAGTGACATCTCAGAAGTACAAAAACAGCCTCTCCTGGCACAGCTCAGTTTTTAAACTCTGACTCGGCAGGTAGACTCCTCGTGCATCTATCTGTTTTTTTATGTTGAGGTTTGTTCTTAATCCCAGTATCAGTGGATCTATAAACTCAACATAGAAGATTGTAGGGAAATGTATTTTCTTTTTTTGGCCTTAAAAGGCTGTATAGTGCCAGCATTTCATTCAGGACTTAGTCTTCAGATTCACATTTCTTGATTCATTTGGTAGAGATCTGTTCTGCAAATTCGGATAGGGTTTTGGAAAGTTGTTACCAGTTCTTCTCTTGAAAAAAAGAGGGCATAGTATATTTTTCCTCTATCTGTGCCCCTCAGACCAAGGTTGTTTCCGGAAGCAGTGGAATGGCTCAGTGGCACAGTGAGTCGTTTGATTATCTTTGCTCTGTGATTTGCAGTTGAGAATGATTTGCATTCTTTTCAACCAGGTATTTTCTTGATGGTTGCATAGGCATTTAAATCTGATTTATCTTCCTATAGCATGTTCTTAAAATCTACTTAAAATTAACCTTCCCCACAATCTCTACTATTATAAAGCTTTTGAAATAGGTTTTCAGAGGTGCAGAAAACAAAACAGAAACAACAATTAGACAAAGAGATTTAAACTTTATTGCTGAAGTTAAATTTAACACTTTAAAGCATAGTCTTAAGAATTTTGGTGGTTAGGCTTTTAACATATTTATCTTTTCAGCTGTCATCATGACTCCAACCCGAGAACTGGCTTTACAGATTACTAAAGAATGTAAAAAATTTTCAAAGACTTTGGGACTTAGAGTTGTCTGTGTTTATGGAGGAACAGGAATCAGTGAGCAGGTATTTATAAAATGAACATTTAGATTTTTCATTTTCTTAAATTGAGTGATTTAATAATTTAAAAGTGAGTTTTTGTTTTAGCATTTTATATAGTGATTGCTTCTACAATCTGAAAAAGCATGAGGTGTGAAAATAATAGTAAGAATGTAAATGTTAATATTTTGGAATTTTTGAGTTGTTCTGATACCTTAGCTTTCCCTTTCCTCTTCGTCTTTCTTTGCTCAAGGAAGGCAGATTTTTTTTTTTTTTTTTCCATTTTACAGATAAATGTTCAGAAAGGTTAAGCAAGTTGACCAAAGTCTTTAAGAGTTAAGAAGACATAGTTTGTCCTGGAACCTAGATTGGACCAGCCTTTATTTTCTCTCTTCTGCTTGGGATCTTTGAAAGGTGGTGATAAGTGGGATGCATTAATGTCAGTTTCATCTGCATTCTTAAATGATTTTTAGCAAGAATTATTTAAATATACCTTCATTCACTCTTTCTAGTTTGACATTTCTTCAAGTGTCTTTTAAAGAATGATAGTCATTGGATATTTTGTTTAAACTAGAAAAGGAAAAACCTGGGTTCTGTGATCAAATAAGCTTTGGAAATGTTGGATTATACAAAATTATAACAGATTTCTTTCCAAGATTTATTAGTCTTTAGTAAGCCAATATATATTGTATTGCTAGAAAAATGGGATAAATTAAATGGCATTTTTGAACTTATTTAACCACAAAACCTTTCTGTGTTCTAGTGTTCTCAGGTTCTAGAACATACTTTGGGAATATTTGCTTCTGTTAACCTAATAATATTTTAAACACTTGAACTTAGTTTTCTGAGTTTGTCAATTTTTTTGACCACAGCCTAGAATAAGAAATTTATTTACAAAATAACCTGGTACATGCATACTATATTTATACATAATTGAAGTAAAAGTTTTATGTCTAACAGATTCTAATATTTTTCATTCTATTCCATTTTAAAAACGCTGATTATAACTTATCACTAATGGAAACAACTCTTCATTTTGAAAAACATTGATCTTTTAATTGCTTTATTTACTTCTCATGTTCCTTTCTTGGTTTTAAGGGATTGTGTCAAAATTGGTGAAAATATTTGGTTTTCATTGACTTCAAAGTTATAGCACTATGTGGTCATGTTGCGTCATGTTGCCACTACCTGTTCCTTTAATAGTGCTCCATCATTCTAAACAATTAAGCAAGAAGCTATGGAGTCTTCTAATTAGGCCTCACTGTCTTAGGTTATGGATAAGTGATCTGTGCAAGGACCCCAGGTAGTATTTTCAAATCTCTTAAATAAGCATTAGTTATAAATAGACTATAAATTTCTTCTTTTTTATTAGATTGCTGAATTGAAAAGAGGTGCCGAAATTATTGTTTGTACACCTGGTCGAATGATTGACATGTTAGCAGCTAACAGTGGTAAGTCCGGGGTATTTTTTGTTCTCTTTTTTCCTTTTTAAATTCTGTACATTTTTGTTAAAGCAGATACAAGAAACCAACAAAAGGTTTCTATGTTTCTTCTCAAAGCTGTAATATCTTAAATTTTGTATTGCAACAAGCTCATTGTTGCAAGTGTTCAAAATATTTTTGCAGTTTTAATTAAAATTTCTTGTCAGAAGTAATTCCATCATCTTTTAAGCACTTACCTGGATTTTAAATCCAATTTTGGTTTAACTTTCCTTCTAATAGAGTGGGGGATTATCTTTTTTTTTCATTGTAAAATTTAGACTTTTTCTCTACAGGAGCTAGTATTTTCTTACAGTACTGGAAAAATTAAGATATTGCAGCTTCAAGAAATTTTATCTTTTGTAATATTGCATGTTTTTAGCTCATATGTTGTGCTTTGTTAAATTATTCCCTATCAAAACTGTTACTAAACTGTTGACATTATTTAACTTCTGTGGAGAAAGGCCCTTCAAGATTTATAGAACTGGGCTTCCGAGACTTAAACCATCAAAGGTAGGTAATTTAATGCTGTTCCCAATCTTGGGGCTGCAGATGTTAGTATGAAATACTTAAATATTAGAAAGCATTTATTTGGACTTGTTTCTATTTTTTGAAGAAAATGCTTTCAAAGGTTTCCATTGCAGTAGTTAATATATACATAATAGAGTATTAAAAACTGTAATGCATGTTTCTAATAGCATTCTGCTTGAATTTCTGTATATATTCTAATTTTACATGAAGTTGCCAAAATGACATCAAAATTGTTTGATAAGTCATTGCGCTTGTACAGCATATGAAAAATTTTGGGTTGAATGTTGGTGAAATAATCCCTTGTTTTTTCTCAATGCTGCATTGATAAGTCTTCTCCTGAAACTCATCTCAATTAATTTTACCTTTTTCCATTATCTGTCCTTTTGATTTATATTTAATAACTATACACGTTTTTGCCAGGTGATTGATTCAACCATTGATAGAATGCTTGTGTTAATTTTTTAGAAGGGGTTTCCCGTGTATGTATTTAATTTCCACTGGCTAAGAAGCCTTTTGTATTTATTTAAACCAGTGGGAGCACTTAATAAAGTTGGATTTGTATTTTTGTATTGAAAAATATACATATGTAATATATTTGGTATTTTGTGTATAATATGTTAGTTACCTAATGATGTTGCATAGCTTCTCATTAATGTTTTGATGTGCCCATTAGAAGTTTCTAACTATATAGAAGTAGGTTATAAAGTAATATAGAGATTTTCTACATCTGAAATAGTTAGCACTGGAACTTGCTTTCCACACATACGCTGTAATCTCTAATATGTTTTTTCCTAGGTGATGCTGTCAGATAATGGCTGATGTGGCTCGATGCTTCATCTCAGTCTTAGTTTTATGATGTGTTTTGGAGAGGGCTGTTTTCTGAATTTTACAGGTTCTTCAGGCCCTATGATGGTATGCAAGAGACGAGTTTGACAAAATAAAGGGCCTCATATACCCATTGTCAGAAAGTATTTGCCATTAGATTAAGACATTGTAGACCAAAATTTCTTTTCACTGTTTAAAGATACCTAACTTACCCCTCTGGTTAAGTCAGGCATTTTAGTTCCCTTTACAGTTTTTTAATGTTCTTGGTAGCCATAAAATGAATTGTGACTGATTTTTAGTTTTCTTTTTCTTTTTTTTCCCCTCATCTTAGGTCGAGTCACTAATCTTCGAAGAGTGACATATGTTGTTTTAGATGAAGCTGACAGAATGTTTGACATGGGTTTTGAACCACAGGTAATCATTAAATTCCTTAATGCTTTGACCTATAAAATAAACCATTTAATTGCTATGACAATGGAATATTTGGTTTCTTGAAATTCTTACACACATTTCTCTTATATGATAGTAGAGGAGGTTGGGGACTTATGTAATTGAAATAGATATTTATGTTTTTAATTCCTTATAAAACTTGTTCAAGAGGTGTTCGTGCAGGCTTTCCTTAGCCATCTAAAACCATCATTGGTAAAATTAGAATTGGAATGCTAATAATAGAAGCTTGAGCTTTCATATTTTGTAATTTCATTGTAATTTCAGTTTACTTCCAAGTAAGTTGCTTTGAGTCATGCCTTTAACTGCTTCATGGTCTAGATAGCACATGTTGTTTACATTCTCCAGATGGAAAAACCGAAGCCAAAAGCTTAGACTTTTAGATTCCTCATGCATGCTACTTGCTCAGATATCAAATTTCAGTGATATAAACTTAGCGAAAGAGCAGTGTGAATTATCACTGTGCTATGGATGCCAAAAACTTTTTTTTTTAAAATCACAAACTACAGTAATAGAAATGGGGTGTTGGAAAGGGATAAGGTTAAAGTCGTGTGCATTCTTTTCAGTTATTCATATATTCTCCAAAAGCATACTTTCTGTCATGATAGTGCATGTATTGTGTTTAAAATTAAGGACTACATTCTAAAAGAGAGAAGCTCGAAAGAGTAAATAGGATTATGGTAACTCTTGAACCATATGAGAAACAGTTAAAGGAGTGAGGAATATTTAGCTTGAAGTAGAGGACTTAATAGCAGCTTTTAACATTTTGAAAAAACACTCTCACACAAATGAAGTATTGAATTTACCTGTTGGGTCCTAAGGAATAGAACTGGAACCCAGTGGGGAAACTATGGGGAGCTTGATAATGTGAAAAAGGACTGGATAAGCATTATTTGGAGATGAAATATTACTTTGTGGGAGAGGGCAGACTTGAGTTTGCTGTTCATACATGTGTTAGAATAGAGACAAGGGGTCCATTTGTGAAAAGAGTAGAGGGATCGAAGAATCAGCTGGAAGATGGAACTAGGCACCCTTTGATGTCATGGCAAATCATAGATTTTATGATAATGCTTAAGGTAGGTAAAGGGGTCCTATGCTTACCAATATATAGGTCTGATTAAGCCTTTCTAGTAAATCAAGTTATTCCAGAATGAGGTCAAAACATTTCTCATTGATAATGCAAAATGTGAATCTTCCCTTGCCATAAGTATATACGTGAGGGAGAAATGCCGAGTAATTGTTTATTTATTGATCACTGAAAACTTGTTGAAGAGAAGAAATTTTGGAATAAGTTAATAATTATTTTGTGAGCTGTAGAGGAGATTAAAGAAACTGGGTGTGGGTTCAGTGCCACGGAACACTGGTTAGACATTTAGCAAGTAAAGGCATGTCCATGCGAATCAAAGCTGGTGCTACTGAATGAAAATCTGCACACTGACTTACATCTAGAGAAGAGTTGGTAGGCAGCAGTATGCCTCCAGATGTGATTCTGTATTGAAGAAAATAGTGAAAACTGAGAATTAAATAAAATATGGCTGATGTGTGTATGTCTTTCAGGGTATTGATTTACGCTAAGTGTACCCATCGTAGTGTGACATGGGTGGCAGGTAAAGGGCTCCACTTTTCTACATGGCAGTGTATATCGTACAGGCTGGTAGGTAGAAATGCACATAGGTAGATTTTTGTGAATTGTTTTAAATTTAACTCAGAGCCAAAACAAAAGTTTTATTGTGAAGGATAAGATGATGGGATTTCTTTAGAAGACCAAACTGGTACAAATGTCTTGATTGCTTAGTTTGCCTCTACCTTAAACCTTATTTATATTATTATTTTTTGAACTTAAGAAAAATTATAGACTTACTAGTGAACATCTTTCTAAGCACTAGAACAAAATGCGAAGAATACTTTCAGAAGCAAATACAACTGAAGAGTAGATTAGAAATCCATTTGTTCTTGTATCTAAAATTGGGATCTTATTGAAATTAGCATCTGAAAGAATATTAAGAAGTGATTTTCCAAAAGAAATCACTCCATAGTTTTTTTTTTATTTATTTAGTTAAAATAAAGAATAAGAGAAGAAATTGATTGAATATGGAAATTGATCTTTAGCTCAAGTCACCCATTATGGAGCTGGATATATGTACTTTGCTGAAAGGGTGTAAATAATATTCCTATTAAGTACAAAAGACATTTATGTTTTATTTTTATTATGAAGTTTAGAATTTTGACCTCAATTTATTGTTCATCCTATGCCTAATGCAAAATGAAGTGAGCCGAAGATTCTGAAAAAGTTTACTCCAAGTTTTCACTTTCTTTAAAATACCAATCACATAGTAAAGTGAGACCATGAATATACTTGTCAGTTGTACACTGCAAAGCACCGTACTTGTGTCAGTTATCTTATGGATCTCACTCTCTTATAGATGATTATTGTAACTTTGAATGCCATCTTCAAGTTGGCATAAAAAATAAGTAACTAGATAGATGATTAAACACCTCAGCATCTCTGAGCCATCTCTGTTCAGACCGCCTGTGAATGGTTTAGTGCATAAGCAGTTATTATTTAATAACATAGATGCTACTTAAGGAAATTGAGGTATTAAAAAATGAGGGATTTTTAAACTTATTTTTAAGTCACATAATCCTTTACATTAGAGGATACATAATCAGGCAAGTAATGACAGGGACTTTCTTCCCCCCCAAGTTTTATTCCTATCTCAAAGTATGATTTAGTCCAAGGTAGTTTTTACCGACATACATTCAATATCCCAAAGATCACATTTGAGATATAAAATTTAGGGTCGTGATATTTACATTGATGAGTAAAATCATTAACTTCTTTGTAGCAAATTATCTTCTGCATTGTATATTGTCTAGAGAAGTGTAAGACAGAGTGGGATAAACTTTCAGAATATCTTTAAAAGGAGCATATGCCAATGATTTAGACTTTGAATTAATTAAAAGTGGAAAAATTACCAATTTTGTAACATAAGTGACTTATTGGTCTGATGTATTGTTTTAGCCTATGAGTGTGAAAGGAGAAGTTTATGGACTTACTTGGCAGTCCATAGCTGACTTACAGTATTTGCGTACAGTGAGATAGAGGGAGAGCATATTGAAAAGTTTCAGGAACCTCTTCTCACCAATAGCCAACAATCTGGTAATTACGTGAAAGGAAGAAAGCAATCAAAACCCTGACCAGTCATAACTGAAAAGTGTTTCACTACTCTGGTGTCATTCTAGGGGCATCCTCACAACTCTAAGCAGTAATTAATTATTATTCATAAGGTAAACCTAAGCTCCCATGTGCAGTAGACTGTTATATGAAGTATAGGATTTGTAACTTAGGAAGATTTCTGTTCATATTATGATGAGTGAAGGAGTTAGCTTTGGTTCTCCTGAAAACTTTTATGCTTTGACATTACCTTTTTGCATATGCCGAAAGCAAAAGGTCATTTGTGAACATTCTAGGAAGGAAGAATGTTACATATGCGTATAAGTTTAACAGTAGTCCCTCCCATACTTCTTTTTCATCGCTTAGCTGGCTGTTTGGATATTTACCTTTCTTCTCTGAATAGTATACTTTTATTTCTACTTTTTGATTTTCTGTTTTTGATATTATTTATTGACTTCCCACAATGGTATATAACTTTAACTGTTTTCTTCTTTCCTCTGTCACATTCTCGCATCATTTTTATCCCTTATTTCCCCAGTAGAATTGTGTTGCTTTTAATTGGATCATTATGCAATGTTATGACCATCTAAATGTTATTCACAGCTGAGCAATATAGTAAATGATTATTTTTAATTTTCTATGTAACTTTTTTTCCTTTGGAGTTCATAATTGTCTTTATATTTGTTGGCTGGATTTCTTAAATCTGTATATACTTAAAACTAATTCAGTTTTAAACTCTAGATACATAAATCACCTATCAAATAGCTGAGACATACAAAATTTCATATCAGTCTCATCTTCCTTAAGAAGTTTCTTCAGAGCCTCTTGACCTGTTCCAGTTGGGGTTTGTTGTTTTCTGTACCTGACATCGTGCTGTCATCCTGCAATCTCCATCATTCTCAGGATCTCCTTTATTTCTTAGCTGTGTTGGGATCCCCAAAGTTCTGTAACTCAAGAGTAGATCTTTTCTTAGTTAACTCATTTTTAAAGATTGCCTTATACCTGCATAGGGTTTGTGTCCTCCAAGTTGATTTTCTGTTTGTTCTGATCTCTGTATTTAGATTGGAGGCTTTCTGTAAATGTCTGGAATTTGTAGTTATCTACTTATTCTTAAGGAGTAAAGAAAAGGTGACTTAAAATTCAAAGCTGCGTGCGCCAGAGTGGGACTTGCTGACTCTGAGCTTCACTGTTGTCATCTAGCTGGGTCTTTTAGCTGGATCTTAATATCTTCTGCCTGTCTTATTGAGCTGAGCCAGTTCCTCCAGAGAAATTTGGTGAGTCTTCTGCCTGCAGTGTGAAGGTCTGTCTGCTAGTTCTGGAGTTGGGAAAGAGAGCCAGAGGGAGAGTTGGAAGTGTCTCAGTATCTATGATGCATTTCTTTAATACATTTCTTTTTAGAATGTTATTCTTCAGCAGTGTATGAAGTTCCCTCATTTAGACATACTCTGTTTTATTCTCTCCAGAAACTAAATCTTTATGTCTTTTGCTTGGGCGAAAGAGGGACCATTGCCTAGTTGAGTAGAGTCAGGTGGAGGTCTGCTGATGTGATAATTTCTTAAACAGACTTTTTATCAGTTCTAGCATCCCACCTTTTATATAAGGAAAATAAGTGCTTGACTTTTCCCCACTGCTAGCATAGGATTCTTTGCACATAGCATAGGAGTCTTTGCACAATGACTCTATTCTCACATTTGACATTTAGTTAGATATATAATTCTAAGGTGAGAATAATTTTCCTTCAGAATTTTTCAGTTTTCATTGTTTTTCTTGAGAAATCCAATGTTACTCTGATTATTAAACTTCTATATATAATTTGTATTATTTGTCCTTTGAAACTTTTCAGGTCTTTCCTTTCGCCCTAATGTTTTGTAATTTCAAGTGATATTCTATAGTGTAGGTTTGTTTTACCCAATTGTCTGGACAATTCGGTGGATTCTATAAAACTTCAAATTCTTTAGTTTGAGAAAGTTTCTTTAATTACTTTTTTGATAATTTCCTTCTGTTTTCTGGAACTCTTATTATTTGGATGTTGGATCTCTTGGACTCATCCTTTAATATTCTTAATTTTTCTTACATATTTTCCATCTCTGTTTTCTATTGAATTTTTGAATTCTGCTTGTATAGTTTTGATTTCTAAAGGCTCTTTTCTCTGAGTATTTTAAATGGCATCCTGTTCTGGTTTTATAGGTGCAGAAATTTCTTAAGTTTCTCTGGATACCGATAGTAATTTTTAAAAATTTTTATCTCTTTGCAAAGTCTATTTTCTCCATGTTGCTTTTTTCTGTTTGTGTATGCCACTATATTTGAAAGCTTTATCCAGACACAAGAACAAGAACACTAAAGTAGTCTTACATTTATTAAAGAAATCAAGGAAAACACTGGTTCCTGACTATTTTATTTTTTTCTAGCAAGTTCTACTGGGAACGAATAATTATATTCCTAGTCATAGTTTACTTCAAAGTATACGATCATTGTAAACTTTTATTTTTAAAAGAGTTCTGTTAAGGTCTTATTATATAGCATGAAACTCACCTATTTTGAGTGTGTAATACAGTGTTTTTCAGTATACATACAGCTTTGTGCAGCCATCACCACAATCTGGTTTTAGAACATTTCCATCACCAGAAAGATGCCTTGTGCCCATTTGCGGTCATTTCTTATTTCCACCCAGCCCGAGGCAGCCACCAATCTGCTTTCTGTTTTTATAGATTTGCCTTTTCATCCAAGTAGAAAGAACTTTTGAGAACCTCTTCACCTATGTCATAGCATGTGTTAATAATACTTCATTTCTTTTATTGCTGAGTAGTTAGTATCTCATTGGATATATGAACATTTGTAATATTTCCACTTTTTGGCTATTATGAATAATGCTACTATGAACATTTGCATGTAAGTCTTTGTTGGGACCTCTGTCTTCATTTCTCTTGAGTAGATAGATACCAAGAATTAGAATTGATGGATTTGATGGTAATTTATGTTTGATGGTAATTTATATTAACATCAAAGAAATGAAGTTACAGTTTCATGTACAGTGATGCAAAGACCCTCAAAAATATGTTAAGAAACCAAATATAGCAATACTTAAAATAGATAATAAATCATACTGAAGTTAGTATCTTTTGGATGCAAAGCTGGTTTAACATTAGAAAAATCGAGTAATATAATCTACCCTATTATCAGAATAGAAGGAAAAAACCATGCCATTATCTCAATTGTAGAAAAGGCATTTGATGAAATTTCACTTATGATTTAAAAATTCAGCACACTAAGACTAGTCAGGAACCTCTCCTTTAATAAAGAGTATCTACAAAAAAAGCCTATAGCAAACATACTTTGAAACTTAACATAAGAAACAAAGTAAAATACTTAACACCTCTTCAGTATTTCACAGGAGGTTCTAGCACAGGAAGCAAGGAAAAGGTATAATGTTTGGAAAGGAAGAAATAAGTGTTATTTGCAGATGATATGACTATTTTTGTAGAAGACTCAATAACTTATGGATAATAATAAAGTTTCTGGACACAAAGTTAGTAAACAAAATCATTTACTACATTTGTTTTCCCAGTGAGTTAGAAAATGTATTTTAAAAAACATAATTTGTAAAAACATGAAAAAATAAACCTTGACAAAAGATGTGTAAGATATAGCTGGAGAAAATTATGGAACTTTACTGGAAAACATTAAAGAGGACTTAAGTTGACTGTCAATTTTATGTAAAGGTCAGGTGGTGAAGAGTGACCCTCCTGAAGAGGGTGTGAGGGAAACCACTTCTTGAAAATCTAGTTTGTTCTCATGTTAGTGATTCCTTTCCTTGAGTCTGCTAAGTCAGGTATCACTTAATCAACATATTCTTGCTACCATCTCATGTCTTATTTTCTTTGTTGGTTTGTGCAGTTTTTAAAAACAATGCCTGTATTAATGTTTTTACAGAGATTTTCAAGGGAAGAGAAGTAAATGTATGTGCTCAACCAGTAGACTTTAATAGAAAGTACTGGCCTATGTTTTAAAGCCATCATTCTGGCTGCTGAGTTGAGAACAGATTTCAGACTGGGCAGGAGTAAAGGCGGTACGAGTTATTAAGACAGTTGAAATGATCCAGATGAAATGGTTGAGGTTTAGGCCAGGAACCCAGGATTTACAAGTGCCTTGGGTCGGACTGTCCCTTTCTTAGAATTCATATAATCTTTGATTAGAGTGAAAATGTAGTCCTAGAATTCTTTATATTCTTGGCAAAACCTTTACCCTTCCCAGTTTCCAACCATTCACCACTACCTACTTTGAAACCATCATTAGCTTTTTTTCCTTGTTTAAACCAGTTACCACAAGAATTCTATGACTCCCTAATTCCTCCAGGGCTCCATGGACACTGAGGCAGTTTGTGCCTGTATCCTAACCCTTCAGCAGTCTGTCCACATTTATTGTTCTGTTTCTGTAGCTTTTATCACCATTTGAGACAATATATTTTTCTGTCTACCTCATTAGAGTATAAGCTCCATGAAGACAAATTTTTGACTATTTTTATTGCATATTTCAAGCACTTAGAACAATGCCTGGCACATAATGATTGCTCAATAAAAATGTGTTGAATAAATGAAGGAAAACAGTGATACCAAATGGAGAGTGGTGGTATCCTAGAAACAGTTGGAAGGTTGAGACTACTGAATTTGTTGATGGCTTGGGTGTGAGACGAGTAAGAGAGAGCATAGTCAAAGATGGCTTCTAGATTTTGGCAAAACAGGTGGATGACTAGAGTTGTCATTTCTTGAGACAGGGAAACTACAGGAGGAGCAAATTATGGTGTAATTGTATTCTTCTTAGGTAACAAGTTTAAAAGTCACTGAAAAGAGGTTCTCAAAAGTTCTTTCTACTTGGTTTTAACATTTGGTTTTTGGAGACTACTCACCATATTGACTTTTATAATGTTTTCTCAGGTCATGCGCATTGTGGATAATGTCCGTCCTGATCGACAGACAGTTATGTTTTCAGCTACTTTTCCCAGAGCTATGGAGGCTTTGGCTCGCAGAATCCTGAGTAAACCCATTGAAGTGCAGGTTGGAGGCAGGAGTGTGGTTTGCTCGGATGTGGAGCAACAAGTGGTGGGTACAGTCCTTAGGAAATCCCCAGTTCCCTGGATGCTTAAGCAGTATGTGATCCTTTTGGGATCATTGTTTGTGATGTAGGTAGATAATTTCTAAAATTAAATAGCATACATCGACTCTAGTCTTTAATGTTTTACCAGATACACTTGAATATGCTAGTCCATGGAACTGACTGTCTAAAATGCTCTTTCAATTACACCCACCATAAGTGATGGGCTGGTAGATAGAAATGTCCATAAGCTATCATATTCTTTGGTTAATAGGATGTAAAGTTAAGAGGCAGAGAGGACAGTTGATCATTTACAAGCCTCTTACTCTGAAAGTTACAAAATTTTTCTTGTCTTATTGGTTTACTAATTAAAATCAATATATATTTTTTTGCTCTTTCCTAATGATATAGCAAGGTGCTATTATTTATCCATTTGCCACAAATAAAATGAATATTTTTGTTCAAGAGATGTATTTGTTTTTATTCCATTAACTTGGTGCAATTTGGTGTTTTCAGATTGTGATTGAAGAAGAAAAGAAATTCTTGAAGTTACTTGAGCTTCTGGGCCATTATCAAGAATCAGGATCTGTCATTATATTTGTGGATAAGCAGGAACATGCCGATGGTCTCTTGAAAGATTTAATGAGAGCATCTTATCCTTGCATGTCTCTTCACGGAGGTAGTATTTAATACAATTTCTGTTTAGTACTTAACTTGACCAAGTAGTGTGCTGTGTTCAGGATGATACTATTTACTTTCTACTCTTAATTTAGAACTAAAATTTATATCATCTAAGTTTTAATTCACAGAAGCTCTGTGGGGGTAAGTATTATTAGAAATAAAGAAAACAAAAAAACAATACATTGGTTTGACCAAATTCCATGGCCATTAATTAGCTAAGGAAGAATTGAACTTAAAATTTTCTGATTCATATTATATTCTTTTCCATTGTATCCTTGTTACCTAGAGATTTTTATGATTCACATTAGAGCTTTAATAAAAAATTTTAAATAACATTTTAATTTCTTTGTAACATCACCATTATATGTATGTGGGAGTTTTGTTTTATTTTTAAACAAGGGCATTAACTTAGTTGGACCCATATTCTAAACTCAGTCTTTGTAATGGACAAAATCTGAAATCTCTTAATTTTTGTTAGCTGTAGCTGGGGTGCTTGGATTCTGTCTCATGCATATGTAGTTTAGGGGTCAGATACTTGGGCAGCATTTTTACACATAATTGAGTGTGCCCACTCTGTTCTTTCTGGGATTTATTCCCTCTTTTCTGGTCCTGAGTTTGTTTTGAAATCTTTCTTCTGTTTCTTGTCAGTAAGACTGTTTCTACTCAAGTTTTGACTTCCCTACCTGTGCTGGCCAGGGCCTGCCCTACTCTCCGTCAAAACAAAGTTTAAAATAAATAATAACATTCTGTAACCTCAACCAGTATCATTACATTTTTCCAAGTATCAACGCCCAGTTTCTACCTGCTTTTAGTCACTCTCTAGTGCCTTTAGATAGTTGTCCTATATATTTTGTCCAGAATTTATAGTTATTATCTGTAGGAGAGTTGGTCCAATAAGAGTTTCTGCTACATTAGTGGAAATGTGTGTTTTTTATATAAATGAGGAAATGTTCTCTCATAATCCCCTGTCTGTACTTTTCTCTCTTAGGTCAGAATTGCATTACATGCTTATGCCTAAATCATTCATAGGCAAGAGGAATGATCAATGGTTTTATGTGCTGGGATCCCTGAGGGTCTCTGACATTTTCAGGGGGTTCACGAAGTCAAAAGTATTTCTGTAATAACCCCAACATGTTATTCTCCTTTTTTAAAAAATTTGTTTGTTTGTTTATTTTTTAGGCGAGGCAACCCTTGGTTGAACTCATAGATTGCAAAGACCTTGTCAGCTTACAATCCCTTCTTTTTTTTTATTTTTTATACCTACAGCACCTGGTCATCTTAGGTGGTTTCTCATCCAAGTACTAACCAGGCCCGACCCTGCTTAGCTTCTGAGATCAGATGGAATCGGGCTTCTTCAGGGTAGCATGGCTGTAGATGTTATTTTCCTTTTTAACTCTCATCTCATGAGTGTTTAGTTTTCTAGAGGCTGCGTGGCAATAGTGAAACATTGAATGCAGAAGATAGGAGACTCCAACTACTATTAAGCCAGACGTTAAAGAAATTTGCAAAATTATAAAACAATTCCATGCTTCTAATAAATTATTTTATTGTTTGGGAAAGTTATTTTTCACAAAAACTTTTAACAAGTAATTGCTTTATTGTTATTTTTAAATACGTTAATAAGTATTTTAAAATGTCCTCAGTTCTAGTTTCCAATACATTAAATATTGATAGAGATGAACTATAATAAACTAAAGCTCCCTAGGTCTGTTCCTCATTAATTTATTTAAGAGTGTAGAGCTGGCCTGAGTGCTGAGAGTTTGAGAAGGATTGGTTTACACTAATCATAATTCACCTCATAAGACAGAATTAGGTTCATCTCCGGTTTGGTATATGTAGCTGTGTGTTGGATGGTTATGTGAACAAAATTGAGGTTACATTAAAAAGGAATAGGCTTAATGGTTGCTTCAGTTAGCATATTATATTCAGTTCCATGGAATGAAATATGTGCAGTTGGGTTAGTAGTCAGGATACCTCAGGCTAAAGTAAAAGTTTTGGTATGTTTTAATTATAAGGTTAGATGTATATTGATACTGATTCCATAAATTTTTCTTATGAGATTTTTGGGTACTAGGATTTTTGTATCCTAGTTTTCTTTGACATAAGATCCAAGTACTTTGTTTAATTCAGTCTTTGAAGAGTTTATTTCAAATTTTAGATAATACTAAAAATTGATATTAATATATACATGCTAAATATTCTGTGTATGTTAAACTTAGGTTTTATATGAAATCTTAGAATATCTCCTGCAAAAATGAGTTTCAGGGTTTGAGAATTACTAGAGATTCCTAGATATCCCATTATCAAATATATTTGTAGCCTGGGCATCTTGTAATAGAACATTTTGGCATTTTATGCTCTGCTTTGTCACTCAGTCTAAGGCTCTTTGGGTAATATATTTGAGAGATCCAATTAGGTATATTTAACCATTGTACCTCAAACTTTAGTATGCATGTGTAATCACCTAAGGATCTTGTTAAAATGCAGAATCTGATTTAGTAGTTTGGGTAGGGTCTGAAATTCTGCATTTCTAATAGGCTCCCATATGATGCTGCTTCTGGTCCTTGGACAAAACTGAGTAGTAAGGCTCTAAATAACCTACAGAAGAAGGAGGAAGTTCTGAATCCTACCAGTATAGTCTGAAATGTGCCTGCCTTTTCTTCCGTTGCTCCTGAAACAGGTTTAGGTTAGTGATTCTAAGATTGAGCTTCTGCAGTTATAAGCCTTATATATAAGAAAGGGGACAGTCAATCCATAGATCTGGAAGGTTCATAAATGAGTTAATAGCAGTAACCTTTGATATTGCCATTAAATTTCCTTAGTATTTTATTTTCTATATTGTAATTGTTGGCTGTGTAGTCAGTATAAGTTGGATTTGTTCTTTACTCAGTTTTCCACTTCTTTCTCTGAATGTCAGAGGAAGTGGAGAGTTTAGTTTGAATATGTGGTTTTACAACTCTTAGTTTAATTTACTTATGTTTAATTTACAGGTATTGATCAATATGACAGAGATAGCATCATAAATGACTTTAAGAATGGGACCTGCAAACTTCTCGTGGCCACCTCTGTTGCTGCCCGAGGTCTAGATGTGAAACATCTGATTCTTGTAGTAAATTACAGCTGCCCCAACCATTATGAAGATTATGTGCACAGAGCAGGACGGACTGGAAGAGCAGGCAACAAAGTAAAAAGAACTTTTTAATAAGTTGATTTCTATAAGTGTTTTTTTAGTATTTTAAGGAGTAGATAATAGGAGTTATGGGGACATTTTGAAAATCTCAATCATCAGACTATGGTTGAGGTTCAACTATAGTTGAGGTTCATCATTTATATACATATACATGTATAAATGTCGTTAAAATTATTAGATACCTAGCTGTTCTCTATGGGCAGATGGTGTTAACCGTTTGTGTTTTAGGTTTTTTTCTTGTCTACAAATTTCTATATATACCCATGGATCTTTCACTGCTTTTAAAAATATATGAGATCATAAAATACACTCATACCTGTTTCCCTGCAATACATATATATATATATATATATATATATATATATATATATATATATATAAAACTTGTTTTTTTGACTGATGTATTCTGATAAGTATATAGGTCTAATTATTTTTGAATACCACAGAATATTCTGTTGTTGGAAACATTGATGATATACTTGATATTCCAACCCTAGACATTTCTGCATATTGAAGCAATAATAATGTTAATAGTAATAGGTTATATTTATGGAGTACTGATTAAGTGCCAGACACAGATGTGCTTTGCATATTTTATTTCATTTCATCCTTATCTTCTCTTTGAGGTGGATGATATTACTTCCCATTTAATAGATGAGAAATGTTGAGGCACATAGAAGTTAATTGCCCAAGGTTACACAGCTAATAAGTAGTGATGGTATTTATTCTTTTAACTTGAGTTACTCTGTGATTTGGGAAACTTTTTGTGTAAAGGGCCTGGTAGTGAAAATTGTAGCCTTTTGGGGCCACATATGCTGTCTGTCATGTACACGTGTGTGTGTGTACATGTGTACACAACCTTAAAAATAACATAATACCATTCTTAGCTCATGGGCAGTACAGAAGCAGACGATGTGTCAAGTCTAGTGACCGGATATTTCTGAAATAAAATATTAAACCATGTTTTAAATTTTATAACAGTTCAGTGGTGGGGGCACAGTATTTTGTGAATATGGCAATCTGATTGTGGTTTGCTATTCCTATACTTCTAACTCCAGTCTTTCTTGTCTGAACCAAAAAGATACTGGTGACACACGAAGCCTTAGGCTTTAGAGAATCCCAGGGAGGTAACATGGCTGACTTCATTTTGCCAAGACTGTTACAGAAATAAATAAATATATAAAACAACTCACTTTTGTATATAAAAACATTATATATGTATACATATGTACATATATATGATTTTATATCTTTTATTGGTCCTGAAAAAAATATCGGAAGCTACATTTTAAGAAGTTGATAATGGGTTAGCTGGTGTAGAGTAGTGGTGCAGTAGGTAGTGGAGGAAGGAAATGGAAGCAAAAAAGGAAAAGATAAAAATACTATATTAAACAATACATATGACAGTGCAATTGTGCATTTATGTAAAATCACATATAGTTCTACTTATGTATAAGAAATTAGACATTTTCTGGTTTTGCTTATTTCATTTTTAAATATTAAACTTAGATATTTCTCTTTGAACCATTGAAGAATTTAGTAGGACTCTTACGGTTTTTTAAAATTCTTTAGTAATGGAGTCAGTCTTAAGAGGATTTATTGGGTGGTTTTGATTTTATCTTATTTGTGATCTAAGATTCATCTTGTTAATGTCTAAGAGTTCCACTTTTTCATCATTCATTAGGGTTATGCATATACTTTTATCACAGAAGATCAAGCTCGTTATGCTGGTGATATCATTAAAGCTCTTGAGTTGTCAGGGACTACAGTGCCTCCTGATCTAGAGAAACTGTGGAGTGACTTCAAAGATCAACAGAAAGCTGTGAGTTTTTTAACTCCCATTTTTATGCAGATTTTTAATGTGTTCTAAACGTTGAATATTTAATAATTATAAATCTTGAAAGGATTATTTCCAATTATCTCTTTAGAGAGGGAGAGAAAAGGAGTGAAAACAAAATCCTTCCTTTTAACTTAGTATTTTGAGTAGTAGTCTATGTAGAATTTTTATTTTTTTCTCACATTTGATGAAGTGTTTCTGTTACATTGGCATACACCACGTTGGAAAATATTTAATTGCCATAAATTCCTGAACATTAAAGTTTTTACTATGAAATAAACTTTTTTTTTTTTTCCTTGAAAGGAAGGGAAAATAATTAAAAAAAGTAGTGGGTTCTCTGGTAAGGGATTCAAGTTTGATGAAACAGAGCAAGCCTTGGCTAATGAGAGGAAGAAGTTACAAAAAGCAGCTCTCGGTCTGCAAGATTCAGATGATGAGGATGCTGCAGTCGATGTAAGTATTGTTGTTCTGAGCCTCATTTTTGCCAATTGAAGTAGTTGTTCCTTTTGTACTGGAGTTTTTACCTTATGCTTGTTTCAATGGCCAGTTAGTGGAAACCTTGGTGTGTACACTTCCCAACTTTTTTCTATATTTATACATATATTCACATGTGCCTGTATTTATGTATTTTTTCAAAAATGAGATCATAATGCTTTATAACCTTCAGCAGTAGTTGCAATCTTCGCATTTCAGTACAGTATTCTTAATGGCTATGTAATATTTCATTATATGGCTGTTCTACCATTTAATAAATCAAACCCTTATTTTGGAATACATGGATCGTTTCTATATATTTACTATTTGGAATATACTGTACTTATAAACTATACTTCCTTTCTCATTCTTGCACATTTTGTTTTGTACATTCATTAGATCTAGTCTTGAGGGTGAGTGTAGAAAAGGAATCGCTAGGCCAAAAGGTATATCTAATTTGGTCTTAAAACGTTGTCAGATTGTCCTTCAATAAAGTGAGTATACCAATTTGCACTCACTGTAGTGCATATAAGAGTGCCTGGCTCCTTGTACCTTTAACAGCATTGGTACTAATGTTGTTTTTATCTTTGTAAATTTAATCGTTATAGAATATCCTTATTAATAATAATAGTCAACATTTATTGAGTGCTTCTAAGTACCATGCACTGTGCCAAGTACTTTTTTATAGGGATTATTTTATTCCTTACAGCTATTCCATTCTTACTTCAGAGTCCATGTTCTTTGCTTGTGAAATCATTTGTGAGCCATTGAAGAGGGATCCTGAGGACTTAGCAAGTTGAAGGTTTCACAGTGTTCTATGGAACCTCCCCCCGCCCAAAAGCTTGAGCTTTAGAAAAAGATGTTTTCATTATAAAATAATTTTGGGAAATCTTCCTAGTATATACCACTAGTAGTGATATTAACGTATGAAAGGATGTGAAAAGTCCTTAATTAAAGAAGCTTGTTTAAGTTTGTTTAACCCAGAAATCCTCTAACATATTTGATTTTTGATCATAAAACATTTTTTTGACATACCGTATTAAGTTTTAGCTTAGAACACAATTTTGGAAATCGAGAATTCAAGCTGATTTTGTTATTTGAGGAAACTGAGGCCCAGGAAAAGTATTTGGTCCATGACTACACACTAGTCATTAAATACAGCTAGGACCAGAACCCAGGTCTCCTATTAAGCCTGGGCCATTTCTTTCTGGTATACCAGACTGGTTTAAAATTCAGTTAAGTCAGTGTTTTAGTTATTTGTTATGGTGTAACAAATCAATCCAAAGCTCAGTAGGTTAAAACAATAACATTTATTAACATTTATTATCTCATAGTTCCCAAAGATCAGGAAATCAGGAGCAGTTTAGCCAGGTGTTTCTGCCTCAGGGTCCCATAAGACTGCAGTCATCTGAAGGCTTGACTGATGCAGAACTCTCTTCCTCTAAGATGGTTCACTCACTTTGATGTTAGCAGCATGCTTCTCTTCTTTACTGCTCTGTTTGCTGTCCTGACAACATAGCGGCAGCCTTCCCCCAGAATGAATGATCTGAGAGAGCAAAGAGGAAGACTTTGTGCCTTTTATGAGTGGTCTCTGAAGTCACACCAGCACTTCTGTTTTATTCTGTCTGTTAGAAGTAAGTCACCTAGTCCAGCCCACTCTCAAGGACAGGCTTTACCTCTTGAAGGGAAAAGAACATTTTTTAAAATATCACAGTAAGATATGAAATATGTTTGTTGTTTCTCTGGTTGTTAAAATAATACATAATTTTGGTAAAAAAAAAAAAATTAGAACAAAACAGAAGTAAATAAAGTCAAAAGTAAAGTTACCCCCATCAACTAACACCACACACATTCCCCATTCCTGATTTTATGCATTATTTTGTTTTGGATTTTAATGCTATGTATGCTGTTTTAAACAGTTTTACTTAGTTAAATGTTAAGTTTAAAAATAGTTGATAACTAAAACCCCTAATTTAGATAACAAATGTTTTAAAAAGAAGCTAAGTTGATTGTTTCTATTTCAGTAAAAGGGCTTTCAGAATTAACCTAATTAATTTTAAACCCTGAACAGAATTTCCTCTGCATTTGAGATTTAGAAGATAAGGGCTTATTAGCCTAATTTGAGTATATGAAGGGGTTTGCATCTCTTTAGTTGGCAGTGTCAATCATTGTTGGCCAGAAGGCATCTTTAAAAGGAAATGCAAATAGTTTACGAGGTAGATGTGACAAAGCTAAGGATTACAGTCCCGGTAGGACTCATGTGATTCCTGGAGAGCAGAGGCTTTCAGCATTGCTCTTGCTTTGATGGTGAAACCAGCCTTTCTTTTTTTTCTTTCTTGGTTCAAAGGAATAAAGCAAGTAAAGTCATCTTTTTCAATTTTCTTATCCAGTTTTTTAGGCAAATCCAATTGCATTTTAGGAGTTGGGGAGAATTTTGGGAGCCTTGTCTTAGGAACTTTTTGTACCATTCACCCTAAGAATCGATGACTATATTTTAATTTTTTTTAATTGTCCACTGGCCTTGAGTTATTGACCTTCCAGCCTCTTTCATTGCAGTACGATATGTCCTCAGGGCCTGAGCTCTGGAGCGTCCTAGCTGCACCATATTGGCTGCTCTGTCTTGTTAGCATACGTTAGCATACGTTCTTCATTTGATGAACAGGGATGTATTTTCTGGACCATACAGGAATCTGCATAAGTGGTTTATGCAGCACCGTATCTCTGTTTTCTCTTTTTTCACCATAGACAACTGATTTTCAAAAATGAAACATGTCGCCCTTAATGAACAGCTGGTATATTTTCTTATTAATCTGTATGGTTGAATTAAATGTAACTGTCTGATTTTAGATTTTTGGTAGGAATATTCTTTATTAGTTTCTTAGATATACCTAAATTGGTATTTTTAATACCCTTTTTTTTCTTGTTTAGATTGATGAGCAAATTGAAAGCATGTTTAACTCAAAGAAGAGAGTAAAGGATATGGCTGCTCCTGGAACATCCAGTGTTCCTGCTCCAACTGCAGGAAATGCTGAGAAATTAGAAATTGCTAAGAGATTGGCTCTTAGAATCAATGCTCAGAAGAATTTGGGCATTGAGTCCCAGGTATTAAGTAATTTGTTCTGAGTTTTAGTCAATACTTTCTGTAAGTTCTTTGATTTAAATGCTTTTCAGGAATTATGTTGGCAGAAGTGAATAACAAGTTCACTAGATGTTGAGTTAGTGAGAGTTTAACATTATTGTGAATACAGAATTCCTTGATCATTGCATTTGGATGATTTCTTTAGTGTGGTTAACAGGTGTTAATGCCCACTCTGGAAGCCTGACTTTTTAGCATGTCAGGCATGGAGAGTTTTATAAAGTACTATTTTGATTGCTCTTACCATAATTTTAAAGAAATAACTCTTTTTCTCTCTTGATCTGCTTTTATTGGGTGGCTTATTGAGCATACAAACGTTCCTTGGAAGTACAAACGCCCGGTTACGTGCCTGAAACTAACATGATTTTAAACAGAAAAATATGTTTTTCTGTTATCCTTTTCTTCAGAGCGTTTTTTTTTTGTTGTTGTTTTAATAACTAAGGGTAAATTTTCATAGCATTTCCAAAGAATAGCTCACTATTTTTAAGATTTTTAGAGTTTAGGGATCTGCAGGGACCTCCAGTAGGCTGTGTAGGTTGAGATCTGTAACACCTAAGCTGGGCTGACCAAGTCACAGGCTAGTGGACTAATTGAGTGAGGCACCCACAACCAGGGCTTGGAGCCTCAGATCTCTGCATCTGTTTTGTTTAGCGAGTGAGTTATCATGAAGTGTTTACCAAAGCCTATGCTGAGAACAGGGATTCTAGTACCTAACCTAATATTCTCTGGGGTTAATATTGCTAATAACTTTTATTGGGGAAATCAAATAGCTGTAACTTTTCACTGTTGGAAAAACTTGAGGTATGAGTCATGTGTTACCCATGGAAGAATTCTGTCCATGTTAGACATACAGTAAAGCATGTAAATGATTTTAGAAATATTATACTATATTTGATATTGAGTTACCTAATTATCTATGATCCAGTAGAACTTTTAATATAGAATTGAATGTTCTTTAATTTTCTCACCCAAGTAAGAGAGACATGTCAGACTATCAGTTATAAATATATACTAAATTGCACATATGCTAGGACTCTACATTAGAAAGATGCTTTTAGTTAGTGGTCTTCGAGAGAATAATTTGTGGTGGGGTCCTTGATGTTGTCTCTGCCCTCATTTGAGATTTGACTGTAGGTTTTCTTTAACTGCAGGATGTAATGCAACAGGCCACCAATGCAATTCTCAGAGGAGGTACCATCCTGGCTCCCACTGTATCTGCAAAAACCATTGCAGAGCAACTTGCTGAAAAGATCAATGCCAAGCTCAATTATGTGCCTTTGGAGAAACAAGAAGAAGAAAGACAGGATGGTGGACAGAATGAATCTTTTAAGAGATATGAGGAAGAATTAGAGATCAATGACTTCCCACAGGCAAGTAATAGTTTAAACTTTTTTTATTTTGGAGTAAAAATTCTTCTTTGTGAGTTAAAACCCAAGAACATTTTAAATAGATACTTCACTTTTTATCTGGATGAGGGAGACAACAATAGAAATTCCATTTTTACGAAAATGGTCTAGGTACATTAGAATCTAAGTGAATTTATGATGAAGGTGTTATCATCTTAATATTGACCGTAATATGCCTTAGACAATCTATTCTTTCTCAGTACACCAGGTTTTTTTTAACCCTGTTATGAAGTGATTCTCTCTCTCCTCTTCCCTTCCTCGCCCCCACCTTTCTTTTATAGACTGCTAGGTGGAAAGTTACCTCTAAGGAAGCTCTGCAGAGGATCAGTGAATATTCTGAAGCCGCAATTACTATCAGAGGAACATACTTCCCACCAGGCAAAGAACCCAAGGAAGGAGAGAGGAAAATTTACTTGGCAATTGAAAGTACGTACTGTTGATTCTGTTTCAAGGTTGTTATGTCTTTTATAGCTAAAGAATGTGAGGCCAGTGCTAGAGAGTACTGAAAGTAAGGAATGCCTATAAAAAGTTGTTTCATATATTATTTGAGGTCTTTATTTAGAAGTTTAGTACATGTACAGGTGAATGATCTTTGTTTGGGACTTTCAGTTTTGACAGTTCAGTCAAATTCAAAAGTCACTATAAAAGAAAAGAACTTTTAAGGATTTATCTGTTTATGCTTCTAGTAAGTAGAACATTCTGGCTAAAGTTTAGGTTAGAAAGTAAATCAACTATGTTAATAGTCCACTTAATGAATGTTTAAACAAATATTACCTCTGAAATTATTCCCATAAAAGTTCATGCATACCTATTAAATATATTATGTTAATTAAAAAATCATATGAAAAAGTTCACGCATACCTTTAAAAAAATAACTATAAACAACATAACTCAAAGGATATAAGTAATGCATTATCTAAGAGTGATGTGGTTTGCTTTTTAACCTTCATACATTCATGAATGAGTTCAAAAGACAGTTTCCATTTTGATATATTTTCCTAATGTATTATTCCACTGCATAGTAGAATAAGCCACTTCCCTTCATTTATATTTAACCTGAACATCTTCATAAGACTTTTTAAGTGTAGACCAGCCAGATCCACTTCATCTATTTAATGAACTAAATAATTGTTGAATACTATTGTTGCAGCTGTGGAGAAATTTCCTCCATGTGTCATATAACCCTAGAGTCTGCATACTCACTACTTAAATGGCTTAGATGGCTGCAAAGGACCTGCTCCCAAACCTTGTATAATTTCAGACACCAGTCTAGTACTTTGAATCATACATATCACTTCTAACAAGGAAGCCTTACCTGATCCTACTTCACTACTCTGTAGCTCTTTCCCTGCTTTGTTTTTCTTCATAGTACTCATGACATGGACATTATATCTTTACTTGTTGTGTCTTCCTTCCTAGAATGCAGTGACTCTGAATGCAGTGGCTGTTACCTGCTGTATTTCCAGTGGTAGACACTTGATAAATTTTCTGAATAACGCATCTTATTAAGCTCTATAGCTTCTTCAGGACACAAAATATTTGTCAGGCATATCCATCTGATTTCTCTAAAGCAGCCACTGTCCAATAGAACTCACTGTGATGGCTGTGGAACACTTGAAACATGGCCATTGTGACTGAGAAATTTTAAATTATTTAAATTTTATAAATTTAAATTAACAACATGGCTGGTAGCTACTCTATTAGATAGCTCAGCTCTAAAATTTGTTGTTGGAAAGATCAGTGGAAGATGATTTAGATCCACTGAAAGAACTTTCTAAAAAAGGTGTCACTAGTTAACTTTTTCTTGTTATATTTTGGTAGATCTTTTGATTTTTGTGAAGATTTTATAATTTTAGGTAAGCTTCATAGTAAAATAAAGATAAACTAAAATGATTTAATTATGTTAGGTATTATTTTTAGAGTTTGATTCTTTTCTGGCCAAAACAGACAGAATTTCACAGAAAATAAATTAGTACTGTGCCTATTTAAGTCACTTTCCTTTTAATCAGTGACCTCTAATTGTTTTTATGTGGCTTCTTTATAAAGACTACAACAAGAGAAACACATGTTCAGTATGCATCCCATTTACCTCTAAACAGAAATTGTTTCCTGGCCAAAAATGCCTGATGGGGTCAAAGTTAAAACACTGAAAAGTTCTGTTACCAAGATTAAGCCTTTTTTTTTTTTTTAATAAGTGTTTGCCTGGTTTCTGTAAACTTTTGATTAGTTTTCAGAGTTCCGATAAAGTTGATTTTAATAGTTTTTCCAAGTTTATTTGCTGCTTTTGTAGAGGAACAGGCTTTTGGAGTTCCCTGCTCTGCCATTTTCACCAGTGTCACTCTCACTATAGGGCTTTTTAAAATTAATAATGATGAATTGTGGCCAACACAGAACTCAGATGCAGCCTTTATATTTTCCATGTTATTGCCATTCTACCATTATTGTAAAATAAGATTCATACATGTTTTTAAATGGTATATAAAGGATGAGGGTCCAGAACTAGGCAAATTGCATTTTTTTGTTTGTGATTGTGACTGAGAAACTGACTCATCTATTTCAAGTCAGGTTTTTAAATGGTACCCTTTTATGTATCCTGAAAGACTTTTCGTCTGCTAGTGACTCAGTGTGTTTCTAAATCACGTGAGACTGTTCCTTATTTCGTAGTGATAGGGGAGTTGTTGGGATCCAGATTTTTAAGGAGAGAAAGTTACGCTGACATCTTTCTGCACTTGGAATTGGACAGGTGTCCCTTACTACTTTGTTCATGAGGCCATACAGGGTGGAGACACAATGTCATCCAGTGGAATCTGATGATAAAATTTTTTTTATAGAGGCAGCATTTAGCCTCAGCTTGAATATCATGAGTATCATTTAAGCAAAACCAGTATTTTAAATGTCTACCTTATAAAGAGCTAAAGCAGAGACATGACTGCTCTGAAAAGGGATCCTCTATGTAGTTTATTAATTTAAAAGTAATTATGCTTGTTTAGTATAGTATAATATATCAAAGTTTAGTTTACATGTAATTTTATCAGAATACACCTCCTATACTCTCAAGTGAATTGAGAAATCCACAGCTCCTATTGACTTTTCTGTCCACCTAGAGTGGTTCTGGTCACTTCTTTTCACTGTCAACTTGTACTCAGGAAATAATGCCTAGTTTTTATAATCTAAATAAGCTTACCCCCCTCCCAGTGAAAAATGAATGTTAAATTCTAGAGACTTGTCAAAAATGAATCTTAAATTCTAGAGACTAAATAAGAGCTGGAGATTGATAATTAAAATGATCTAAATCTTTGAAAAATTTTCATAGATGAGTAGATTTTAAAGAGTCTTTTAGTTTTTTAAACTCCAACAGAATCAACTGAACACTAATAGGATGAAAACAGGTGTTGCAAGGAGTCTAGTGTCATCTGTTTCTAGTTCTATAATTGGAGGGACCCCACTGCCTGGCTCCTTGGAGGCTCTGTATGGCTCAGCAGCTCCAGGCCTCCCACCAGGCAGCGGGAAGGAGAACAGGAAGGACTTACGTGCTTAGCCACCCTGTATAATTTATAGCCTGTTTTGTGACTCTCTTTTTACTAGTGGAGAATCCCTTAAAAGCAGCCAGAGTTGTTTTAGGACCAATGAAAGGAAATGCCTCTTTTTCATGGCAGCTTATAAACATATGTAATCTATTACCTAAAGAAGCTGTGTTAAGTCAGAAATTTAAACTAGTCCAAATGGTCAGGGTCTAACTAAAGTAGAAAAATCACTCTTTCATTTAGATCTAGGTGAGAGTGTCATTTTTCTTTTTAAAATAGCACGGAATTATCAACAAACTTCAGTTTATGCCAGGTAGCATATTTTCCTCCTGAATTTCATTTTGGTTGTAATTTTCATTCTGGCTTGGCTCTTGATTCTACCCTTGTTTCACTCTCATCCACCTCTCTTCCCTTCCAGCGCCCCCATTTAAAAACGTTTTCGTTGGTGGCTATGACTTCACAACCATACTCAAGGCCCTTTCCTTCCTATTGTTAAACTGTTTCTTCTCCCTCTTCCTCTTCTTCTTTCCTCCCCTCTCCTTCCCCATTCTCTCCTCCACCCCTCCTTTCCTCTCTCTGGGGTCAAGAAGGTTATTCACATCTAATAAGGGGGAAATTTTTCACATTTCTTGCGCATTGTTTTCCTCATTTGGTTTTCTATATAGAATGATTAAAAGGTAGTTCTTTACATTGCAACCCTAGTTCTCCTTTTATTCTCTGACATTCCACTCCCAGTCCTTAATCTTTAGTCCACTTCTTTGGTCTAGCTCTTTTCCTCTTAGTGTGCGCTATGCTACCTCTCTAGACTTACCTACTCCCTAGCATTGTCCCCTGGCTTCAGATCCCTCCACATGTTCCCTGATGGCTCTCTAAAATCTGTCTCTCCTGAACTTGTTTCGTATTTCCATTGGCCTTACTCACCTTTCCAACTATATGTCCCATGAGCACCTCAATTATAGTGATCTCAGAATTGAGTTTCACCCACCATCACTGCTGATAACACCTGTTCTTCCTTTTGGGTTCATAATCTTTATTACATCGTACTTTACTTGCTACTCAGCTCTTAGCATCTTACTTTGTACCTCTTCTTCACTGTTCATATCTAGTCAGAAAAAAGTATTTTGTCCATTCTACCTAAAAAATGTGTTTTTGTGGTGGTGTGAACACAGTCCTGTGAGAGCAATGAAGAAAAAATACTTAACTGCTGAGGAAAGCTTCTTAGAAGTGATATTAAAAGTTATTCTGGTAGACTACTTCATCGCCACTCATTCTGTTGTAATATCTTTACAAGTTCTTTTTTCTAGTAGTCTACAAGGTTATAAAGAGCATAAATGAGTTTTTTGTATAACGAATCTCTCACGATACATGATGTGTACTTAACTTTTTCTTGAATTAATAACCGTATGAATGAATGTTTCTGTAACTGTGTGAATGCCTGTCTCTTCCACTTTGCTATCTGGCTATGTCCTTACATATTCTGTTTTCCAACTATGGTATATTACTTTTACGCTTCAGTAATTAAGCATGCCTTTCTTAATCTATACCATTGTACATGTGGTTCCCTTTGCAAAATACCCTCTATGTCATCTCTTCTCCTTCAGCTTGGCTAGTCCTCCATTCATATTTAAGACTGCTCAGATGACAGCTTTCTGAAACATTTGTTAAATAAATGAACCAAGGAAGTTATATTTCCCTTGAAATTTTTCCTATTCTCTTGGACAAATTGCTGATCTTTTCTTTATACTTTTTAGTCAACATAAAAGAACCATTAATACTACATGTAATATGACGTCACTTGCTACATTTGAAACTCTAAAAGTAATGAGAATAATAAGTAGCCATTATATAATGTGGACGATGTTCCACCAGGTATTGAAAGGCTATCTTGGCAGGCAGTACAGTATTCTGGAAAGTCACCTATAGTATTCTTGTTGGACCTCCTTGACATGGATAAACATCCAGTGTAATTCTAGTAATATGAATAATGTTTTCCCCTTGCTCACTAGGTGCCAATGAATTGGCTGTACAGAAAGCAAAGGCAGAAATCACCAGGCTCATAAAAGAAGAACTGATCCGCCTGGTGAGTAAAAACCTCAAGGACTTATTTGTTTTAGTAAATGTTTTATTAGGCTATAATGTAAATATAGAAAAGTACACAAATCATAAACATAGCTCACATTTTCACAAAGTAAGAAGCACACTGATGTTATCACTATTTTTTCATGGCTGTGTAGTATTTAATTATGTGACTATACCACAATTAATTTATATGTTGGACTTTGGGGTTATTTTAGTTTTTGGTTTTTTGAATAACATTTCTGTAAACATTTTTCCATGTCTCTTTGATACACATTAGTGTGATTTTTTTTTCTTGAGTATATACCTTAGAGTAGAATTACTAATTGTAGGATATGTGTAGTTTAGCTTTAACTTGATATTACCGAATAATTTTCCAATTTACATTCCCCCCAGCATTGTATGAAAATTCCAATTTCTCTACATTTTTACTAATACAGGTATTGTCAGTGTTTTTAAACTTAGGTAAGGACTTAATTTGATTTTGGAAAAGCTCCTTTTATAGATCACCTTTCCAAAGGAGGCAGACACATCCCTGTGTCTTTAGTATCAGTTGAAGCCTGAAAACTGTTCTTACAGTGTGCATGGGGAAGAGTGCCCTTTGAAAGGAAATTAACTATCCCTTCTCTAAGAATGTGTTTTTGAAGGTCTTTTCTAAAATTCCGTTTGCAAGAACATTCTTTCGCGGAGATAAATGGTTTAAAGATAAGGTACAAAAAAAGAAGGAAGAAGAAAAACCACCTTTAAATCAAGTGCTTTAGACTATTTCACTAAGGAGTGATAGAAAAAGAACCTTGATGCCATCACCATTAAGTTGGTTCAAATAGTTGTCAGGTAGTCCAGTGAACAGAGAAATGATTATTTATTGAACAGTTCTTTCTTCTTCCATCTAATGTTAACATTTTTTATTTTAAATGTCTGATTGTTTTATTATTTAGTACAGGAAATTACCTTAATATTTTATACAGGAAATTATCTTCCTTTTCCTTTTTTTGTTTTTTGTTTTGCTTTTTCTGACCATGTATCTTTTATTTTCCATTATAGCAAAATTCATATCAACCAACAAATAAAGGAAGATACAAAGTCTTATAAAAACATACGGAAAAACTTTTTACATGTGTTGGTCGTGATACATGTGGCAGTTGTCATCTACAGTTTACAGTGTATTGTAAATTAAGATTTTTAAAATTCTGTCTTGCTGATTTTTTAAATACAAGAAACCAGTATTTGCTAAAGAAATCTTCTTTCAGTAAGTACCCTCAGAATTATCAAACTATATTTAAAACAGGCTTGTTTTCAGAGTATGATGTCCTATAATGTAAAGCTTAAATATCACCATCTTAAATATCCAGATAATATTCTAGAAGTTAAAAAAATGGAAATATTTGGACTTTTCTGTTGAAAGTAATAAAGTATACAAGTTGCTAAGGGGCTATTCACCTTACCCTCTTACAATGAAATTGTGACCATCTCTTCAGAAAAGGTAAAATTCTTTGTCTAATTTTATGTCCTCCCCGAAGTTTAAATCTTACTTGACTCAGTGGAACAATGTGAACTGAATTTAGGAATGTTATAATAGAATTTTTACAAAATGGGTTCAGAGTTTTTGTTTCAATTTTTATCATCGTAAATGGGCAATAGTTGGACTGCTTTTTGGTTTTATAAAATTAAACATTTGTAGTATAAGAGTCTTTTGCATTTCTTTACACTGCAAAGAGTTTTAGTATTTACTACTTTTAGGTTCCCCTCACAGCCTCTGGCTCTACACCTAGCTACTAACTTTTCTAATCTTCCTTAAAAGAAAGTGATTTGTAGCCTGTAAATATTAATATAGTTTCTTTTTCTTCCTGAAAGTGTTTGTTTATACATTTGCACATATAAATACCCTACCAATTTTAATCTGATTTCTCTTTAGGATTATTGAGTACATTGTGAATTTTCTCAAAAACGTTCAAACATAATGATACCCATGTTTTTAGACTTAGACATAAGCATCTCAGTGAAATTCAGTTCATAAGGAATCATAAATTATATTTTTGAGCCCTCATATATTTCCTGAATAGTCTAATTTATATTGTTATAATTGGATATAATATTCTTTTCAAGAGTCCTGGTATTAGAACTTTATATTTTTGTTCTCACTTCTTGGAAAAAGAAAATTTTCAGTTTCAGTAATATATATATTTCTTAAATTAAGAGATATAGAAGTTCCTTTGAATATTCTTGGAGTTTTTAGGGAAAAAAATCAAAGTATACCATAAAAACAAATTATTTTAATATCACATTAAGTGGTTAAAGTGACAAGGAGTATCAATCATTTCTTCAATATCAAGTATCCTTACTGAAAAACTAAGATATAACTGGGAAATATTCTTGGGTTCCTCACATCACTCTCTTTCTTGGAGGAAGAAAAGACAAAACAAACACATGTAACAACAGAACCAAATAAACCATTTACTCTAAAATTCCAGACATCTTGGGCTCCTTTTCCCTCCCAATTTATTTATTTGCTTATTTTTATTACCTAATTGTTCCTTTGATAGAATATGTGGCAGTCCCACATTGGTGACAACTGGTGCTCCTTTCAGCCTGCTGGATCACTTTGAGATTCAAAGTTTTATGCCATTTTAGCAATCCTACCTTTATGTTTGTATATCTAGTTGTAATAAACCAGTGATAGTATTTCATTCTAAAACGAAACATTTTTGTTATTACATTTTTTTAGTGTCACATTGATTTTTAAAAATTGAATGATGTACAGACTAATTTGTTTTCTAATGCAATATCAAGATTTGCTCATGTTTTCTAAACTCATTATAAAATAAAGTGAATTCAGTCTCTTTTTCTTAAAATTATCTTTGCTGAAATGTTTTCTGCTGTTTACATAAATGTTTACATTGGTAGGCATGTGAGCGAAGTATTGTATTCTCTGTCTTTATTTTAAAATTCTAGCAACTTGCTACCCAAAATATACAGTTCTGTCCAAAAATACCTTCCTGAAGAAGCCTCTTAGTCTTTTATGGTGTTTTATTTGGCATAAGACATTAGGCTTATAGATAAAATAATAGGTTCATGTGCCGGTTGGCATTTTACTACAGTGACACTCTTATCATGAAAATGGAAGTATAGAATTAAATAATAATGACTAAATTCTCTCCGACTCCTTTTAGACACTTTATTATTTGATATATTTCATGTCTTACCAGCCTTATTGGTATAGGCATGGTATTCAACTGGTAGTCACAGTTCACTTGAATGCAAGCTTTCTTTTGAGGCAGGCATTCTGTATATGTAAAGAGGTTTTTGTTTGAGCTCTTGAGTACTTGGGATTTTAAAAGCCCACGAAGTCAGCTGTGGGGCCTGCTTCTAAGTAGTACATCAGCATCTTAAGAAGCCCAGCTCTTGAGTACTTGGGATTTTAAAAGCCCACGAAGTCAGCTGTGGGGCCTGCTTCTAAGTAGTACATCAGCATCTTAAGAATCACAAGCTAGAAAGCCAAGCCTCCAAAGATGTAACTTGGCTGTGTGTGAGCTCTTTTCTCTATGCTGCTTTGCATTGCTTTATAAAACCATCAGCTAATGTCCTTTAGTGACATAACATCATGCTTGTTTAAGATAGGAGCTGAGGGGGAGGGGATGGTAGTTGAAATGAACTCTAGGGTAAGAACCTACACTTTGTTTAGTAAAATGCTCCATTTTTGTGCTTTGTAGATAATGGAGTCTAAGTTCTTAGAGCAGGCAAGAATTCTGAGTGGCTAGCCTCATGTGGACTATAAAAACACTCTTCTTAGATTTGAGTCGAGAGCTACCAGTTCTCATTTTGGCACTCAGTTTTATGTAAAAATTGGAATCTGCTGGCATTTTCTTATACCTTCTGCTTCTGGTATGAAAAACTGAAGTTAATGTTTAAAAAAGATATGTAGAGATGAATATGTGTATGGGGGTAGAGAGGCTGTCTTAACTTTTATTGTTTAGGTGTTACAACCATCAGAAAACCTTAATAAAATCTCATTGGAGTTGGGCCTTTAACATAGAGTAAGTATAACATCTTCGTACACACTGCTTAGTGAAGCATATGTTCTGCTCTTAGGCCAGCTCTCTGGAGCTGAAGGTGGCTACATTTCCCTCACTAGGTAAAGATTCTTTGATATGTTACCAATTATAGATATTTGATATGAGATTATAAGTTATATATCAACTTATGCTTTTCCTCAGGCAGGAATCCAAGGAGAAATGTGAAGAACACGTATAAACAAATGTATTCTTTGCAAAATCCCCACAGTATCAATGGTCTCACCTTTTTAGTGCCTTATGGCTTAGCTGGTGTATGTGTTAACATGTAAGTACATACTATGAAACCACATGACTGGTGAGGGATTTACTTTTGATTATTTTTCTCGACACCGTTCTCTTCCAAATATGGGATCAACTTATAGGAGTTCATGATTTTGAAGCTTAAGCCTTTAAAAAGAAATTCTAACTTTGCATTAACCTCATTTTGTTGTGGAGGGAAAAGTACAAAATGAAAAAGTTTTAACCCCTTTGGAGAACTGTAACTCAGAGTTACACTCTCAGACAGTATTAGCATTATTGTAAAAGCTAGTTTCATAATTTAAAAAATCCTAATTATTTTAATATATGGAAATACCTGATAGTCCATGTTTTGAATAATAGTCCTCATTTACAGTTTTGACTATTGTGGAATAAAGAAAACATGAGGATTCAGTATGAGAAATGTGCTCTTTGTCCACGGAAAGCATGTCATTTGAATTTGGCACTTCATAGTAGATGGATTTTTAGCAGCCTATCAACTCCAGGCACTTCTAGCAACCTTGGCTGGTAAGGTGTGTTTGGCCTTCATTCCTAAGTTCCTAGCAGTCTTTCAGGTATCTGAGTCAAGCTAGTACAAGGATCCTTGAAGGCAGTATTTCCTCTGCCTTTGCCAAAGAGAGTCTTTGGGAGCTGAGACTCCCAGAACTAAACTGTGGACTTTTGAAAAAGAGTCCTCCATCCCCCAAGCCAGTCTAAGGCCCAAGTTTCAGATTTGAGAAGCCCGGAGGAAAGAGCAGAGGAGTGAGTGCCTGGGAGCTTCAAAGAGAGCACAAGTTCCTCTGTAACTTTTTATTGGTCTGGTGTTGCTATTATAAGTGTGTCTGGGGTGGTAATGATTCTGTGAAACATATCCAAGTCTGAAACCCACTGATAATCTTCAGTTTCTTTTGCTCTTGGATCTTGACTTCCTGTGATACAAAGCAATGGTCTCCAAAGTGGGGCATGTGTATAGTAAGCCACTGGAAAGCAGGATGGATATATTGGGGCTTTTATTTATTTTAAATTTTCATCCTTTAAATTTTTTTGGCTATATTTATAATATGGTGTTACATGGTATATTGTGTATATATATATATTATTACAGAATAGGTACAACTTCATATACATAATTCAAAATAAATTCACATATATTGGACAACCTTAGGCAAGTTGCTTACTTTAAAACATCTGTTTTTTCATATATAAAATGGAGATATGATAATACCTTCCAGGGTTGTTGTGAAGATGAGGCAAAATAATACATACAAAGCCTTAAAGCATACAAAGACAGTGCCTGGCATATGGTGAGCATTCAATAAATACTGGTATTGTTACCATTGATGGGTGAACGGGAATGAGTTTCTTAAGCTATTTTTCCATATTGCTTTGCCTTTCAATATTGGTGTAAATTGTATACCTAGCAAGGACAACCAGTGGCTGATAAACCAAAATCTAGAAATTGAGATTCTTTTTTTTTAATGTATATCTTTCAGTTCAAATGAAAGTATTTAAGAACTCTTCTTGTCTCAATTGAAAGGTCTTTAGAGGCAGCCAGCTCCCAGTTCTAGATAGATTGCTTTTATGGCCAGTCACATTATACAATCACCATTTATCATTCAAAAATGATTTGGCCTTCACTGGGCCAGACTAAAGCTGTTGGAGAAGGAATGAAAAATATTTGTGTCCAAATTGTATTACAGGGGTGTACACCCTTGAAGAAGAAATGGGAGATAAGTCATGTAAGTGTGACGTTTAAAAGTGTGCTCGTGTTATAACAAGTGATGATAAATGGTTATACTCTTGAAAAAGCCTCTACATTCAGCACTAGTTGTACCTGTATTGTGCATACTGTAGCACCTCATTAAGACCAACTTGAAATTATCAGGAAACACCAGATCTTTGCATTTAACGCTGTGTTCTGATTACCCGAGTTTTGTCCACTTCACTAAAGGTAAACTTCCGAGATGAGGGACCACATCTGACCTGTATCCCCAGTGCCTTCCAGTCAATAAATATCTGTTGAATTTACTTGTTGCTTGTCCACAAACCTAGGATTGAAGTGCATATTTCTACCTATTAGCTCATTTCATTTCACAGCCCTGCAAGGACAATCTTCATTTCACACATACAAAAACTTGGAAAGAGCCGTGACATGCCCAAGGTACCATAGGATGCAAAAAGGCATTCAAAGCCAGGAACATATGAATACTTCTATTGCTCTGACTACTACATGCTGCAAATTAATTTGACCTCATTAGTACAAAAGTTTGTTTCTTAAGTGGTTTTATGTACAAATGCCATTTCAGGTAAAAATTTAGTTACAGATCTGGAATAGTCAGGATATGGAAGTACTACAATGCATTGTCAAATTCCACTTCAAAAATAAAAACTTACAGAAAAATTTTAAAGTTTTATTAAAGGATACTTAATATGCTCTCATGTGTACACTTTTTAGCTGTTTTATATATTGGTATTTTATAGATAATACTATTGTTTGTATGGTATTGTTTTCTAGCGTTTTATAGGAGTAATTGGTTAGAATATTTAGAATCATGTTAGGAAACCCAGCCTGCCAGAAAATAAATGGGCTTGCCTGTTTTATGCCCTGAATTTGGTTTCCCTCCTGGCTTGGGTGTTCATCCAGTAAAACTGTTGCTCCTCCTCTCCTTCTGGCAGCAGTACCTGGCCAAGAACTGTGCTAGTTGTAGCACTCAGTGCTAAGGATTATCTTCTCAAACGTTCTTCATTGCATGGACAAAAACGACAGGTACCCATTTCTAGCCTCTTCGCACCTCCTACAAGTGTCTTCATCTCAGGAGATTTCCTAACTCTCCTGACATCTTCAACTTCATGGAAGGAAGAACTGGGGAAACTAATGTCTTCTGCTAAGTGGCTTCTATGGAGTGACTGATATGCCAAAAATCTCACGATAACTACAAAAAAAGGTTGGAGTTTGTAACCAAACTACTTGTCCTATCCTTCCTGTGATGGTGGAATGACGAATATGACAATTCTAAAGTCATGGATGTAAACACCTTTTAAGTTACAGGATGTCCCACAAAATGAGGCTTTTCATTACATGATCGAGGCCTGAGGGTCCAAACACCTATTATTTGAATTCTCTCTATTTCGTTTGCAGTCGGTCCAACCTTACCCGTCCATAAGCAACTAAAGGGTAGAGGCTGAGTCCTGTTAACATTCTTTGGGGAGCACCAACCACAATAAGACTAAATCTTTGTGCCAACAGCGATTAAAAGCATAGTTTCCTGGAACAACAAAGCTGCTGGGTTTAAATCCTAACCACTATTTATTAATCCTGTAACTTGAGAAATGGGCTCAGTAGTAGTTCTAGCATCACAGAATTGGGGTGAAAATCAACCCGCATAAGCAAGTTATTTCCCTTTTGGTGGGTCCCTCCAGCCCAGCTCCGTGCAAGAAGCTCGGGTTTAAGCCCCCCTCCTATTGGTCCCCACGACGGTCCCCACGAAGCGCAAGCGCAGCCTGGCTTTCTAGGCTACTTTCCTCGAGCTTGCGTGCTTCTCCTCGGCGGGAGATTGGATCTCGCGATGTGCGTGTGCGTGCGCATGCGTAGTCCTCGCGAGTTCGCGCACGTCCCTCCCCTAGCAGCACAGGGCTGTGGCGGCCTCTTCCTCTTGCGTCCGGGGCAGGACCGGGAGCAGTGGTCGCGGCCGGAGCCGGGAGCCAGCGGCCGGAGCCGAGAGCCATCGTCCACCTCGCTGCTGCCGCCGCTCTATCTGTCTGCCTCTGTCTTGGGCTCTTCCTCGCGCAGTGCAGAGGCGGCGGGCTGGGAAGGAAGCGGCGCCAGCGTGAGGTTCCCAGCCGATGGGCAGCCCCTGGGCGCGCTGAGGGGCCGGGCTACTAGCCGCTGAGGTATGTGGGCGTGCGGGGGGTTGTCAGCTTGGATGGGAGCAGAGTCCCAGCGCGGGCGCTCGTGGAGAAGGCAACGAGCCGTCAAGAAAGGGGGCCTGCCAGCTGGTGAGAAAAGGTCTCCGACCCGTCCGGGAGAGGAGCTCTGGCCTAGCCCTGAGCAAGAGGAGGGGCCCCGGACCTAGCCTGCGCTTGGTGCCATTATTGGGGGGAAATTCCTCTTGCGGAGGGAGTGAGTGTGTGTGTGTCGGGGGGGGGTCACCCTTTCTTTTCATAGAGAGGTCAAAATCAGCAGTCCTCCCTCCACACTTTAAATTAAAGCCTGCCGTTTTCGATATGGACGTCTAGATGGAGCGGCCTGTGGACTTCTACAGCTTGCCGAACTCCACAGCGGGTTAGGAATCTTGATTATTGGAGGGTACACAGCCGTTTCTCTAGTGTGGGCGTGTATCATCTGCAAAGTTGTTATTGCCGATACATTAATAATCTCTTTCGGGCATAACAGGCAATAAATACATTTCTAAACGCCTCGTGTCAACTAAGGATTCTTGCACTAGCGAAACTGCGCTGTGGGGCACAATTAAGGAGTAGAGGGAAGACAAAGAAGGCCGTTATTTATGTTCTAGTATCAAAACTTTCCATGGTGGAGCAGGATGCGTGGCTACGGGCATTCGTTTCAGCCTTTGCTGAATGGACTTTCTGGGTGATTGAGGTGGGCCACAAATGGACTTTCATTTAGAATAGTAAAATTGTCTATGGGTCTATGTAATTGTTAGAGCCAAATGACCTGAAATAAATCTCTGAGAATTATGTGATGTTTGATCTTTGGAAGAGAGCAAGACTTAGAATTCTTGAAATGAAAATTTTCTCCGTGTTTAGAAGACTTCATGAATGTTTTGTGAAGTTACTAAAAATAGTTATAGTTCTTTATGTTGGCAGTGATTGCCACATTCAAGAGAAGGGAAAGGGCTTATTTCATAAATAACTGCTCACCAAAAGACTCGAGGGGTTAAACACACAGTAAAACAGTTTTAGGGATGGCAGGTTCTAGCACATGCTTTAAAAATTCTAATTTAGTCATAGTTAAAATATATAGAAGCTCGTAGCTGGCGCCCTTACATCCAGTGAATCATTTTAGAAGGTAATTAATCTCTGGTAGTCTACACAGTCTGTTCTGTAATTCTTGGCTTTCATTAGTGCAAACTTTCTGGAAATGTAGTATTCATTCTGACTCGTAAGAAATGTGCCCTGCATACCCCTCAGTGAACTCTAGTATGGGAAGAGTCTTTGAAGAAAGAACAGTTAGTTGGCAAGCCCAGAAGTGGGAGTAGGGAAGCATTAAGTATAGAATTAATGCTTGTATATGTAAATAATGCATATAAATATATATAAATTCATGCACACAAGGATCTAATGGTGCTGACTGCTGTCTTAACAGGTTGAAATCTGAAAGTAAATAAGGATTGGTTTTAGCTTTGTTTGCTTTTCTAGTTAACTGTTGACATGGGTAATTGTCAATAAATTTCTTACCTAGGTTGTTACTCATTTATCGAGTAAGCCAGAATACTGTTCGATTTCTTGGCAGCAGTGGGGAAATCACAAAACATATAGAAGACTTGCCATTTAGACATATTCTTTAAGTGTGTCATTGTCTTTCCATTGGAATAAACAGCCTTACTCCTATTTTGTGTTTTAGTGCTTAGAATAGTGTTTTGCATGGAGTTGGACCTCAATAAATGTGAGCTTCGTCAGAATTAAATTAATATGATACAAACCTAATTCATAAATTCCTGGAAAAGATTAAAGGAATAGGAGATGGGTGCATTTTTTAAAAAAAATTGCAGGTCTACTTTTTAATGGTGTGTTTGGTTTTTTTTTTCCCCCCAGTTTGTTTGTATCTGAATAAAGGATATATGGCAGCATCTTGCCTCTAAAAGGCTAACATAATATAAGCAGATTCCATATATACTGAGTGCTAATAGATGATGGTTAGTGTTCTGATATATTAAGAGAAGATGAAGTTAAAGAAAGTAAGGTCCAGAGGAAAGGTTTTGGCAAGTTAGTGATAGGAACTTAAAAGGCATGAACTATAAAGCAGTGAAACAGATTGTAGAAAGAAAATTTTCTCCCTTTACTGGCTGTGCCACCTGCGGAAGAGAACTTGGACCTTTCTACTATTTTTTACTAGAGCTTTCCAGCAGGGTGATTTCTGACTAATAAAATTGAAAAAGGAGTCACCTTTTCTTTTATAATCTTCTGTTCAAAGGTCTGACTGTGTTTTGTTTTGTTTGTATTTGCAATTGGTCTCTGGTCCAGCTTTCTTGGAAATAAACTAGTGTTTTGATTTCTATCTAATTTGTGTGTATATTTCTCAATCAGTTTATAACTTGAAGGGGAGAGGAATGTGGTTGGTCACTTCACAGATCCCAACATGGGCTTTTCTTCACTTTGGAAAACAAAGCTATTTGTAAATGTTATCAACAGAAAGGTTTTTGTGGATGTGTGAAGAGGTAGTAGCTAAAGAGGTGAATAAAAACTTGGGACTATTTTAAATTGGGTCCCATGTTTTCATTTTAGCATAGCTGAGTGATTCTCATTGTAAGGGATGGATTTTGCCCTTTAAGGACTATTTGGCAATATCTGGAGAAATGTTTGGTCCTCACAAATTGAGGGAGGGTTAGATACTGACACCTATGGGTAGAGGCCAGGGATGCTGCTAAGTATTTTACAATGCACAGGACAACCCTCCACAACCAAGAATTCTATGACCCAAATAATACTGCTACTATTGAGAAACCCTGGTATACTATTCTGATATTGTTGGTTCTGAAGTTAGATTATCTGAATTCATATTTGGCTTTACCGTTTCCTAAGTGTGACCTTGGCGAGTTGCTTAAAGTCTGTGCCTCAGTTTCTGTAAAACAGAGTTAAAAATAGTATGTTCCTTAAAGAGTTGTGGTGATGTTTAAGTCAGATAATGTACAACTACCTGACACATAGAAAGTACTCAAAAACTGTTCACTTTCAACTAATATTACATTTGGAACACATCTTGATGATCTCTCCTGATTTCTCATCTGAAATTAGAATTCGAGTTAGTGATAATAAACTAGTTCTTGTTATATCTTTGGAGAATTAGTGAAGAATTACTCTTTTTAATATTTTTGTTTAGCTTAGTCTTGATTTATGTTCTTTATCAAGCTTCTGCTATAAACAAGTAGCTTCTCATTGTAGGTGTTTTTCCTTCATAGTTAATTAAGACTTTAAGCTATGGCCAACAGCTCTATATCTGTTGATTGTCAGCAAATACTTAGTAATTTAACAGAATTCAGTTATATGACTTGATTCTCATTTCCTTTTGCCTTTATAAACTGAAATAAATTTACAGTGGTTTTGTCTCACATTAATTATCTGTTTTTAGCCTCTGGCAGTAACTATTTTCATGAGATTTTGGTGCAGTTTTGCATGTACGAAGGATATAGGGAAACATCTAACAACTTGGGGCTAGGCCTTAATATACATTTATGACTCTTTCTCTAAATCTGAATTGGTGCCCTTACCTTTTTTAAATACAATACTCTATTATATGTAAATGCTCATTTACCATGTTTCTTAACCATATGACTAGGGCTGGCTTGTTATGGCGGTGTTTGTAATACGTCCTTTATAAAGAGAAAAAAAGATCACAGGGATGTCCTCACAGACAAAACAGAGACTTTGGATTGTTTGTTAATAAGTCACAGAGCTCTTGTAAGGGGAAAAGTTCCACACCATATTTATGGTCAAGGGAGAAAACAGTGTTGTACATTCAACTTTTTGTCTTGATAACCATATCTTCAAAATAGAGAGTATTTTATTATTGTTATTACCCATATATTTGTATTGTAAATCTCAATTGTTTGTATAAATGTTCATTCATTTTTAACCTTTGGTTACTCTTGGTACTGCCTCCTGTTTGGATAGAGTAGTTTGAAGGAAGTCAGTACCTTAGGCCAAGAGATTATGTTCTTTGTTTGGCATATTCCATCTTTTGTAAAGTGTAACATACACTCAGGATTCCATATAAATAATCAATTATGATAATCACGAGGAAGTGTTCATCTTGCGAAAACTGACCAGATCAGAAGTATACATGTGAGAAATGTAATAAAAGCTCAAAGGGAGACATTCTAAGGATGTTCAGCAAACCGAAATAAAACAATCATATTAATAAGAGTTTTTGTCTTTTTTGCGTTCCTTTTGGGGTTTAGTAATCTAGAAGAAAAGAGCCTATAAAATACAACAGATTTTTCTGTCTATACACATTTCCAGTTCCTAAGGAGAGAACATTATGGCTACTAAATTAGTAGTATAGTTGAGTTTGTATGGCATTTGTCCCTTCTTGTATTTAAATTGAGAAAAATAAGTATCTTTGTATTTGCCGATGTGTGTTTATTTCTAAGCGGTCTGGAGTCCTGCCTGTTAGCTTAATTTTAGGTAGCATAGTTGTTGGAAGACAGACTATTTTCCCACTGACTGCTGTCATACAGATATGTATTTGTTTATGTATATTTATGCATATTTGTCTTTTATTTTTGGTAGAAAATGATGCATCCTGTTGCCAGCAGTAATCCTGCTTTCTGTGGGCCTGGCAAGCCTTCCTGCCTAAGTGAAGATGCCATGAGAGCTGCTGATCAGTTTGACATATATTCCTCCCAGCAAAGCAAGTACAGCCACACAGTCAGCCACAAACCAATGGCTTGTCAGAGGCAAGACCCATTAAATGAAACGCATTTGCAGACTACAAGTGGCAGAAGCATAGAGATAAAAGATGAACTAAAGAAAAAGAAAAATCTCAATCGATCTGGTAAGCGTGGCCGGCCTTCGGGAACCACCAAATCAGCAGGATACCGGACCAGCACAGGCAGACCCCTGGGAACCACCAAAGCAGCTGGATTTAAGACAAGTCCAGGCAGACCTTTGGGTACAACCAAAGCTGCGGGATACAAAGTCAGCCCAGGGAGACCTCCAGGTAGCATTAAAGCTCTATCCCGTCTTGCTGACCTTGGTTATGGCTGTGGCACTGCTGCTTTTCCTTACCCTATGATGCACGGCAGAGCAGTTCATGGGGTAGAGGAAACCAGCAGTGAAGTCAAGCCACCCAATGAGTGAATGAGGCAGGAAAGGAAGGCCCGGTTTAGAAGGAAGATTGTGAATAATCCCAAAGCTTCTTGGTTTTATTTTGCCATACACGATTTTATGGCCTGGGCTTTCCAAATTTGTTTTCTCATTTGTTTTTTCCCCCCTTGCTTTTGCTCAGAAACTGCCATATGCTGACAGATGCACTCAGGGCATGAGCAGTGGCATTGAATTTGTACATAGATTTAAGTGTAACACCTAACTGAATCATTTTTGCTTTTCCTTTAGAGTTATGGTTGTGTCTTGTATTTTGTTACTACTTTTGGGCCATTCTAAATAGATGATTTATGTGCTAAATAATAAACCTTTATACCTGTTAGTTTGTGAAGTAAGCCTACAATATAATAAAGATAATATCTAAGGTATTTTTAACTGAAAGAACAAAGCAAACTAATGATTCAGGATTTTTTGAGGTATGGCTGTGAGTTTTTGTAACATTTATTTTCACAAGACAGGACATAAATATTTGTATGCTTTGGCATTTACATAGACTTCAGATATTAAAAATCTTATTTTTAATGTTCTAGGTTTAAGCAGCTTCTTATTTATTGATCTAAATGACATTACTTGATTTAACCATTGTTCCTACAGGAATTCTTTAGTGTTTGCCTTTCACCAATGATAGGTTGTGTATTTTTTAATTGCCTATATACCAAGAGCATATATACCAAACACTACAAACAATTCATATTTACAAGAAAATTAAACTTTTTAATAAAAACTGCACATTACATTTTTGGTGAAATATAATGCATTCTGAGAATAGCATATTTAATATATTAGAAAAAGAAACATTCTTAAGGTCTGCATGTAGCTATATCCACTACATTTTGCCTTTCATATAGTTTTAAAGCATTACGCTTAAAAGATTATCGTTGTTCATTTATTAAGAATGTTTTTTATTTTTTTCCTGAGAAATTGTCCCATCGTATTAGCACTTACTATGGTTTCAGGTTTATATCTACCAAAGGACACGAATTGAATGGTAGACTGTAAAACTGATATAAACAAAATGCAGTTTTCTGAGTGTCAGAACACAAACATTAAGAAATAAACAGGAATCCATCTATGCATGAAATGTACAAAATATGTTGGTTAGTTTAATTAAAAATCTAATTGTGGCTCCAGTGAGACCACTTCATCCAAAAGGAAATTTTTTCCAAGTGTTTGCTTTAGAAGCAAGATAAATAGAAAAGAAAAAAAGTATTGGGTAGATATGTATATCAGGGACAGAGGGAAATCTCTTCTCCATTTCCGAAAGTAATATTCTTTGTTAATATACATTTTATTTATTCTGAGTTTGTTCTAAATAAACTATTATAAACTCTGGATTTGAAAGAAAATTCCACTGAACTTTAAAGTTCCAATGTATGTATTTGCGATTGTAAATGCCTTTGAGATTATTATGTAGATTTGCAGGACCCAGAAGCTTTTAAAATAATTAAAAGTTTAAAAAGGCGCATATTGTGTTGTTTGGGCTTGCTCTCAGTTAATGCAAACTCTGATTGCAAATGGATGTCATGTTTCGTACCTTTTTTATCAGGAAAAAAGCAGCAAGCCTTCAGGTGTTCCAGTGATGCCTGACACAATGAGCTGGACTTTATGCTGCTCTTTACAGTAAGAGGTGTTGCATTGTATGTGGGGACTGTGTGCACTGGCATCTAAGACAGTGACCTCAACAATGTTAGCTTTGCACAAACCATAGAGAACAATCTTGGATGACTACATAATCAGTTGTAACATTCTGGCAGCTAAATTGTTACAAGAGTTTCTTCTTTCAGAAGCTTACAATATAAAATTTTAATAATTTACTCAAAACAGTGTAACTTCTGACACACACAAAAGCTTACATCTTTATTCATATGTTTACCCACTTTTATTACGTATCTGTCATTTAGCTATTTCTCAAGATGATGTTCAGCAGTTGGCTGCTTAGAAATCCTCTTTTGATCCTAAAAACAGTTGAATTAAATGTTCTATCTTGTGATAATATAAACTGCTGTCAAGGACTTGGTTGCCTGTTGTTTTTGCTATGTCTGTTTGACATCGCCCTTTCAGTTTATTTTGATTCCTGATTTTGTTATACATAACCTTCCCTTTCTCCCTTGCCTTTCCTACATTCATTCTCCTCCTTTCCCCATTCTCCAGCACATCTACTTAGTGGTGCTGTGCTGTGTGTCAGAAGATAAAGCAGGTGTATTATTGTATAATGAATTTTGTATACATGTTAATGAAATGGTGAAATCAACTAAAGGAAGTATGTTCATAACAGTGTTTATTAATATCAGGAACTATGTCCCAGGAAAAAAATCAGGCAAATGGCTATAGTTGTGATGGGATAATATCGTTTAGAAAGCTGAATTTTCTGTTCACGGGAGCAGTATTAGATCTGTATGCTGATGAGCATCTGATTCTACTTCCTTTTCTCTTTGTGAACAGTTTATTGGTGCCATGCTGAAGAGAAAGACATCTAAGTGATAATTCTTTAAAATATAAAATATTTTTACTTCTCTATAATCTAAAGATTACATCGTGCATCTTTTGTAACACTGTCTCTTGTCATGATAAACACTGAAATAGCATGTTAAACAAATGCCTATACTTTAATAATCAGTTGGAGAAAACTGGCCTTTTCCTCCCATTGTATGATTATTCCTTTAAAGGTAAATTGCTAATTTTATATTGTGTAATTTTCTTCCTCACAAAACAGGTTTCACTATTCTATATTAAAACTGTTGGTCAGAAAATAATGTGTTCAAGAAAGTTTGCTTTACTTTTTTCTTTCAAAAAATATTTTAACATGTCTTATTTATTATATTAACATAAGGAGCTAAGACAGATGAAATTTTCATTTTTTGACATATAATCTTGCATAACTAATCTTTAGTATGGGATGATTTTGATACTATCTTTGGAGTTTTGCACTGGATATTAAAAAAAATTCTGGTACATTGTATTGGAAGAAAAGTATTTGCTTAATTTTTAATATTGGGACATTTTTAAAATCAGTGTTTCAATTAGACTAAAAAATTCTTTATATTTTTATTTGCTTTTTAAAATAAACATCTGTTAATGTAATATTCATCCCAAACTGATGTTTGTGTGACTCTACATGTATATTTTCATGAAATAAGAATAGGGTTTGAATTGAGGAAAAAATTATCCGGATCCATTTATTAGGTTAAAAGTGATCCATCCAGTCCATCCAGTGTAAGAAAAAAAAACAACAAAACCTCTTTTATATTCTAAGAAGCTTTAAAAGAACAATTCAGGGGCCATTGATAACTGCTACTCTGTCAGTCATTGTCTCTATATGCAGTAAAACTTTATGATCCCTTTATAGTGAAATATAGAAATTCTCAACAGTTGTTCAAAACTTTTTTTTCTTGGATATGAAATATTTTAATGCTATTAGGTTTCTGTTTTTATTATAGCTTAACTATATCCTATTAAACTCTAGGGTGTATCTAAATCTTTCCTTTGCTTTTTCCTCTCCACTCCCAAGTAGATAATTCTGTACTCTCACATATAATCTATTTAATTTTTGGAAAATTTAATGCTATAGCAAATCAAGTATGTGACTTATAGTAATCAGACCACTTTGATTCTTTAAGTTTCACAATTTCCTTTTTCCACAGATAATTATGGAGAAGATAATTACCAATTAACTGATATAAGCACGCTGTCCTCTGCTGTAAAAAGTCTGAATAGATACTGTGTATGATTTTATGTCCATGAACTTGAGCTACTCGTGTGCAATTATGTGTATGGGAATGGAGTAGTGTTCATGATTTGTATCTACATTATCATATGGATGTATATTTATTAATAAAGTCATTACTTAAAAAACAACTGTGTTTACTACTTTATTTCTTAGCAGAGTATTTTCCAAGTAGGGGAATGGTAAATGATAAATTTTTTTTATAACTCTGGATCTTATATTTTTCTTGGATTGTGCTTTCTGGAATCTGCCCCTCTGTACTTTTTTTGTTTTTCTCAAAATAGTAATATTTATATATTTGTAATTTTAAATCCTAACTTATAAATGGATCTTTTTTTCCCCTTCTTGAATTCCGCGCCCCCCCAAATGGATCTTATTTTCTTTGAATTTTCCTGTTATTTCTTGTCTTTTAATAGTAGCCATTCTAACAGGTATTGGAACCACTCTTGAATATAGAGAATTTATTATTTAAGTAAAAAACCATTTTAATTAGTAATTTTCCCAAGCTTTCAACAGGCTTAATAAAGTCAACAAACCTTAGTAATTATCGAGCATCTGCTTTATGGCGTGGCAGCTCACATACTGAACAAGGAAGCCGTAGTAGAAGACAAATGCCTTAATATGTAGAACTTAAACAATATAATGCCAGTTTTTATTTATCCTGAAATGCTTCATCTCTCAAATTAGCTAATTAATTTTAGCACAGAGCCAATGAAACTACAGCCCATCTGCTTAGTCCTAACCTCTGGGCTAGTTTTTAGATAAATTTCACCAGGAAAACTGATGATTGTGCTTATTCTCTATAAGCATAGAAATATCAGGTAAAAGATCATAACTTGTGATGATGCTGGCTTTTAAATCATGTTGGGAACTACTTATGTGGCTGTTGTGCTTCCTCTGTCCCATAAAGAAACAATAACTACATAGTGTTATGTGTCCTTAGTATGCCAGATGCAGAATGGCTGATGACTGAAACTGATAGTTTATTTTTGAGTAACTATAGGATTGTCACAAGAATATGAAAAAAATCTTTTAAGAATTCTGTTTAATTTTTTTTTATTTTGGAAATTTTAAACATATACAAAATTTAATAAATATAAAGTGTAATGACCCTCTATGTGACTGACCATTTTCAAGCTTTAGTAATTAAAAATTCAAGATCTTTTTTTTTGTCTATATCTCCATCTAATTTTTATCCCCCTCAATTATTTTGAAACAAAATTTTCCAAATCATGGCATCCTAAAGTATTTCAATACATATATCTAAAACTAAAGACTTTCTAAAATATAAACATGATACCACTTACACTTTTTAAAAAAATTTAAATTCGTTTCAAGTATATAGTACATTAGACATCTATATAGTTCATAACTACATTCCCTCTGCCGTGTTCCCCATCCCCATGACCATCTATCAACTACTCATTTGTACTTCTTTAACCCTTCACTGCATTCTCCCAGCCCCACAACCCCTGTCCCCTCTGTCACCAAATTGTCCACTGTATTTGTGAGTCTTTTTGATTAGTTCTTTTTGTTCCTTAGATTCCGCATATAAGTGAAATCGTATGGTATTTATCTTTCTCTGTCTGACATTTCACTCAGCATAATAACCTCTAGGTCCATCCATGTCATTGCAAATGGTAGGATTTCAATTTTTTTTAATGGCTGAGTAATATTCCATTGTATATATGAACCATAATTTCTTCATCCAATTGTCGATGGGCATTTAGGTTGCTTTCATATCTTGCTATTGTAAATTGTGCTGCCATGAATATTGGAGTGCATAGATCTTTACGAATTATTGTTTTGTATTTCTTTGGATAAATACCCAGAAGTACAATTGCTGGGTCAAAAGGTATATCGATTTTTAATTTTTTGAGAAACCTCCATACTGTTTTCCATAACGGCTCTACCAATTTGCAATCCCACCAACAATGTATGAGGGTTCCCTTTTCTTCGAATCCTTGCCAACATTTGCTGTTTTTTGATTTATTGATGATAGCCATTCTGACAGGTATGAAGCGGTAACTCACTGTGGTTTTAATTTGCATTTCTCTGATGATTAGCAACCTTGAGCATCTTTTCATATGTCTATTAGCCATCTATATTTCCTCTTTAGAGAAGTATCTTCAGGTCTTCTGCCCATTTTTAAATTGGATTGTTTGTTTCTTTGTTGTTGAGTTGTATAAGTTCTTTATATATTTTGGATATTAACCCCTTATCAGATGTATCATTAGCAAATATCTTCTCCCAAACAGTCAGTTGTCTTTTTGTTTTGTTGATGGTTTCCTTTGCTGTACAAAAACTTTTTAGTTTGATACTATCTGTCTATTTGTTTATTTTTTCTTTTGTTTCCCTTGCCCAAGGAGCTATATCTGAAAAGAAATTCCTGTTAGTAATAGAGAGTTTACTGCCTATGTTTTCTTCTAGAAATTTTATGGTTTCGGGTCTTACATTTAAGTCTTTAATCCGTTTTGAGTCTATTCTTGTAAATGGTGTAAGAAGGTGGTCTAGTTTCTTTTTTTTTTTGCATGTATCTGTCCAATTTTCCCAACACCATTTATTGAAGAGAGAGACTGTCTTTGCCCTATTGTATATTCTTGCCTCCTTTGTCATATATTGAGTGTATAGGCGTGGATTTATTTCTGGGCTCTCTATTCTGTTCCATTGATCAATGTATCTGTTTTTATGCCAATATCATGCTGTTTTGATTACTGTAGCCTTGTAGTATAGTTTGATATTAGGTAGGGTGATACTTCCAACTTTGTTCTTTCTCATTATTGCCATTGCTATTCGGTTGTTTTTTTTTTTTTTTATGGCTCCATGTAAATTTTAAGATTTTTTGTTCTAGCTTTCTGAAAAATACTGTTGGTATTTTTATAGGGATCGCATTGAATCTATAGATTGCTTTGGGTAGTATGGCCATTTTAATGATGTTCATTCTTCTTACCCATGAGCAGGGTATATGCTTTCATTTATTTGTATCTTCTTCAGTTTCTTTTATTAATGACAATTTTCTGAAAACAAGTCTTCTACCTTCTTGGTTAATTCGATTCCTTGGTATTTTATATTTTTCGATGCAATTGTAAGTGGGATTGTTTTCTTAATTTCTGAAAGTTTATCATTACTGCATAAAAATGCCACTGACTTCTGAATATTTATTTTGTAACCTGCTACTTTACTGAATTCACTGATCAGTTCTAACAGTTTTTTAGTGGAATCTTTAGGGTTTTCTATATACAGTATGTCATCGGCAAACAACGAGAGTTTTACTTATTCCTTTCCAATTCGGATGCCTTTTATTTCTCTTTCTTGTCTTATTGCTGTGGCTAAGACTTCCAATACAATGTTGAATATGCTTTTAAAGAGTAATTCCTAATATAATCAGGCATACAATATTAAAACTGTCCTGATTGTCTCATAATTGTAAAAAACTTCTTTAGTTGTTATTCTCTTGATTGAAGCATAATTTACATACCAAAACACCTCACCCATTGTTTTGGTTCTTTCAGCCTTTGTGTTTTCATATAGATTTCTGGATACATTTGTCAATTTCTACAAAATCCCTGATTTTTTTTAGGAATCGTATTGTACCAATAGATCAATTTGGAGAGATGTGTCAACATAACAATATTCAAATCCATGGTCATGGTATATCTGTTTAGGTCTTCTTTGATTTCTCTCAGCAATGTTATAGTTTTCAATGTACAGAACCTGTTCTTTTGTTGGGTGTTGGATTTTGTGAAATGCTTTTTCTCTATCTATGGTTTATTCTCATTCTACAATTGGTTTATTCTAGAGATATGGTGTATTACATTAATAGATTTATGGACATTAGGCTACTCTCGCATTCTTGGGATAAATGCCACTTGGTCATAGTGTATAATTCCTTTTATATATTGCTGGATTTGGTTTGCTAATATTTTCTTAAGAATTTTTGTCACATAAATGTTTGACTAGGATCCAAACAAGGTCCCAAATTGCATTCAATTGATATGTCTCCTAAGTCTCATTTATGGATTACATCTCTCTTTTTACTCCCTTGTAATTTATTTGTTGAAGAAACTAGGTCACTTTCCCCCAAATTCTAGATTTTGTTGATTGCACCCCCTATTTTAAATTCTCTAACCCCTGTATTTTCTGTAAACTGGTAGCGAGATCTAGAGGAGTGACAAGATTCCAGTTTGATTTTTTGGTCATCTTAGGTGGCCTTTTGCACTTCCTATTGCCTCATATTAATTTGCCCATAATAATTGTTTTTTTTTTTTTATGATATTAAAGTTGATCTTTGGGTTCAAGTGTTCTTAGCCTGATTCATACATTTTAAAATTCTTCAGCTTTTCACTTTTAGTAGCTGTATTAGTGTTCTCCGGAGGGGGGTGGAAAAAGCAATAGAATATAGATAATAGGTAGGTAGGTAGATAACAGAGAAGGAGTTGGCTCACGACATTAAGGAGGCCAAGAAGTCCCATGATCTGCCATCTGCAAGCAGGAAAACCAGGAAAGTTGGTGTAATTCAGAAGGAGGTCAAAGCCCTGAGAACCAGGGGAGCCAATCGTATAAGTCCCAGTCCAAAAGCCTAAGGTGGGTAGGGGGCAATGATGTTAGTCCCAGTCCCAGTCTGAGTCAGAGGGCCTGAGACCCAAGGGCACCAATGTCTGAGGACAAGAGAAGATGCCAGTTCCAGCTCAAGCAAAAAAAGCAAATTGGTGTTATCTCACCTTTTTGTTTTATTTAGACTCTCAACCAACTGGATGATACCCCCCTGCATCTTTTCTCAGTCTACTGATTCAAATGCTAATCTCTTCCAGAGACACCCTCACAGACACTCCCAGAAATAATGTTTTACCAACTATCTGGGCATCCCTTCGCTTGGTCAAATTCACACATAAAATTAACCATCACAGTAGCCTTTGATTTTTTTTTTTTTTGGCCTAGCTTCTTTAATTCATTAGGGGCTACAAAGTGGCAATTTAAAATTCTATCGTTTATCAATTAGGTCAAATATTTCTATCAAAAAATCTTCCCTTCATCAAAGATTTGGTTACCCTGAAATAAAACCTGTGCAAAAAAGGCACATAAATGCCTAATTCTTTCCTTTTACCTACCAGTTTTCTGAATGAGTGGGTTCAGCATCTTCTAAAGGTGCTTAGTTAAAAAAAAATTGTACCAGTATGAACTCATGGATTCTAACATGTGATGTATCTGTCTATTGAAATTAATTCATTTTTATGCACAAATAGTTCCATCTTTGGCTAGTAAGAGCCAGTTTGTTTCCTCAATCATTTTGACATTAACCCTAGTATGACAAGATGTCTCAGACTCAAAAAGGTCTTCTGACTTAGCAAGACAATTTAGGGAATGAATTTTAGGGTGTATGGGTTTTAGAAGAATTTCCTTCATTTTCTAGAATCGCTATTTTACAAGATACTGAAACAAAGAATCCTTATAATGACACTATATTAAAAAAAATTTTGTAAAAGTATATTTTAAAAATGATAGGTAAGATAAAGCAAAGAAAACATGACATCCTGTTGTAAGCTCAAGCGCTTCTCAGAAAAATCAGAGGAAATGAATTGAAAAGGGAAGGAAGCGCATATTAGATAAGTAGGTAATTGACCATTAAGTAATGGTTGGGAAAGGTATTTTTTAATGTTATTTTCATCTTATTTATTACAGCACTATTTATGACATAATCAAGCGTTAACAGTATTTGGATACTATAGGAATCCAAATCTTCTTAGTTGTGGTAAGCAAGCCTCCAATATGGCTTCTAATGATCCTCACTTCCTGGCATTTATGTCCTTGTGTAGTACTCTCCTACACTGTACATGGTGACCAATAGGATATTGTAAAAATGACGACGTCTGATTTCTGAGGATAGGCCATAAAAGATATCGCAGTCTCAGTATTGCTCTCTGGGATCACTTGGTCTGGGGAAAGCCATCTGTTGTGTTATGAGGACACACAACAGTCCTACGGAGAGATGCACACAGTTAAGAACTTAGCCCTACTGCCAATGGTCAGTGTCAACTTGTCATCTTGGAAGCAGATCTGCCTTCATATGATGGTAGCCCAGCCAACATCTTGATTGGAATCTCATGAGAGACCCTGAGACAGAACCACCTAGCTAAGCCACTCTGGAATTCCTGACCCCTATAAATGACATGAGATAATAAATGATTATTACTGTTTTTAGACACAAAGTTTTGGGGTAATTTGTTAAGCAGCAATAGATAATACACTGATTAAAAATGACTGTTATTTTAAGTACTCGTGTACCTAAGAAATAGCCAACTCATGAAAATTTCCCTTTCAAAATAATGTAAGACTCAACTATACTGATAAAGACATTAGCAACTGTCATTATTTTCAACTAACTTGCCCCCTGGTCTTTCCATTACACAAGCCTGGCAAAACACTAATTCTGAAGTAATTATTGACTATCAATAACTCCTGGGCTGATAAATGCTATTGAAGAAAAATGCTTACCTCTGCCATTTGCCATTCTAAATTGCTTTGCAGTCACAGCTGGATCCCCAACACTACCAGGAAATTCTTTGTATTCTTAGCTCTCAAGCCATTCACCATTCAAGTTATTTCAGATTTCCACTCTCCCCTCTCCTTAGATACTTAAATATCACCATGGGCCCTCTCAGCAGACCACCTTTCTTCCTGACAGAAAATGGCTTATCTGCATTCATTCCTTCCTCCTATTCCAATGGAGGAGATCTTCCTCTTTCTGAAGTTTTTCCCTCTCTGGATGGCTTTTTCCAGTTTCTTCTCAGAGATTGTCCTCTATCTTGTATTTTAAATCCCTCCCAATAGGCTCTTTCTCATTGGCTTTTAAATACAATCAATTTATTTAAATCTAATATTTATTTACATGAGCTATTACAGAAGTAGCAACAGTGTGATACCATTTAAAATGAGTTACTGATTGTATACAACAGTATAAAAAGTCTTGAATTCAGGTTGGTATTCTAGCCTCAGTTGTCAGAAATTCTATGTAACATTGAGCCATTTTCTCTGTGCTTCACTTTTCTAAGGAGTCAAATATGAATCTTTGAGAGAAAACCACCTAAATGAAAAGATAAATGCCAAGGGCTTAGTACCCAGATTAGAAATGCAGAGGTCTCCTATTAGAGTTGAAGTTTATATTTATGATTTTTATCAGATAGCATCTCATATATATCAAAGCATGATTTTGGTTAGGAATGAAAGTTAGAGTGTCCTAAGTAGACAAAGCTGGGAAAGAGCCCATGATATATTTTTTAGAGTTTTCTTAACTACTATACATTGTTCTGATCTACCTAAAGTAAATATCTTGGGAGGATACTGAATTATTGAAGGAGCTCAGGTTCATCTTTTGTTATTAGCTGCAAAGGATATCCAGTATTGATGAAATAATAATGAATGCATTGGGTCAACTGAAGTCCATCAAAGTACATTAAAAAGATAAGAATGGGAATAGAGCCTGGAACTATGAATATATGCTCAAAGTACTGATTAAATTAATTGAAATAGTCTCTTCATATGAAGGTATTTCATTACAAAATAAAATGAAGTTATCCTAGTAAAAAAATCACCCACGAATTAGTGATTTCAAACAACATTTTTTTAATCTCTGTTTCTGTGGGTCAGGAATTTTGGAGGAGCTCAAGCTGGGCATTTCTGGCTATGGTCTCTCAGGCACTAGTAATCCAGTGGTGGCTGAGCTGGAAGAGTGGGGCTGTGATCAGCTGGTGATGGTGGGCATCTCTCTTCATGTAGTGTCAAGGCTTCTCTATGCAAAATAGTTTGAACTTCCTCAGGGCATGGAAGCCTCAGGATAGTGCAACTACTTACCTGGTGGCTCTGGGCTCTAGTGCAAATTTTCTAGCAAAAAGGGATAAAACTGCGTAGCCCCAGAAGCCATACTGGAACACTTCATACATTGCTACATTCTATTGGTTATATGTGAATCACATACCCATGAGATTTAAGTGTGGGAGAATTAGATTCTACCTACTGATGGGGCTGTGGGAAAATTACTTGTAGAACAGCATGTGGGACGGGGCATATTGTTGTGGCAATCTTTGGAACAGTGATCCAAACGAAAGGAAATATTTGTCTGTTGATGAGAGAGGGAAATATTTGTCTGTTGATGAGAGAGGGAGGGAGCGAGAAAGAGAAGAGAGGTCCTCATGATTCATCAGATTAACATAGTCTAGGCAAACCTATCAAGAGAGACAAACTAAACACCAGGAGTGCAGGTGTGTAGCTGTGCATAACAGTTCCAATTATTATCAGACTCTTGTATGAACAATCCTGGGCCTTATGGTGTTGGTGCAGAGTTCATTTCAGCCAAAGGAAAAAGGATGATGTCAATTCTCCCTCCAACCCCCAAACAAAATCAGTTTCAAGACAAACCTTAGGGCAATTTTCTCATGGTAAATAAGTGCATGTGCCACCTGGTGGTGAGACTGTCAAATATGCATTCTAGCCTGTTGACTGCATTTACTGAACAGTCATTAGATAGTGTATACATAGGACGTGGTTCCATAGTGTAGCTGTTAGCACGTCTGCTTTACAAGCAGAATGTCCTGGATTTGTGCCCCAGTGGAGCCACAGTCCACGGTCTACGGCCATGCCACTCTGAACAAGCCTGACGTCTGATCTCCAAAGCTAAGCAGGGTTGGGCCTGGTTAGTACTTGGATGGGAGACCACCTTGGAAGACCAGGTGCTGTAGGCATAAATAATAATAAATAATAATAATAAAAGAAAAAGATAGTGTATATATAGTATTTACCAAAAGACAAAAATTTTAACACAAGTGTATCTCACTAAACAAACAAAGCACAAAAACAGGGAGGGAAAAGATATAACAAAAAGGAAGGAGTAGTAACCACAGGGCATCCACGTTGGAGTGTCCAGATGAGTCAAATCAACCTTTTCATTAATACTAAATCCTCTTAATCCTGTCCTATTGGCTTTTCATGCTTCTTTGAATTGGGTATGGAGGGTATGGGGAGAGAATAAGTTAAAGAAGGAAAGGCTTGGTATTACACTTTTGGGGGGCGAGAAAGGTAGTTAGCCAAATAGTAACTGTAGTGATCAACTCTAGAACTGTGGGCTCTTTCACCCATGTTGGCCATTGTCTCAGATCCTTCTGGCCCCACCTCAGAATTTATTATAGCAAAATCATGGCAGCCTATTTAGAATATAAGAATACTCCATGGGGTCAAATTGATGATTCATCTTTCTGGTTTAAGAATCTGTGATGAGCACAAGAGGACTATAGTTAGTCCACTGGAATCATATCCAAATAGTAATAACTACTATTTTGAAGTGCTTACTGTGCATCAGGCACTGTGCTCATCACTTTGCATCTTATTTAATCTTCACAACTCTATATAATTTCATCCTCATTTTACAGATTAAGTTACATAACCTGATCAACCATATACTATTATAAACGTTGAAGCCAGGATTCACCATATAGCCAAAAGCTCTCTTAACGTTGCTATATTTACCAGTAGTTCAAAATAAAGATCTTTGAAATCTATTTCTATTGTTTCAGCCTCTTAAAATAAATTTGAAAGCTGCACTCTCCACAGTGACTTAGCACTAGTGGCTGCTCAAAACTTGTCTTTATTCTTTTTTAGGAGGCCCTCCCCTTTAACTTCTGGCAAGGATGGTCATCTTTTTCATTTCCTCTGAAAATATTCTCTCAGATTCCTCCCTTCGTGCCTTTGCTCTGGAATGCAGTTCCACAGTTGTATACTTCTCATCCCCATTCGTGCTGTCTTCATTATAGGTCCTTTTCTAGCTTTATGCTCCTGGTGGCTTCACCACCTCTGGGACCCAGCCGTGGGGGGGTGGTTTAAGTAGGAGAGATTGCCTTGAAGGTTAGTTAAAACCAACCAACCAACAGAAATCTCCTGCTCTGAGTAGGGTTAAGACTGCCAGATGCAGTAAATAAACTTACGGTACACTCAGTTACATTTGAATTTCCGTATATCTCTTATAGTAAAAACCTGTTTGTTGTTTTTGTGAAATTTAATTTAACTGGGCATCCTGTATTTTATCTGGCAACCCAAGGTAGGGTAGCACGGGTAACACAGGAGCTTCAAAGATTTGCATCTCGATGGGGCATTGTTAGGAGGATTTTGGGCCTTTCCGGCCAGGAATGAAGCGCCAGTAGGAGCGGTGTGTGCTATCACTAGCCTGGCCCCCATTCGCACGTGAAGAAACCCTGCCCAAAATATGGGGGGGGTGTCAGAAAAATTCGAATTGACCCGAAATGTCTGGCGCTTAGCTCCTAAAGAGCGTCGAAACGACAGCGAACGACAGCGAACAACAGACAACGCAGGCCACAAGGCAGAGGCAGGCCGCCCGACTCCAAGATGGCGCCCGCGGCGACCGCCAGGTGTCAAGATGGCGGCGCGGGCCCGCGCCCGCGCTCCCGGACTATCTTCACTCAGTCTTCCTCCGGCTGGGAGCGTGACGCGCGTCGCCGTACGCAGGTTACCTTTCGGCCTGGGTGGTGGTGCTGGCCACCGCCCGCCCCGCGCCATGTGGCTCCTCGGCTGGTGGCAGGTACTGCTGTGGGTGCTGGGGCCTCCCGCCCGCGGCCTGGAGGGTGAGTGCGGGCTGGGGCCTTGGCGGGGGGGCGGCCGGCGGCGGTGCGCCAAGTGCAGGTCCGCCCGGCCGGGGACGCTCTTTTACTTGCGCGAAGGCCAGCGACGCGCGCCTCACCTCTTGCTAGCATCTCTCCACGCATTGTCCCGACCTCCTTCCCCGGGTAGTCCGCGCTTGTGGTCCGCGGAGGTGGCGGGGCGGGGAGGGGAACGGCGGGGTGGGGAGCTCCGGGTGTGACCCGGCCACGTTCAGGCCCCCTCACTGGGCGACTTGTCAGTCGGGAGTGACCGTGTATTAGCACTTACTGAGGCACTTTGTTATTGTGGCAGGCACTTTGTATTTAATGATAATAGTAATAACGAATAGCCGACATTCATGCCGCCCTTATTGGGAGTCAGGAACTATGAGTAGCGCTTTCCTCCCTTAGCTCATTTAGTCCTCCCACCGACCCTATGATATGGGTTCCATTAGTATCTCCATTGTATAGATGAAGATGCTGAGCTCAGAGAGGCTAAGTAATCTGCCTGAGTTTGCACTTATGGAAAATGGCAGAGCCTGTCTCTCTCCAAAGCCCACGCTTTACTTTGCACCTTGCTGAACCATTTTCTTAAGAAGGCCACTCTTAGATGCCTGTAATGAAGGACAGATGAGAAAAACACAGGAGACTCCCAAAGTAACCCGCTGCTTGTCCGGGCATGCTCTCAGGGACCCCTCAGGTGGGAAGGCAGCCACGATTCAAGCCAGTATCTGCCTGCTTTCACAAAGTCAGACCTCTGTACTCCACTTCTGTCACTACAGCTTAACCACCGGCCTCAGAGAGGAGACAGCCTGTGCTGGATATCTCGTTTGTCTCCCAGATCATTCTCAGGCCTCTTCTAGCCTGCTCTGCCCTGAGTGGCTCTCCTGCCTTCTGGCTTCCTGTGGGCTGGAATGAAAGAAGAGTGAGGTCAGGGTATTGATTTTCTCAGCTCCCTCACTCAGAGGTTATCATAGGTTGTCCGTATCCGTCTGCTGAAAGTCACAGCTGTTTCAAAAAGTTCTGTGACTGTTTCTGCCTCTGGCCTCTTAAAGTCTGTGAGTGGCTGGCCCTTTGCTGTTGCTGGCCCTGGAGTGCCTGACTATTGCTTTTGTTTTCTCTACACTCAGCCCACACATTGGTGATCCCTTTATTAAGCTCTCCTCGAATTCCCCAAGTTGAATGTGCTGTTCCCTGGCTGACTGAGGGGACTGACATGTTGCAGTCAGGGTCACATTCATGCAGACTTGAGGATAACTTTGGCCACAGGGTGCGTCATTGGTCATCATGGCCAGGCCATGAATGAGGTGAGGACAGTGGAATCTTCACCAGCTGGTTCTTTTTCAGGGTGGCTGAAAAATCCAAGGATTTTTTTCTGCAGAGGATATGTCCACTGGCAGATTAGCAACTGAAGGTGGCAGGTCTGTCCAGGTGTCAAGGAACAGGTGCCAGCTCCTGGCTTCAGTATCTCCATGTCCATCCTCACTAGCCAGTCAACTGGCAGATTCTTACTGAGCGTTCACCATATGCCATGCACTGTGCTGGACGCTGAGGGTACAGAGGTGAGCCAGACAGAGAAACAGGCTTGCCCTCCTGTCTGATGGGAAAGGCAGGCATTAAATGACTACAGATCATTAAGTAAATTACAAAAGTGGAAAATGCTTTAAGGAGAGTTTCATGGCATTACTAGATGCTGTAATGGGAGGTCTCTCTGATCTGAGGGCAGAGGAGGTGAAGTTCACCTTATAGAGGTGAAGATTAGGGTGATATCTGAAGGATGAGTCGGAACAGCCAGAAGACGAGGGGATGGAGGGCTTCCTGGGCAGAGAAACAGCCCTCAGGACAGCTCTGAGGTAGGTGGAGGAAAGCATGAGTAATTAGAGACCAGAATGTCTGGTGGTACCAGTTGAGAGTGTGGACAGAGACCATCATGAGGGGCCTGGTATCCATGCCACAGAATTGCAGACTCATTCACAGGGCAGAGGGAAGCCATTGAATGGGTTTTAGCAGAGGAATGACATGATCAGATTTGCTTTTAACTTTTCAGTTCCACTTGGATTGCTGTGAGGAGTGGGAATAGAGGGCCAACCAGGGAGATCAGTTAGGTGGCTACAGCAGTTTTTCAGGTCAGGGCTGTGGTCTGGGCTGAGGGGTGTGAGTGGGGATGGGAGAGGTGGATGGATGACTAATGTATTTAACAGAGGAATCAATATACTTAGTTGTGTTCCCATCCATCCCTTTGAATTATAAACATCACTCATATCATCATCGTTGCAGCCATTTATGGAATGCTACTATGTGCCAGGGACCATACACATCTTTTCTCATTTAATCTGCAAGTAGCCCTGTGAATTTCCTCATTTCAGTGGTATTTTCTTTGAGTATTTTCTATGGAAAGTATAGGTTGCTGCTCCTCCAACCACTGGCTGTTTTGGGTACTCCCAAATTTGGCTCCCCTGCTACAGAAGCCATTGTGAAAAAACCTGTGGCTAGTAGCGAACCTTTTGAGAAAAACTGGAACGGTGTGAAAGAGCTGACCTAGGTTAGGGCTCCCTGGCAGAGTTGGCATGATGCCCTCACCCTTGTTCTCCAGACATCTTCCTTGCTGCCAATAATGCAATAATTTTCACTTTATACATGGCTCAAGCTATAATCAGTTTGTTTAGGTTAAGAAGCAATCTCTTTTAAAAGGTGGATTACCATGGGAGGGTTCAATGGCTCTGGCATGCTAAGTCATTTCTATCTTAGTGTGGGATAATTCAGTGTTTTCTTTCTTCCCAATACCTAAATGAAAACAATGGTACCTGAGGCCATATGATTTTTTTTTGTTTCTAATCTGTACTGTCTCCTTAAATATCTTCACAGGAGGGAAAAGCTACATATCTGAGCTTAAAATACCAGTTCTCTGCATCACTCAGAATTCCTTTTGATTTTTTGTGGGGGACATCTATCCATTTTTGCATAAAGATGATATGATAGAGAGAACCAGATGCTAATTTCTGCCCTGGTTTTTTTTTCCTGAGAGTCTTTCAGGGTATTGGCAGTCTCCGTGTACTTATTGGCCCTAGAATGCTATTTAGGTTCAGAGAGAGAGCATACCTCTATGGAGCCAGGGCATTTGGGAGTAGAATTGGCTCCCAATCCCAGCACCATTTGTTCTTCTCCAGACTTCTAGCCTCCCTGGCTTCATTTCCTGCTCTGTCTTGAGACAACCCAGCAAACATATTTGTTTTTTCTTCTGATTATTCAAGTAGTTCATGCTCATCAATCAAAGGCTACAGAAAGACCTCCAATGTGATCTCACTCCCACCAAACTGGCAGAGCTCCCTGCCCAGGCACCTAGCCCCTTCTCTAGATCAGAGTCACAGAAGTTCTTGACCTTTGCTTTCCAAGCCCTTTACTCTGCCATATCTAACCTATATCGTCACCTCTCCCTCCTTATCTGCTTTCCCATCTGCTTTACCTATTCTTGAATTTCTCCCATGTCCTAAAGCCAAAACAGAAACCTCCCTTAGCCCCTTGCCTCCCCATAGCAACTACCCCGTCTTTCTTCCCCTCCATAGCTAGACTTTCAGAAAGAATTGTGTATATTTATCTATACAGTTATCATTTTTGGCGCTCTTCTTCCTTTTGTGTGAATCAGTATTTCCATTTGGTATCATTTTTCTTTTGCCTGAGAAGTTCCTTTAAAATTCTTGTCATGTGGTTCTGCTGGTGATAATTCTTTCAGCTTTAATGTCTGAAAAAGTATTTATTTTGCTTTTGTTTTTAAAAGATGGTTTTGCTGGGTATAGAATTCTAGGTTTATAGTTTTCTTCCAGTACTTAACAGTTATTATTTCTGCAAATATTTTTTCTGTCCCCAGCCCCGACTCTACTCTCTTTTGCATATTACAATTATCTGTACACTTAAAATTGTCCCACAGGTCACTGATCTCTTAATTTTTTTGATACTTTTTTTCATTGTATGTTTTATTTTGGATAGGTTCTATTACTGTGCCTTCAAGTTCACTACCCTTTTCTTCTGCAGTGTCTAATCTATCAATAATCCTATCCAGGGCAGTTTTCATTTCAGACATTATAGTTTTTGTTAGAAGTATAATTTGGTTCTTTTAAAAAATATATTTTATGTTTCTATATCTACTTAACCTTTTGAACATATGTAATACAGTTATAATTACTGTTTTAATATCCTTGTAATTCTGACATTTGTGCAAATTCTGGGTCAGTTTTACTTGGTTGACTGTTCTCCTCACTCTTGGTCATATTTTCCTGCCTTTCTGCATGCCTGGAAATTTTTGGATGCCAGACATGAATTTTACCTTCAGTGCTGGATATTTTAATATTCTTATAAGTGTTCTTGAACTTTGTTCTGAGGTAGTTAAGTCCAGCCTCTGAAAGTTAAACCACTGAAAACAATTTGATCCTTGCTTTTAAGGTTTGCTAGATGCGAGTAGAGCTGTACTCACTCCAGGGCCTTTTGTGTACTCTATCCCATGCCCCAGGAAATATGAAGTTTGCCAGCCTAGCCGGTGGGAACAGGTACTATTTCCAGCTCTGTGTGAATGTTGGGTACTATTGCCTCTAATCCTTCTGGGTGGTTCTTTCCCTGGCTTTGTATAGTTTACTCACATGCATGTGCTGACCAGTATACTCAAGGTGGGAGGTTGGGCTCTGCAGTTCTCTAGAGTCCTCTCTGCAGCTCTCTCATCTCTAGTATTCCATCCTGCAAACTCCATCCCTGGTCTCCCTGGATCCTCAGCTCCATCTCCTCAACTCATTGAGTCTGCTGCCTCGGTTTCCCCTCCTGAGCCACTAGTTCAGGCAGTAAACTAGAGGATTAAAGGGCTCTCCTCATTTTTCTCCTATTTCTCAGGGATGGCTGTCCTTCACTGCCTGATAGCTAGTTTCCTGAAACTGTTGTTTCACATATTTGGTTGCTTTTTGAGTTGTTTTTGGAGGGAGGATAAATCTGGCCCCTGTCACTCCATCTTAGCTAGAAGTAGAATTCCAAGAGAATGTTTCTGAATTGCTGAATTATTTGTAGACCTCCATGGGAATATTATTTGAGACCATATATGAATGTGCATACCTTACCAAGCCCCCAGACTCCTCCCTAACACTGAAGCTAGTTGGTCGTTCATGCTCTGGTGACATGCTTGTGGCTTGGCAGAGCTCATTACCCAGCTGGTGGCTGGCTCCCCAGCCACATGGTGAGCTTGTGTGAGTGCATCTGGGCTCATTTGTTTCTCCTAGTCAGTGTCTGGCATAGAGTTTGGCAACTGTTGTTGAGTTAATGAGTTTGAGGGCAAGAGTCTTTGTTGTAGACGTGAGTGGAGATTGCTAAATGGACATATGAGACTGCCCAGGACTCTTCCTTAATCTGAGCATTTTGCCCAAGCCCTAACTAGTGGCTCCAAAATGGGAGGATAGCCCTCCTTTTCTCCCTGCTGTGGCTCCTGCACTGCTGGGCACTCCCAGACCTGGCTCTGCTGCTTGCTAGCTGTGTGCCATTGGGCATTATGCTGAACCTTTTTGTGCCTTGGCTTGGTCATCTGTTATGTTGTGCAAAGATGCTTTGCCATAGTAGAATCTTCCATAAAGCAATTACTGTTGTCTTGGATATTCTCCCCAAACAAACAAAAATGTTAAAATGTTTTTATTATGTTTTCTCAATCGGATGTCTGCTACACGGCAAGCAGCAGGTTTCACATGAAGCTATGTTTTTGTCGACTTATTTATTCGACATCCATTAATCTAGTATCTCCTTAGGATCTTTTTCATGACCTGGAGACTCGTGGGTGGCTTTCAGATAGTTTAGTGGGAAAGATTGTTGCGGAAAAGTTCTAAAGTCAGACCAGCAAAATAACTCGGAGAGAAGAACTCAGTTTATTATGCACGGTCCCAGAGGAGCTAGCCCTCTGAAGAGTCTGGGCCCTGAACTATGTTGCAGCATTCCTTATATACCAGTCTATTACACGAGCTGATTGGTTGATTCGAGCTTAGACCATTACAAAGCAGAAGGAGTTGATATGGTTGCAAGTAGTAACATTGGTGGAAGGGCGGGAGATGTTATGGGTTGCCGCTGGTTACAAATTGTTACAGGAAGTAGGATCTGCCAAGGTACAAGGTGCTACAAGAGGCGGGGGCTGCTATGGGTACAAATAGTTAAATTTACGAGTTGAGCAAAGTGCAAGTGAGCTCTTACATGAGCTCCTGCATACAGCAAGCATATTTACAGAAGCAGACAAAGAGCTGATTAGCTTTTTGATGTAAATTCCTCAAATTTCCTCTTCATTCCCCCCTTTTGATGCCTGTTTAGATTCTTTATAGGGCATTAACCTCATGATCTCCCTCTTGATCTCCTAGTGCCAGGGACCAGTAATTCCACTGCAAGGATCTTAGCTGCAGTTTTTCTTTCCACTGTAGCCTCTATGAGGGAGGTAACTGACTGGACAACAAGAAGGCAATAGACAAGGTAGAAGGAGGCAGGCACTGAGGAGGAGTATTACTCCAACTAAGGTCTTAAAGCCTCCAAAGGTAGAGAACCAACTTCCAAAGAGGCTATCAGGGTCCCATCCATGCCATACTTGCACGGGCACATGTGCCAGTTTTGTCATCTGCTTGACAAGATCTTCAACTGCCTGGCCCTGGTCATCTATCTGTATACAAGAGTTGGTGAGATTGAATTTCTCACATATGCCTCCTTCTGCTGCTAATAGATAATCTAATGCCAACCTGTTTTGGTAGATGGCAATTCTCATCTGGGTCTGTTGATGTGCAAGAAGAGTCGGGGCTCTCCCAGTCTCGGTAGTAATGATTTCCAAAACTGCCTGCAGTCAGATTATTTGGTTTAACATGTAAATGGGGGTATGATATCCCCAAGAATTATCTTTTCCCCAAGTGGCAGGCCCATAGTATTGGATTATTCGTACTGGGGGCCACTCATCATCCTTCCAGTCCCCTATTAAGAGCTCTGTTTTCACTCTTTGCAAGGGTTGTGGGACCGGGTGACCAAGCTGTTCCCTGTTTTCAGAGGTAAGAGGATAAACGATGATTTTATCATGCCAATTACACAACTTCCTTCCAAATTTGTGGGGAGCCAGATATAGGCGTTGCTTCCACAAATCCAGTAAAGCCCACGTGGAGCCGTCCAGTCTTGGATCTTGCCTGGGTTATGCCAGGCTTTAGTTAGCCTTGGGAATCTGGCCAACGGATTTCTCTCTTTTCTGTTTCCCTGCCACACGCTTCGTTTGGAGGCGGCATTATAATATCATTGGCCTGAGCAAACTAAGTTTCTGACTGAGTGTTTGAGATTTCTTCCACCTCTGGCCAGGCAGTATTGTCCTATAATAGTATGTTCTAAAATCCATTGACCACTGTTTGAGGTATGTGGGGCCGTTATATCTGGCATTGCCTGGTTGGGAACCAATTCAGTAGCTTCCCACGGCCACCTATCTCCCATTAGTGTTCCCCCACATACATAGCAGGAAGTGACATTCAGGGAGTGAGCTATTCCTTCAGCCATTCTGAGAAATAAGTTTTTGATTGATTGTGGCGATGAGGGTAAGGGTTCAGTTACTTCCTTGTAGGAGGTCTTATAAACCTGATAGACTTGGGCGGAATGGGCTAGTACTCGACCTATGATACAGATACGAATTTGAACATAAGGATTTAGCCTGTCCCATCAATGCCAAGTGTTAATACTTATCTGGAACTCCAATGGGAGTTCAAGGGGTTGGTTATGATGAACTCTAATGGATTGCACTTATGTGTGGTGCAGTTTGATAAGGCTACCCCTTTTCTTAAATGCACCTTTATCTTGTTGGTGTCTTTCTCCCAAGTAGCCCATAGGACACATGACCAATATGCACAGCTTGTTCTATATGAACTGTGGGGACATATATACTTTTCTTCTGTTCTATAACTTTCTTTCCAGTTGAGAGATCCACAGGATCTCCCTTCCTCCCATTGGCCCTGACTCATAGCAGCACAAGCATCAAACTTTAGGATTATCTGATTAGGATTCTCTTTCACTCTAGTCTGGGCCAACATGGGTCCATCTGTCCATCCTCCCCCGTGGTCCCTCAGAGCTACCCTTATTTTGAAAACTGTTTCAGTGGGAGGGTTATTTGGGTTGTAACATACATAAGGTTAATTACTTCCTGGGTCGCATATTGAATATTGAGTCTAGTTATAGTTACAGATCCCTTTCTCAGTTCCCTGATAGTCATAGTAGCTATAGAAAATTAAAGTAGTGGAAATTCTCTTACCTCCTTTGGTGACATGAATACATAGCTCACAGTCCTCTGCCCTAATTTCCTTCCCTCCCCAGTGTCCAATTATAAGGAGTCCCACGATGAAATTCCTCAGGCTTTGGCCACGTGTGGACCAGCCAGCTTCCGGTTTGTGGCTGGAGCAGGGCATGTTGGTTTCCTACTTACGAGGGTTGGTGGAATCTGTCTGTGCCAGTTTCAGCCAACTGTGGTAATGGTCAATCCTCAAACTTCTGCTGTGTGTAGACTGGCCAGCTTCTGGGGTGGCCAGAGCAGGGCCGACGATCTCAGGTGGACTTCTGCTGCCTCTGGAACGTAACTCGGAGTGGTTGATCAGGAAGAGACTCTGCAGTCCAAGTCTCCTGGCTTTCCAGAGGTGCTGCTCTCTTTATCCAGGTGTGGTGGATCCATGGGGTGATACCTGCAACTTTAATAGCAGTGGGAGTTGCTAATATAACTGTGAGGGCCTATCCAGCTTCACTGGAGCTGCTCCTTTTTCTGATATTTAACCCATACTTCATCTCCTGGCTGAAGGGGGTGAACCCAGTTCCCCAAAGGGAAAGGGGCTCTTTCTAAAGTTTCCCGAGTGATGCTACAGAGGGTCTTTCCTAAGGCCTGAAGCTGTTGGGACACTTCTAGGTCAGCCATTAATTGAGGGTTTCCTTTTAACTTCCCTATCACTAGGAGAGGTCTCCCATAAAGGATATCAAAAGGAGAGTAGCCTGAAGGTCTTGGGGTGCATCACGTTTGGAGTAGAGCTAAAGGCAGCATATCTATCCACGGTAACTGGGTTTCCTGACAAAGCTTAGCTAGAGTGGTTTTGAGTGTCCAGTTCATCCATTCAACTTTCCCTGAAGTTTGTGGCCTGTAGGCCATGTGGAGCTTACATTTGATTTCTAAAGCTTTGGACAAGGTCTGGACTATCTCAGACACAAAGGCAGGTCCATTGTCTGATCCAATACAGAGGGGTAGTCCGTATCTTGGAACAATTTCCCTCAGTAAGGCTCTGGCTACTTCTCGTGCACATTCAGTGTGCGTAGGAAAGGCTTCAACCCTTCTGGAGTAGGTGCAAACCAACCCAAGCAAGTATCGGTGGCCCCTGCAGTGAATGCCACCTTTGAAGCCTTCCATACTGCCTCTAGCAGTTGGAAGATTTCTCCTTTGTTCTTGATTTCTTTTCCTCTTGCCGCCAGCAATCCCCCATTTTTGTAAATGGCCTCATGTATGTGCAAGGTAGTAGAGGCATACCTTGAGTCAGTGTAGATGTTGGCCAGTTTTCCTTCAGCCTGTCGCAGTGCCTGGATGAGTGCCCATAGTTCGGCCTGCTGTTCTGACCAGCCCTGTGGCAGGGCCTCAGCTCCGATTACTTCATCAATAGTTGTTATTGTGTAGCTGGCTTTGCGCGGTCCTTCATGGATGAAGCTGTTCCCATCGGTGAACAATACCAGTTCTGGGTCCTGAAGAGGAACATCTGTCAAGTCTGGCCTACTTGAGTAAACTTCATCCATGACCTCCTCACAATCGTGGTCGGGAGGCCCCTGCTCAGTGGGCAGAAACATAGCAGGGTTCAATGTTCGTAGTTTCGAGACAGACTCGTGGATATTTGCAAAGCAGTCCCTGATAATGAGTTTTTATGGCGTTGGTCAGCCATTTATGTCCTCGATTATTCATTAATTCAGTTACAGCATGGGGAATCTTTACATTTAAATCTGTGGCCTTATATAGTAGCTTGAAATCTCAGAGAAACCCGATATCTAAATTCAACAGAATTCAGCTGCCCCTAGGAACTCACGGACTCCTTTCTTGATGTTTGGCCATGGTATTGAGTGTCTACTGTAAAAGTCATTGATTGGCCCCTCTACTTTTATTGTGACCATAGGTTGCTGGGGGTCTAGGATCAGGGAGCCTGCTTGTTCCTAGTCTGATTGTTCCTTGGTCCAGCTGTTGGCTTAGGCTGGTATCTTCCTTTATGAGGTTGATTGAAATTCTTTTGGCTTTTCAGGTATTTTTCTATGATGAGGGCATTCGTTTTTCCAAAGGCCGGTTTCTTTGCAGTAGGTGCATTGGTCACAGTGAAGTGGGGGTCTCCTTCTCGTTCCTTTCTCTTCCATGAAGGAGCCGCAGTCTGTTGTTCTGGACCTGGGTTCCCCAGTGCAGTTGTTAACAGGGACACCTTGTGCTTCATCCATTTGTCAATTACCTTTTGTGACTCCTGGTTGTGGTTTATAAACACCTTGTTTGTGACCTCCAGTAGCTGGGTGGCATTAATTCCAGCAAAGCCTTTCTAATTTTTGAAGCTTGTGGCAGATATCAGTGAAGGATTGAGCCACAAATGCTGTGTTGACCATGCGTTGGGTTTGTGACCCTCAGGGTCAAAAGGGGCATATACCCGGAACTCCTCACATAGTCTCTTATAGAACTCTGTAGGCGACTCCTCTGGCCTCTGGCATGTCTCTGGTGTTCTTATCGAGTTTGTAGGTTTCCTAGTCCCAGCTTTTACCTCTTGCGGTATGGCCCGTTGGTCTAGGTCTCTGGCTCTCCCTCCATGATGGCTCTGTATTTCTATCAAGGACTGCCTGTCTCCATCTTCAAAGATACTTTTGTCTTTCTGCAAAATTGCCAGCTGCAGTGCCAGTTGTTCCCTTTCTTCATGAATCTTTTCTTCTGCTGCTCGTTCTGCAAGAAAATCTGAACAGTAAACTTTCATTTGTGTCCTAAGGACTGTTCTTTAACTATTTTTAATCTATCATTGGGTTCTCGAATAAGTTTATTGGGTGACAACTGTGAGGTGGCTAATTTGGACTTTTCGGCATCATTTCCAGGAAAGTCATTGAGAGTCCACATATATTCTGATGGGCTTGGATACTTGGGTGCTGGTTCTATCAGGGTGGTAGTGTTCAGGTAGTGAGTCTTATAAAACTCCAGCAAGGCCAGCAAATGGCCAAATTCCAGGTCCCCAAACTTGGGCAACAAGTTGATGATGTAGTGGGAGACTCGTGAATTCTCAGACACAGACAGTACCTAGTCCCTGGGGTAGGTGGAGGAGTCGTGGACTAGGAACATGCTGTGAAACTGGCCCTAGAGTCAGACCTGTGCCTCCTGGCTAGACATCAGCCCCATATACCAGGCAGAATGATCTGAGGAGTTGAACTTGAACCTGGCAGAGGACATGGTGCCGGGCCGAAGCCCTGGGGCAGGTTGGGGTGGCGAAGGCACTGATGGTAAGGGCCTGTCTGGCAATTGTAAGTAAAGTAGTTGCACAGGGACTGACAGAACCGCTGAGATGAATGGTAGTGGGAAGATAGGTTCTTCCTCCGGGTCCCCATGGTGGATTATTTCTGCTGGCTCCTCTTTGTTCTTTTTCTGAGCTGGTCGGGCTACTAGTACCTTACTCTTTCCCTGCCTGTTCACACAAAACCAGACCCATAGGGGCACTACAGTAGCGATCTGCAGCCATGTGTCTATGTATGGCTACTGGTCTAGATATCTAGGAGTCCCTGTCACTACCCGGTACACTGCCCTCACTGTATGGAGGTGTAGGGTCCCTTCTGGGGGCCAACCTACCCTGCAGGTCGGCCATTCAAGCTCACAAAGATTACGAAGCTTTCCCAGGGTTAGCTTGACCCTGTACTCCTCTGAGAAACCTTTCTTAACATTTTTCAACATATAATTTAAGACAGTTGGCTTAGAAGAACCTCCCTCCATATTTGCAGAGAGCTTCCTTTGAAGATAGGGTGCAGAGGCCATTGTTAGTATATTTTCTAAAGTTCCAGAAACCTGGTTAAGGCAGCGTAAAACACTGAAATTATTTTGATGACATATAGAATCCTTGTTTTCTACTCAGAAAACCTTTTCCCAACATTAATGGCAGACCAATAGTCTACAAAACATTAGAATACAATTCCAATTTTACATCAGTTTACTTTCGACATTTAAATTTTCAATCTTATTTAGCTTAGTTACATAGAATTTTCTCCTCAGAATCTCTTCACAAACCTTCCACACTTTCCTCTCAAAATTTCCTCAGGACTTCCCTTCGCAAACCTACTACTTCCGCAAACCTTTCATATTTTCTTTATTCCTTCAGTTTGCCTCTTTTCACGCTTTCAGAAATAACCAACTCTGAGGCAAACACCTTTCCTTTAATTTCCTTCAAAGTAAGTCCCCAGACCTTATGTCTTTTGTTACCAAGACACTTTCCTACTTTCCTTTCCACCATATATATCAGGAGTACCTCTTGTACTTTCCTCAACAGACAACTATCACGCTACAAGGGGGAATGGGGAATAGGGTCTGGGAAATTCAGAGGGGATGCCACTCGCTTCGCCCGTCTCCAGCCACTCCCCTCACGGGGATTTCAGGCACCTCTTAGCATTGGTGGGTCAGTATAAACCCCCGACCCGGATCAGTGGAGTAAACTCCTTATGGAGATCCAGTGAGGCCACCGTAAGCCGTATGAGGATTGCCACGGAACTGCAGATTGGGGCTCAACTCTTGCTTTGTAGCAAGACCACATCTCAGTCACTCATTCACTCTCTTTCATACAACCTCCCACCATTCCTTAACATGTCTGCTAACTTGTGGAGGGCGCTTGGTTGCCCTCTGGAGAGTGATGGAGTTCCCCTCTTTTCTTAGTGTTGACCAAACTCTTCCCACCCTACAACAGTGATCAAAAGACAAACAAGGGTGGGTGCCCCCTCCACAGAGGAGACCATTCAGATGCTCATCTGGCCTTGTCCCCTTGCGGGGAGCTTAGGTGACACTTAGCCATAGTGGACTCAGCTTTGTGACTTGCGATTGGACAGTAGTCTGATGCTGCCCTGGACTGTATGCCATTCACCACAGAACTGCACAATGAGCCCACGCAAAGTCTCTGGGCTTCAGGGGACCTTAAGGGTGTCCAGCCGTGGAGCTACAAACTCGTATCTCATCGATCATATCGGCCAAGCCACTCATTCACTCACTCATTCACACATCAGGTCAAAACATTACTCCTCCCCACCAGTATACTCAGCCAGTGGGGGCCTGCCTCAACCTGATGCCTCCCTGCTGAGGAAACTCTCACTCATACATTAGGCTAAATGGTGCCCTCCCGCTTTATGGAAGGCCTCTGGCCTAACCTGACGTCTCCTCCACCGGGGAGACCCAGTCTCCACCCCTGCTTTTGGAGACTCCGATGAACCTGGAATACTCACCAGGTTCCCTAACTAATATCTTCTTACTGAAGATCAGGAAGGGATCAGCTTCCTCTTACACCCGACAGGCGAGACCTGAAAGGGGGCTGTCCCGGGACCTTTCCTCCTTACCTTGGTACCTTTTCCTCCTGCAGCCGTTTCTGGTGAGTTGGTCCTTCCCTCCTATGAGTCTGGTTGGTGTCTCAGCCTCACTGGGAATCGGGGCGCCAATCCAAAAGAGAACCTGGAATACTCGTCAGGTGGCACACCTCCTCAGTTGTCTCGGTTCCCCTCCGCCTCGGCTAGGCCGAACCACTGGTCTGGCGGCTCAGGGGGCTGGTGTGGTTGGAATCTCGCTGGGGCCTCCAAAAATTGCAGAAAAGCTCCAAAGTCTGACCAGCAAAAAACCAAGCAGTAACTTGAGAGAAGGAGAATTCAGTTTATTACGTGTGGTCCCAGAGGAGCTAGCGCTCTGAGGAGTCTGGGCCCTGTGTTATAGTGCAGCATTCCTTATATGCCAGTCTATTACTTGAGCCGATTGGTTGATTCGAGCTTAGACCATTACAAAGTGGAGGGAGTTGCTATGGTTGCAAGTAGTAACATTGGTGGAAGGACAGGAGTTGTTATGGATTACCGCTGGTTACAGATTGTTACAGGAAGTGGGATCTGCCAAGGTACAAGGTGCTTCAAGGGGAGGGGGCGGGCGCCGGGAATGCTATGGTACAAACAGTTACATTTACAAGTCAGCAAAGTGCAGTGAGCTTTTGCATGAGCTCCTGCAAACAGCAAGCATATTTACAGAAGCAGAACAAAGAGCTGATTAGCTTTTTGATGTAAATTCCTTAAATTTCCTCTTCAAGATAACTTTTCCCCATAGAGGAAAATTTCCTGTTTAGGAGAACCATAATTCTTTGAGGTCCATTTATTTGGAAGTCAAATAAGACTGTGAACATGCTGGCATATTTTAGTTGCAGTGGAAAGTGGTCACTTATGGTCAGGGGAGCAGCCTGCACCCCCTCTCCAGGTGGGGGCTGTGTACATGAGTGAAGAGGAGCCTTCACACGACCACCGGATGAGCCAGGACACTTCAGCAGAAGAGGCCAATGCCATGCTCAGGCTGGACACCGAAGGCGACCCCATGGCGATGTTGTCTGTGATTCCTGGGGAAGCTGAGGACAAACTGAGCACAGAGCCCAGTGCTGGCACCTGCAGGGCTGGAGGGGACGCGGACTCGTGGTGTGACCTCCGGGAGAGCCTCTTCTCTCTGGACAGCACTAGTGGGAACTTCCCGGATAGGGAAGAAGAGGATTACACAGAGCCGGAAGTGGCGGGGTCCGGGCCGGCCCCCATGGAGGACTCCAATCACACCGACAGTCAGAAATCCCCCAAGGTGAGCTGTGAAGAGAGAAACGTCACGGGACTGGAAAATCTCACCCTGAAAATTTTAAATATGTCACAGGTAAGAAAAAATGACTTATTGCTTTTCTCCTTTTCAGCACATTGATTTTAGGATTTAATACTCTATCATCTTTCAAATGGAGGGTTGTAATCTTGATCATATTGTAAGTGGGATACGTTTAGTGGCTGCATTAGTGAAAATGGACTTTGCTCTCTGAAGTGTTTGTAGAGAAAGGAAGAGTTTTATATAACTCATGTCCATTATGCTTTTTGGGAAGCTTCAACCTAGTCATCCTTGGGATAATCTCACCACCAAGCTCATGGTAAAAATCACAGTGGACAAACAGATGCTTGGCATCAGAATCATAACAGGAGCCACTTAAACATATCTGATTTACTAAAATTTTAATTTATCATTGTTTAGACTAGTTATGCCCCTGGGAAGTATGTCATGTTGATGTAAAGTTTCTTTACTCCAAAGAGTTTGAATCAGTGTTTATTCTGGAGTGATAGTTGAGACAGTTGTCTCACACCCAGCCATGTTTTTCCAGCTAGTTGAATAGATGGTGATTCCAAAGAGAATATTGGGATAATGACTAACCGTTTCTGTAGGATTGTTAACTCAGATAGCAGGATGAATGCAGGCTGCATATATGAGAGAAGAAATCTGAGCTCTGAAGGCTCTGGTTGCTTATTTTAGATGAGGGCAAGTATGGCACATGCAAGGTCAGCCATGGCCTCACACCCTCCCTTCAGTACCTGGTAAACACTGTGCCTCAGCTCTGTGGGACTTGTCTCACAAATGTTGTACACATGACAAGGAGTGAGTAGTTTAAGCAGTCTGAGTTAGAGTGGTCTCATGGATGATGCACCCTTGACTTGAACTAACCTCTGGCCAAATACATTGATCCGACTGCTTAGTACAGACTTGGATCTACTGAGATGATAGTTTGGGCCAGAGATCACCATCTTTAATGATGACATCAGATTGTGTGAGATGCACAATTCAAAGGTTTGGACAGTGGCCTGTACCCTATGAATACCTAGTATTTGAATGAATAAATTATGAAAAATATGAAAATTGCTCTATAGTAATATTAAGAAAGCTTAGAGGAAAGTACATAACTTGTCATTTGATAGTATTTTTCTGCTGATAGATTCATATGGTTCCAAATCCAAAAGATTCTTGGGGGGATACACTACAGTCTCCCTCCTACCCCTGCCCCCACCTCCTCTCCCTGGAGGCAGCAGTGTTTCCTGTTTCTTGGGTATCCTTCCAGAAAAATGTACATTTACTGCTGACTTTAACTCTTTTTTTTTTTTTTTTTTAACCACAGGACCTTATGGATTTTCTAAACCCCAACGGTAGTGACTGCACACTAGTCTTATTTTATACCCCTTGGTGCCGATTTTCTGCCAGTTTGGCCCCTCATTTTAATTCTCTGCCCCGGGCATTTCCAGCTCTTCATTTTTTGGCACTGGATGCATCTCAGCACAGCAGGTATCTTCCCTTTGTGGGATTTCCATCTCATCCTTTGGGATGATGGTGGCAGTTATTTAGAGGTTGTAATTAGTTAAGCCCAAAGCAGAGAAGGTGGACATGACCTTTGCAGAGAGAGTGGGAAGGGAAATGCAAGTGTGAGTGTTGAACGCTTGAGGAAGCTGTTGGCTCTCTTTCTGGAGGCCCCTTAAGAAGAAGGAGGACTGTTCTCTGTGTGGTAGCATTTAAAGATGGCTCTGCCTGATGGCAGGGAGAGGGCCAGAGAACTTTTTTAGGGTCCTGGCCAGACCGAATTAGCAAAATTAGTGTATCACAGGTAGGATCTTCGTTTGTGGCTTTCATTTGCAGTTTAAGTCCCCACTCTGGCAGCCTAACTCTTGGCACTCCTGTTCTGTGTCTCCTTAGGATTTATTTTATTTTATTTTTTCCCTTCCTTTCCCTGTTTCCTTCTTTCTTATATTTATTCTTGCATGAATATTCCTTAGTAGACATTCAATAAATTAATTATTAATTTAGCCATTTAAAATGACATTTACCTTTGTTTTATATTTACATGAGTGTCTAAAAAAGATTTATCAATAAGATAAGTTACTGAGAGCTTTGTTCAGATATTTCATATTTCCCTTAAGTGCTGTGATGGTGCCTGGGTTATAAACTGTGTGGTTCCCTCATTCCCTAAGTTAGATGCTCCTTAGCAGGTCACAACAAAATGTTGTGTGTGAATGAATGTGAAAAGTCTGGACAATGGTCAAGTTGGTGAGAAAAATGAGGTTGATTAAAACTTTATTAATTTATACTCCACTGATTTATGGTGTAGGTAAGATAACGGCCAGTGTTTACCTGAAACTGTTTATGAAGAAAGAAATGGCAAACAAATTAGTATTTTCCACAAGGGCTTCAGAGAAATATCTAAGTGGTCTGGCCCAAGAAAACAGACTGATGGAAAGGACAGGCCAGGTCATTGTTCAGCTTTGACATGGCCCTCCACTGTCCCCAAGCTGGCAGGGCTGGTTCCCAGCACTTGCTCAATGCTCTTTGGTTTTGGGTCTGGTACTGTCACCCCCACGCCCACCCCCCATTCCCTGCAGGCTTTGTTCCTTCATCTCCATGCATCCTTCTCAGTGCCTGGTATGGGGCCTTAATTATGGAGAATGGAGGATACTTCTTATTGTATGGCATGGGACATGTATTTGCCTCATATGTTAATATTTAAGTTAAAGCATGTTTATGAAAGAAAAAATTGTGATGATCCAGTATTACCATTTTACTAATGGGGGAAACTGAGGCTTCAAGAGGATAAGTAATCTGCTCAAAGGTCACACAGCTGGTTCACACAGTGGCAGAACTTAGGCTTGAACCCAGAATGTTATGACTCCGAGCTTATACCACTGCTCTGTATTATGTAAAGGTGAAACAAAACCGCTCAGGTCATATTACTTCCGAATGATCCTGACCTAATTGTAACTTTCCCGGTATGTTGGTTAGATCATAGATTCCTTTGTGCCAACTTCCCAAACTAATTGCTTACGATAAATTAAATCTTTTATGAGAGGGAGAGATGGGCATTCTGGAAAGTATGAAATGTCTTCTGTCAAGTAAATTGACACAGTGTGCTTTGTCTATGAGTTAGAATTTTCTGGTCCGCTCTGTTTTGGCATTAGGAACTTAAATAGTGGGATAATTATGTCATGGGCCGTTCCATGTTGTGATAGAAAGCAACTCAGCAGAACAGGAATACCCCCAACCATGACCCACGGAAGGGAGGTCAGAAACAACTATAAGTCTACAGTTTGAATATCAGAAACATCTGTAGGTCACACAAAACAGATCCTTTTTCATGTATTGCCATCTATTCTGATATCGTAATTGTGTGAGAAAGCCCACTGTTAATTCAGGTTTTCTGACTTTCTCTCATAGCCTTTCTACCAGGTTTGGCACCGTAGCTGTTCCCAACATCTTGTTATTTCAAGGAGCTAAACCAATGGCTAGATTTAATCATACAGACCGAACATTGGAAACGCTGAAAATCTTCATTTTTAACCAGACAGGTATGTAGAAATAATACGCTGTAAAAGAAGACATTTTATTGCTGAGGGTATGTGCCTTCTTTGTGGGAGTGTGTTCTACTCTGCCATCATCCTTAAGTGAAGGATTCAAGATTGGTTTTGAGATGTAAAAGTTCTTTTCTAATGAACTATTATGAGCCTGTTAAATGTCTCCCAATCCGTAGCAAGCATAACACGAACAGGTAATTTTAATATGATTAAAGATACTTTAAAAAAAAAAAAAAAGACAGTTTCACTGAGATAAAATTCACATACCATACACCTGTAGATACATTTTTACATAATTTTAAATTTTAGTATAATATTTACTCAAAAATATGCATCAGCCATTAGTGAACTGGGTAAATTTTCACAAAGTGAACACCTTGGGTAACCAGTGGTCAGATCCAGAAAGAACATTACCAACCCCCCTCAGCATTACCCCTCCTGCCCTGCCCAGGGGTAACCACCATTGTGACTCCTAACATAGAAGGCTAGTGTTACCTGTTTTTGAACTTCATTTTAATGGAGACAAAATATGGATTGTTTGTGTCTGGCTTATTTCACTCACCATTATATCTGAGGGCTTCATTGGCATCGTTGCATATAGTTGTGTTTTTTTGTTGTTGTTGTTGCTGTATAGTATTCCATTTATTTGATATGTTTGCAGAGGCTATTTTAATTCCTTAATATTTGCCAAACTAAATGGCCTTATTTTTGATTCTGTAAAAGTTTGCACACTGTATGTTGAAGAAGTTTTCTTCATTGGAAAAGTCTACTCCTCAAAAGCTTTAACACTTCAATTATGAATACCCCTCTTCTTCCTGGAGTATATTCACTGGAAATAAATACAAATTTAATACACCTTCCATACAAGTTAAGCTAAATGTGATAACTTATATCTAAACTAAAGAGCAAAGAACTAAGTTATCTCATAGGAGTAAAAGGCTTGTTAGCTATTCCAGGTCTTGTTATTCAGACTGATACGGAGAGAGGGAGCAATTTTGCTCAGTACTCTAAGAAAACTCAGGACACAAATGAAATTTAGGAGTCACTGCATATTTGGTAATCACCGATCCCAGTGATGTTAGTTATTCTAATAATTCTTTTGGTAAATTGTTTTAAAGGCACTTTGAATTTAGCTTTACTTAACCTGTGACAACATCCTGTAGACTCCTGAGAGTAGCTTTACTGGTTATTTGTTGGACTTTGGTCTCAAGAGAGAACAAAAGACAGTTCTCTTACAATGCACTAAGACCCCTCTGATGAGTTCTCAGAAATTCTAATGTTTTAGCTTTGAACAGCTGCATGAATTCCTGTTCCTTTGATGTGGTGAGGAGAAAGGCAAGTTACAGATTACACTGACAGGCAAGCGAAACCCATCCCAGATATATTATTAGTGGTGTTTAAGACTGTATGTCATTTTGCATACCATGCAAAATACGTCAGAAAGATCTATAGTGGGTGTGTTTTCTATCTGATTTGAAACAATTGATTTCTTTTTCAGGTATAGAAGCCAAGAAAAATGTGGTGGTAACTCAAGCTGACCAAATGGGCCCTCTTCCCAGCACGTTGATAAAGAGCGTGGACTGGTTGCTCATATTTTCTTTATTCTTTTTAATCAGTTTTATTATGTATGCTACCATCCGAACTGAGAGTATTCGGTGGCTAATTCCAGGACAAGAGCAGGAACATGTGGAGTAGGGATGGACTGAAAGAAGCCAGAAAGAGGAATTTCAATCCTTCATTTCAGAAATTAATGCTGCAGTTTCACACATTTTCTCCAGTGAAATGTTGACTTATAACTTCAGATTAAAAGAATTGTGCACATTTGTCGAACTGTTGAATGTGTAAAAAAATTATAAATTGGTCTTTTAACTAGTATTGCAATAAGCCAATGCAAAATATTCAATAGAATTCACCATTCTTGTTTTTACTACTTGAATATAATTCAATGTTTTAAGGGAGAAATCCAGTTTGAAATGTGAAGATGTATTCTGGAGGAACAGTGAATTGAGTGACAATCTGCTTACTGCATAGAAGGCGGAAATTAGACGTTCAGATTATAGTTTTAGAAGACTCTTGATTCCTTATATATGTCTAAGAAGGTTGGTTTTCTGTTTATCTGCCATTTCTGAATCTAGAAGCAGGAAAGTGTTGTGGGAAGAATAACCAGAATTGATAAGTGTGACCTTACAAGTAACAACTGATGGGAAAATAAAAGAGTCAAATACCTCAGTGTTTGTGATCTCTAATTTCGCTGAAAGAATTTTAAGTAGTTTAAGAAGTTGTTTTCGGGTAAGGCAGATGTTAGAAGAAAGTAAATACTATAACCAAAGCTTATATATTCGGTTCTATGCTAAAGCATTGCCTAAATTTTAGTCATAGTTATCTAACTAGCATGTACTAATGGAACCTTAAAATGTTCTTAGCACTGTAAGGTTTACTGAGAGCTAAAAGAAATATAAAAACACCATTCTTGCCCACAAGTTGATTCTAGTCCAGTTTTAGGACACATATAGAAAAGAGATAACATGCAATTTATATGAATTTTTTGAAGAGCTGTTTCTAAAAGATCCTTAAATTCAAATATGACATTATATGATGATAAATTACTTTTGTACTGATCATTCCTCGTGTTTTAGATAGAGTAGTTAATTTCATAAGGCACCCTAAATTCTATGGGAATAGAACCTTAAGTGAGTCTTCTTCTCAGAGTGTTATAATGAATGGGAATTACAACTTTGTGTCATGTTCTGGACAGCTGTGATTGGGGTAGTCATTGCAGGAGGGGACTGTGGCTCAGAACAGTACCGTTATTATATCCATTTTACAAATGAGCAAACTGAGGCACAAAGAGGTTAAATAACTTGCCCAGGTTACACACATAGAAAGTTAATGAAGCTGAGATTTGAACTTTCATATGTCTATGTCTGTACTTAAAATATAAGGAAAAAACCCTCTAGTAATTCCACCTCTTACAACAACCAACATTCGAGTATTGCTGTGTGTGTGCCAGGTACTGATTTAAGTGACTTACATATACTGTTTTATCTATCTGTACAATAGCTCTGTGAGACTGGCGTACTATTCAGTATCCTCATTTTATGGAAGAGTAAATGAGGCCCTGAATAACTTGCTCTTGGTCATGCAGCTTCCAGTGGTGGGACCCAGCTTCAGACCCAAGCACATGTGGGATGGTACTGTGCCTTGCCTCTATGGCATGGCCTCTATGCCAAGTGAACATGGTATGTATTTTCCTCTACTGTTTCTCTCATGTGTTTCCCATCATTGTACTCATAATATAGCTATAATTTAGCACCTTGTGTTTTTTTTTAATAAATGACAAACAGTTCACTGTTGCTAACAGTTTTCCTAACCATGGCTACATAACAGGCCTTTGAGTAGATTCAGCATTACTTACCTGTATTCTTTTATTGGATCTATGATTGTATATAGTCTCATTTCCTTGTGGGCAGATTCCCAGAGTGGGAGTTATCCTATTAAAGATACAGGAATTTACATGCCTTTTGATAGATAATGGGGCCCTATTCTAGTCTGGGGGATGAAAGGCTCCCAGCATGACCATGGCTTTGCTTCTGATACTTAGCTGAGACAAGCTACATGGGGTTCCCCCAGAGGGAAATGTGGAACAGGGCTGTTCCTTGGAGGGGAGGTCTAAGTGTAGACAGGGTCAGCCGGGAAGCACTGGTGTTGAGGTAGAGCACCAAATGGAACAAAGTTTTACATAGAGACAGAGCAAGATCTGCTCCTACAGTGTACGGCAGTCCCTCATGGTTAGCGGGTACCCCCAGCAGCCAACTGTCTACCCAGCAGAAGGACCTCTCTCCTCCCCCATGGAGTCCGAAATACTGAAACTTGGGAGCATGCTCCAGGCCACATGCTTAAGTGGCATAAAGGAGCATGCATTGAGTCTGAAACAGGGGAGGATATTCCCCACAAGGCGTTATCTATTAATAAGGAAGAGTTCCAGGTTTAATGCCTTCTTATGTGACCTAGTGAGGGTCAGAAGACTTCCTTTCCCTCCTGTCATTAGAGGATGGCCCAGTAAATCTTTACTAAGGAACTTAAGTCCTATTAATTGACGAGCTTCATGAGGGCAGAGCATTCATAGCACCCAGGGGTGGCCGTCACTTACTTTGGGCCCTCCCAGCATCCTGCTGCTGCTGTCATGACTACCACTGAGAAGCCTCATACAGTGTTAGGAAAGGAGAATGATTAAACCTATTGAAAATGAGGAGGGCGAATTGAAAGGGGTTCCTGATTTCTGATGTAGTGGTGGTGGCGGGCTTTCCCTTACCAACAATTCACTCACATCAGCACGTGTCCAAGAATTCAATTCAATTCTGACACTACTTAGAGATAGCATCAGGTTTCACAGGTTATGGGTTCAGTCTCACAAGGCTATCCCCCTAACACCTCTCTTCAGACTCCAGACACAAGCCCAGGTTGTTACCTGTGCTTTTGACAGACTGGCTATATAAATCAGAGGTTACCATGAGCCCCTTTGTTGGGTTCGATTAATTTGCTAGAATGGATCACAGAACTCAGGAAAACCTGTTTACTCACTTGATTACCAGTTTATTACAAATGATACTAAAAGATAGGAATCAACAACCAGATGAAGAGATAGGGCGGTGAGGTCCTGAACAATGGAACTTATGTCCTCACGGAGCTTGGGGCCCGGCAGGGTGGCACATGGAAACATTCTGGTTCCCTGGCACGGAGACTCCGGATAAGGTGCTGAGCTGTCCTTTTGAGTTTTTATGGAGGCTTCTTATGGAGTCATGATTGGCTGTTATTGGCCACTGGCAATTGATTCAACCTCCAGCTCCTTTCCCCTCCTGAGGTCAGAGGGTGGGACTGAAAGTTCGCTCTAATCACATGGTGGGCTCTATCTGCCACCAGCCCTCATCCTTAGGTGCTTTCCAAAACTCAACCCTTTTACATAACAGACATCTCTTACCACTCTCAACTCTTAGGGAAGACCAACTATGTATTTATTATAAATCACACTATCGCAGGACTTGTTACCTCACCTACCTGCTCTTAACCTCACCTACACTTTTATGAGCAAGTTTGTAGAGCACTTTTCATGATCATAAACAGCCAAAGTAAATATTGGAAATACAACCTTTAATTCCACCCTCAGTTTCTGTCCACCTGAGGTATCTGCAAAGAAAACAATGTCTTAAGTTAAAATGTCTGAGACCAGTAGCATTTGATTAGGGTCTCCAGTGAGATTCCTCCCTGAGTTTTCTTCAAATGGGCAAATGTGAAGAAGGTAGGTTGGGTCACAAGTCTGAGTTTTAGGCTATTTTGAGGCAAAAGACTATTTTTTCCAAGTCCATATGGAAAATAAAACTAACTGCTTGTAACTAGTAAGTTAAACTTAAATGGACTCATCCTTTAGAAAAAATTCTCGAACGTGTTGCTATATCTTCTGCGAAATTCCTTATATGAATTTGCTTATTTAGTAAAATAAAGATACAAGCGAATTTACTAAAAACCACTAAATTGCACTTTTTAAAAATTGTATACTGTAAAGGTTGAATTTTATTACGTGACTTACATCTCAAAAAAAGACAGAAAAGGAGTGATGAGAATAAAATGTTAAAAAATACGTATATAAAAGAATATCCTTCTAAAAAAGAAAAATTATCTAGATCTGTCAGTACGTATCTCCGTAGTGCCAAAGTGTGCTCCGCTTGTGGTACTTTTTAGACAGCACCGAGCTAGCTTTTGTAGATTTATGTAGACAAACACAGCTGAGCCAGCATGCCAGGGCCTTGGAACCTCAAAGCAGAGCTTCGATTCCAACCCGCGGCTCCCTGCCCTAAACCATTATGGTTCACTGCTCCCCGCGAGCACCCACTCGCAGCTCATCTCTTCCTGCCCCAGCCTGGGACATCCTCCCGTCAGCCCTGACTCTTGCCCCACCGCCCAGAAGGGAGCTCAGCACGGTCAGACCGTCCACGAGTGTGCGGCGACCCGAGGCGGTCACGGAAGAGCAGAACCGGAAAGCAAGCCTGAGCGCGGAGGGAGCCCGGCGTCGCGTCAGTCGCCCACCGCCGCCGCGCAGGCAGGAAACGCGGCGCCGGGCCGGGAAGACGCGGACG